>NC_141331.1:507500-565000 GCF_037954235.1 Aulostomus chinensis
ACCACTCAGATGCTAATGGGCTGTGCTGGCAGCAGCCGTTCCACATGGGTCTTTCAGCTGAACTCTTTGGGGAAGCTTTGAAAGGACTTGGTTGTAAATAGGTGAAAGGAAATGTCGCAGTCCACCTCCTCTGTTCAAAGATGGTTTCTCTATCCTGACGTGGATGGCTTCTTTAACTCCTCTTTCAAA
Source organism: Aulostomus chinensis (assembly GCF_037954235.1). Taxonomy (NCBI): domain Eukaryota; kingdom Metazoa; phylum Chordata; class Actinopteri; order Syngnathiformes; family Aulostomidae; genus Aulostomus; species Aulostomus chinensis. Next base: position 507,690 of record NC_141331.1, read on the forward strand.
CCATCTGTCCTCTCTGTCCAGGATTTGGACATGGTCGTCCTGGAAGGAGTGGCTTTCCTCCTTGAGGTGGAGGAAAACCGCTGAGTCCTGTCCTCCAGAGTTGGCTCTTCTATGTTGGGCCATGCGCTTGTTGAGGGGCTGTTTGGTTTCCCCTATGTAGAGATCCGTGCAGGCCTCACTGCATCTGACAGCGTATACCAGATTGCTTTTCTGGCTGTGAGGGGTGGGATCTTTGGGGTGAACCAGTCTTTGTCTCAGAGTGTTGTCTGGTTTAAAAGACACAGGGATGCGGTGCTTATTATAGATTCTCCTTAATTTCTCAGAAACCCCTGCCACATAGGGGATCGCTATGTTTTTTCTCCCGCCTTCTTCATCTTCCCTCCTCCTGGAGCTCTCCTCCTTTCTGGACCTGGAAGAGGATTTTACAAAGGTCCAGTCTGGGAAGCCACAAGTTTTAAGTGCTCTTTTCAGATGCTGCTGTTCTTTTTTCCGGCCTTGGACGCTGGTGGGGATGGTCTCCGCTCGGTGTTGCAGCGTCCTGATGACACCTAACTTGTGCTCCAGAGGATGGTGAGAGTCAAAAAGCAAGTATTGGTCAGTGTGGGTGGGTTTCCTGTACACATCCACCCTCAGGCTCCTGTCCTCTTGAATGTAGACGTCGCAGTCCAAAAAGGGCAGATGGTTGTCTTTCACATCCTCTCTGGTGAACTTGATGTTGACGTCTACCGAGTTGATGTGTGCTGTAAACGGTTGTACCTCCTGAATCTTGATCTTCACCCAGGTGTCATCAACGTATCGGAACCAGTGGGTGGGGGAGGGTCCACTGAAGGAAGTCAGGGCCCTCTGTTCCACCTCTTCCATGTATAGGTTGGCCACGATAGGAGATACGGGAGAACCCATGGCACAGCCGTGTTTTTGCCTGAAAAACTTCCCTCTGTACTGGAAGTAGGTTGTGTTCAGGCAAAGGTCCAGAAGTTGGCAGATTTGGTCCGGATTGAGGTTGGTCCTGTTGCTGAGGGTGTTGTCCAGCTGTAGGCGTTTCCTCACTGTTTCCACAGCCTCCACGGTAGGGACGCAGGTGAACAAGGCGGTCACATCGTAGGACACCATGGTCTCATCTGGGTCCAGCTTGAGTTCTCTAACCTTGTTCACGAAGTCCATGGAATTCTGGACGTGGTGGGGGGTTTTCCCTACCAAGGGGGCTAAGATGGTGGCGACGTGTTTGGCGATGTTGTACGTCACTTGGGTTAGTTAAATATTTAATATGTTTGGCTTGTTTGTCATGTTGTGACCATGAAGAACCTTTAACATTTTAATGCCACCATGTGGCTTTTCAACATTCACTCAGGAGCTAAAATCAGCCTTCCAGGAAGTAACAATCTGGCATTTATTGTGATAACTATCAATCTTGACTAACATGAGCAGAGCCGGGCATCACGATACTAACCTTGATGGTAACTTCTGGGTGGAGTTTCACAGAATATTGATGAACACATTCAATTCCGATCTGACTTTAGATTTTTCTGCGCCAACGTTCTGGTGGGACGGTCGGATGACTTTTTGGTGTTTTAATAATTGCTGCTAAGAAAGCGCTCACAAGGAGATGGTTGCTCCCCGAGTGAGTGATATTTACATCATGGAAAAGGTCCCCCTATCCCATACATGTTGAGAGAGTACACCTGCACCCCCCTCTCCCACCACCCAACCCATACGGGTCACTTCTCTCCCATGTGGACTTTAACGTGCACACCTTATCTCCCCCAAACTGTGCAAAGTTCTCTGTAGTTTTTGTTTCCCTTCTTTGTCTTTTTCTTATCTTATTGTTCTTTTTGGGTGCTTATTTACTTACAATTTACTTAAAATGTAAAAACTGGATGACTGTTTCAGCCTTTGTGCCATGTACTGACATACCTAAATACAGAATCTTAGAAAAAAAAAAGGCACTGATGGGTCCATGCGACTGCTTACCTCCTCCAGCTGCCGTCCGTGTTGGTCTCTCTCTCCCGTCAGGGAGAACAACTCTCTCTCCTTTTCCTCCATCTTTCTCTCCATTTCCATCCCTTGTTCTCTGAGCTGATGGATGACGTTGGCGTCCGTCTCTCTCTGGGCTCTGACAGCGCCATCGGGATTAAATACATGAACATGCTAATCTCACAAGTACTTAAAATATTTGTCTTTTGTATGAACAGTTAGAACGCTGCGGTCTGGGAACTGAATAAACATTTTAAATTCACTGCGGTTACATGAAAATAACCGCAATTCTGGCTGAAGGCTAATATCATGTAGGGTTAAATTGCCATGTTGGGATTCACGATTACATACTTCCGTCTAAAATTCAAATTCCTCTAAAATTATAAATTCCAGATTACTCATACAATTCAAGATTACATGATTATATTCAAGTTTGCCTATTTTGCATTGAGAGTTAAATATTTAGATTCAGGGTTATGCCTATGAAGGCAGGACTGAAGTCAGGATTTTAAGTAAGGAATTAAAAATGTAGATTCAGGATTAAGTGTTTAAATTCAGGATTAAACATTTGGATTTAGAATTACACATTAGATTAAGGAATAAAAACTCGCTTCAGAGTTACATGTCTAGATTGAAGATTAAATATTTAGATTCCGGTTTCTATTCTTAAATTCAGGATAAAGGTTGAAGACTAAGGATGAGGTGGGTCATGGGAACCCACCTGAGCTGGCTGCAGTCTTCACTGAGAGTCTGGATGTCTCTGTGCAGACAGCTTACCTCCGATCTCACAGTCTGCAGCTGTGATTGGCTGTCTGACAGCTCACACTCCATCTAGAGGTACAGGTCAAAGGTCAAGAGTCATGGAGCCAGCCACCATCAGAGACTGATGGAAGATTACGAGAGTGGTGCTACCTGCAGCAGCTGTTTGTACAGCTCTCTTTTATCTGAGGCCAAAGCGTTGTTTAGGGCGGCCATCTTGTCCAGAGCATGCCGCCCCTCCTCCACCTCGCGCTTCAATACACACTCTGAAGATGATAGGCGCAACACACAGTCCCTGGACTGAGACATGTGTGGTTACTGTCATACAGAGGAAGTAGTGTGCATCTCACATGTAATTACAGACACTAAGATCTGCCTTTCTAACAGTGCTGTTCTAGCACATCATCATCTACCGTCTGCAGGGCATCTGTAGCGGCAGCAGCTTCTTCTTCGGCTCTCTCTCTGACCAGTAGACCTCTCTCCAGCGCCCCCTGCAGGAAGACACACGGTCAATTTACTTAGCGGAAAACCAATGAAAGCAGAGCATTAAGCTTGATTTATGCTTCTGCGTTGCGGCGACGGCGTAGACCCTACGCCGTCATTGAGCATTCGAAGTTCTGCGTCGAGGGAGCGCGTTGCTCTGATATTCACCGCCAAGCCACTAGGGGGTGTAGCTGTGTCTTTGTATGGTTTCGGGGGCTCTTGTCAGATTCCAAAACAAAACTATTTACCACAGAAAGTCCAGTGCTTTTCTTTGAACGACTGTTGGCTTTCATGAATCAAACTGTCAACTTTGAACATGACAAACATGACTTCTTGTGGCCATTTTCTTCCAGAGACGCACGTTTGTCGCGGAGGTTCTTCCACCTCTTCATGCATTCAGCGACCTCCTCTGAGCGAACCAATCACAGTCCTTGACGTTCACATCATGACGCGTCGATGCGATGCGTAGTCAGAATTTTTAGGAGGTGCATGTCAGGCTACGGCGTAGGGTCCGCGTCGATGGCGTAGGTACGGCATCGCCGCGACGTAGAAGCATAAACCAGGCTTTAGTCTGCTGGATCACCTTCAGTGTTTGGATCTCTGCGTGGTGGAGCTCGTCTCTTTCCAGCAGCTCGGCCTCCACTCTGAAACAACACCGGCTCATTGATGGGATGTCACAACACCTGTGGTCTTCACAAACATGTTTATTTGAATTTCATATCCAGACACTTATTTCTTACAGTGAAGAGAGACAGTGGGTCAACTTTTTTTTTGACTTAAAAGGAATGAATGAAAAACCTCAAGATGAACAGCTGAACAAATGTTCATTGTCATCCAAGTCGAATATTCCTGAAGATGAGTGGACCCGATAAGCAGAGGACAACGACAGGAGATGAGATTTGACCATAAATTGAACTGAAATGCTTTCAAATGAAACTTGAGAGCTTGTGGAAGCAACATGAAGAGTCATAGCTCTCTGACAATCTCCAGGTATTAAGACCTGAAAAAGAGGATTATTTCTTTGGACTTTTCTTGTGAACTCACGTCATAGCCAAATTAGCTTTGCCATAGCCTCTGTTAGCTGTGATGAAGCCTCTGTTAGCCGTGTCGTAGCCTCGTAGCGCTGCCTGACACATCTTCAAGAATGTTTAGTTCACGTTTATTTCCATTTTATCAGGTTCAACCTGCTTGTGTGCTAACCCTTCAGTTAGGTACCGTCTCTGTGCCTCCATCTCCAGCTGCCTGTTTTGGTCTTCCAGTCTGTCCCTGTCTCTCCTCAGTCTGTCATTGTCTCTTGTCACCTCCTCCTGCCTCCTTGTCACCTTCTCCAGGTGTAAACATTGCAAGGATGTCGTCTCACGTTGTCTATTAAAAACAAACACACAAACACACACAAGCTTTTATCTCTGTATATTTATTATTGTCTCACTTTTTCCTGAAGGCCGACAATTTACTTCTGTTGATGGCACAACATGTAAAACCTAGAATTAGAGCCTGCATCATTCCACCAAGTTCACCAACACGTTTGCCAGACTCAGCGAACGGAGCTGATGCAGTCCTGACTTAAAGTGTTTAAATACATTAAATTATTATTTTCTCTCGACATGACTGAGATGGTGCTGAATGATTGACAGAAATATGATGAAATCAAAGGGAAGTTGACATCTGACCTTTTTCGATATGGAATGTCATGGTTTCAAGTTATTAGATATTTGTCCAGAATGTTTGTGTGCCAGCGATGCCAGCTGAGGACCTTTGACCTCTCAAGTATCTCAGTTGTATCGGGATGGAGCAAATAAGACCTGAGTATTCATGTTGCTGACACATTTCTTTCAGTGGGGCCTCTTGAGGAAATGATGACGTGATTTCTCATCTTTATGGTGAACAAACATGGGCAACTCTTGCTATACGCCGGCTCTACCAGGCTGCGCCATGGAAACCTTCACTGCTCTTTGAAGACAGCAACGTCATATACCTGCCAATTACAAGACAAGCGGAGGACCTCCAGTGACTGTGACTAAACTCAGGTTTACTTGGGTAAACTGTGGTAACTTTGTCCAAAAATGAAACATTACCTGCTGAGTGTATCCAGCGTGCGTGTGAGCTCCAACTGTGTCCGTTGTATTTGTGCGTGCAGCTGTTGGTTGTCGTCTTCCAGCTGTTTCAGTCTAACCAGCAGAGATGTTTTCTCCTCGCTGAGCCCTCGCACAGAAAGCTCTGCCCCCTGACATGTGCACACAACAGTTTTACTGAGGTCTTGAAGGCATCTGACCTGCAACAGCGGAGTAAGTCTGAGCCTAACCTGCAGTTTCTGATGCTTCAATTGCAAGGCGCTCTCAGTCTGGGACAGAACTGACAGCAGCGAGGACAAGTCACAACTCAGGACTCTGTCCACAGGGACATGCAGCAGCTGACTGCAGCTGCTGCTCAGGACTCTGGACTGAAGAAAAATGGAAAAGGAAACTTTACTAAAGAATAAGATAATATCGTTATCTCACCCCAAAAAACTTGACGGAGAGAGAGGGAGAGAGAAAGAGGGAGAGAGAGGGAAAGGGAGAGAGGGAAAGGGAGAGAGAGAGAGAGGGACGGAGAGGGAGAGGGAGAGAGAGGGAAAGGGAGAGAGGGGAGAGAGGGAAAGGGAAAGGGAGAGAGAGAGCGAGAGAGAGACGGACCACTGCAGGATAAAGAGTCAGTTAACTGAGTGATAGTGGAGCATCTTGAAGAAAAAGTGTGTGAGTGCTGTTGCCAGCTTTGCCATGCTAGTAGCTTTGCTAGCTAGCTAGTAGCTTTGCCATCTAGCTAGTAGCTTTGCTAGCTAGCTAGTAGCTTTGCAAGCTAGTTACTAGCTGAAGCTACCAGCCATTAACTTTGAACTTCCTGCACGCGCTCAATCTGTGTCTATGAAGACAGATTGCGAGATCTTTTATTTATTTCGAGTGATGAAGAAATACTGTGGTCCAGAAAAGCCTCCACAGTATATTTTGAATTTGATGGTTCACATTGATGTACTTTGTGGGATTTAAGAAAGGTGGCTATTAAAAGACGAAGAGTAAATCACTGTATACTGATGATATTTCTCTGACACTGTCGCTAGGTCAGATTTTGTTTTTCCTGGATTCGGATCCTTCAGTGACGCACTATGAATTGCCCTGTGTATGAATGGTGCAATACAAATAAATTTGCCTTGCCTTGAACGCATTCTGCTGCCCCTGTGATGCAGTAGGCCGACTGCTGCAAACACACTCACACTCAGCTCATCATTCTCACCCCCCAGATACACACACACTTTACTTTTTCTTATGGACTCTGCACTGGATTAAGAGGGAGGCGAGCTCCTTCACCATGGGGAACTGAAGGGGTTAATGAGCGGGAGGCTATTTTCCCTCGGAGCGGTGATGGTGATTAGACAGACATCTGGAGTTGAATGTTTATTACTGAATATTCAGGTTCAAGGGGGGACCTGAGATATACTTTAAAATAAGAGAGTGAACTTGGATCTGACGCAACGGCTAAGCTGATTTATGATTCAATGCACTTTGTGTTATCTTCGTTGGAACTGGGACCAGGATTTGGATTCACGTGCTTGACCCTTTTACTTGTCTTCACACACTGAAACCCCAGTCTTTTGTGTCTGAGCCTCATGACTCACGGCTACATTCCATGATGTCGGTCACCAGCCATCAGTCTCCCAGTGTTACAATCACTCATGTTTGACGCACATGCACGGCTCTGACCATCACCGCTGCCAGCTTGAATGAGGCCCCTGGCACAGGGGACAAATGCCACCTCAGTGGAGCACTGAAATATCACTTTTGAATTTGTATCGACTTTCACTGTTGCTCTTCATTTGCTCTGTTTATTATTCTGTCAACCTTTGGCTGCTGCAACAATGTCAATTTCCCCACAGGGGGGCAAATAAAGGGTTATTCTTCTCATTCTTCTTCTTCTAACAGCTCTGAGTGCTCTGGCACTCCAGCTCATCTCAACATGGAAATAACACTGAACTTTGACGTGACGTTCCGTCTTCCAGTTTGTGTGTCTACGCTGCAACTCACCAGCTTGATCACCGCTTGGCTGACGGACTCCAGGCTTCTAGCCGTGTCTGCGTTCCGCTCTGCATCTTTTGCTCCGTCCTCCAACCGTTTGTCCAGCTGTGCGATCCTGAGGAGACAACAGATCATCAGGGTCCAGGTGAGGAAGGAGGTTCAACCAGATCTCAGTCTGACCCTGAACTGGGAGTCTGAGCTTTCAGTATCACAACAGCTGATTCAAGTTAAAGTAATCATCTATGCGTAGGTTCACTGTGAGTGAAGCACATGACCCACCACGAACAAGAAGAGGCGCATACACTTCTGCCCACTAAATGAGAAGTCTTCACGTGTACAACCCTGGCAAAAATGATGGAATCACCAGTCTCGCAGGACGTTCATTCAGTTGTTCAATTTTGTAGAAAACAAGCTGATCACAAACATGAGAAAAAACTAAAATCATTTCAAATGGCAACTTTCTGGCTGTAAGAAACACGAGAAGAAAGCAAGAGAAAAAATTGTGGTCGTCAGTAAGTTACTTTTTTAGACCAAGCAGAGAGAAAAAAGGATGGAATCATGAAAAACAAACAGAGGAACACTTCAACAGACCTCTAGTGCTTTGTTGCACCACCTCTATTGTCCCGGTACCCAAGAAGACCAACCCCGCCTGCTTAAATGACGACCGCCCTGCAGCACTGACCTCCGTGGTGATGAAGTGCTTTGAGAGACTCATCACAGACCTCATCTGTTCATCTCTGCACAGCTCATTAGACCCCCTTCAGTTCGCCTATCGGCCGAATAGGAGCACTGACGACGCCATCTCCCACGTACTCCACTCCACCCTCTCCCACCTGGACGCTGGCAAGGGGAATTATGTGCGCCTGCTGTTCGGCGTTCAACACTATAGTTCCCCTCAGACTGGTCATCAAGCTCAGACCACAGGTGGTGAAGGTTGGAACCCGCATCTCCAGCCCCCGAACCCTCAGCACCGGCACCCCCCAAGGCTGCGTCCTGAGTCCTCTGCTCTACTCCCTTTATACCTACGACTGCTTAGCCTCTCACAGCTCCAACATCATCATGAAATTTGCGGATGACACGGTGGTGGCAGGCCTGATCTCCAAGAACAACGAGGCAGCCTATCTGGAAGAGGTGGAGCTGCCGTCATCATGGTGTAAGGACAACAACTTGGACCTGAATGTCTCAAAGACCAAGGAGATGGTGGTGGACTTCAGGAGGGAGAAGCAGAGGATCCACTACACACCACTCACGATCTACTGGACCCTGGTGGAGAAAGTGAGTAGCTACAGGTACCTTGGAGTTCACATCTCAGAGGACCTGACAAGGTCTCCACACATCACCACCCAACTGAAGAAGGCAAGGCAGCGCTTGCATCACCTCAGGCGGCTGAGGAAATTCAAGATCTCCACTGTGCTGCTGAAATCTTGTCCTCTGCCACAGGAGCGTCTGTGCTCTCTGGAAGCATCACTGCCTGGTGTGATGCTGCAGCTCCCAGGACAGGAAAGCCCTCCATAGAGTGATCCGGTGCGCCGAACGCATCACCAGAACTGCACTCCCCTGCCTCCAGGACATCTACACCAGGCGGTGCAGGTCCAGGACCAGGCGGATCATGAAGGACATTCACCACCCCAACCACAAACTGTTTGAGTGGCTGCCCTCTGGCAAGCGACTCCGCTCCATCATGGCCAGGACTGAGAGGCTGAGAGCTCCTTCCCTCAGGCCATTCGGACCTTAAACACCACATGACACCCAAATCATACACAACTCATTCTGCACCTTATTGCTCACCTGTTGTACCTGGTTTTTCGGTCCCCTACACACTGCAAATTGTTTATAACTTGCCAATTATTTTGAACAGTTCTTCTTCTTCTATTATTATTTTCTCTCTCTTTACCTTTCTATTATGTACATATAGATTTTCATGAATATGTCGGCATTTCTTTTTCTTTTCTTTTTCCCCTTGTATATCGTCTGTTTTTTATCATTATATTTTTGAGGTTGGTCAGCTCTTGAATCCCAGTTCCGGGCGTCAGGGGCCGCCAGATGTTTATTTAGTTTTTAAAGAATTTTAATTAGCTTGTTTGCTACTTGCACAGTTGCCGGAGTGTTGCAATTCTTCATTTCACTGTACAATTACGCACGTGACAAATAAATCTCTTGAATCACTTTGACAGACAGCTTGCAGTCTCTGAGGCATGGACTTAATGAGTGACAAACAGGACTCTTCATCAGTCTGGCTCCAGCTTCCTCTGATTGCTGTTGCCAGATCAGCTTTGCAGGTTGGAGCCTTGTCATGGACCATTTTCTTCAACTTCCACCACAGATTTTCAACTGGACTGAGATCTGGACCATTAGTGACCTCTTGACCAATATCGGACCCTTAAATCTACCTCTTATGGTGGCTACCCCAGCAGACTGGTTTGTGCCATGTGACAAAAAAATATCGTGTCCCCCCTGATTCTTCCATAGTTCTAAGTCATCTCTGCACGAATGGACTTCCTGTGAGAGGATTCGTTCTGCCCTCACTTCTTCAAAAACAAAAAGAAGGCCTTCCTCTTCACTGTCATGTGAACTCTTGTGTTAGCACACACTGACACTCCACACGTGCTAGCTGGGTATTGTACGCTCCTCAGCATGCTCATGCACCTGCACAGGTTCAGTCACGCGGTGATGAAACACAACAAAGAACAAACAGAAAGTTAGGATTGGTTACCTCTCCATCAGCTGGGACACTTCTGCCTGATGAAGCACCTTCATCTCCTGCTCTTTCTCCTCCCTCCTCCTCTGCTCCTCCTCCTCTTTCTGCTCCAGCTCTGCTAACATAAAGGTTCCCAGGGAGGAGGTGGCCAGAAGAGGGAGAGTGAGGGTGGAGGTCAGAGGAGGAGACACAGAGGGAGGAGGGTGGAGTGTTGTGGAGGAGAGGGGTGGAGGAACAGAGGGGGCGGATGAGGGCTCGATGAACGGCAGGGGGGGTGAGTCACAGCTGGAGAGGAGAGACGAGGACAGACGGGAGAACTCGGCCCTCATCTGCCACAGATCCCTACAGATGGAGACGAGTCAGTCGTTATGTCGGGACTCAGTCAGGAGGCGTTCCAGACCAGAGCCCTTCGCACCTGAACCCCCCCCCCCCCCCCCGTCTCTGCAGTTGAGGGTTGATCTGCATTGCTCTTTTACTAAACCGTACAGACCCAACAAACGCGGTGCTTCTTGCTAGGCTACAAGTGCGTGTGAAACCAGATGAGAGGCTGCATGTCTCCATGAAAGCCTCTCTGAGGCAACAGTCTTCATCTACCATAATAAAAAAGACAGCCAAGTGTTCACTTGTGTGGCATTATTCAGTTAGTGAGACACACCGACTCCAGTCAGCGAGCTGACTCAGCAGGCACCAGCTGATGTCCTTGTTGCGAAGGCGTAACTAAGGCTTAATCGACTCACTGGGGCAGTGAGCTGGCTTTCATTGCATAGAGGTCAGCCGACTGATCGATTGATTTCACACATCTGTCAGAGCACCCGTGTTTCCAGGCACACGGATTTGAGAGCGTGCTGCCCATACATTTTTACTTAGTAAGATCAAAATATCAAAGTCTTCTAATAACGGTGGAAAACCCCCTCAGGGGTTATTATTTATTTCATGACAGAGTGTCTCTCTCCACAATTGTTCATCATCACTTCTCCCAGCCAAGCTTTCCTGGTTGTGGCTCCGCCCCCTCTGTGGACCGACACATCCGTCCTCCATCATGCGTGGAATCGTCGGCTTCATCTACGAGTTTCATTGGGGGGGGCGTGGGAGCGTCACGCAATTCTCTAGCTCCTCCACCCGACCAATAAGGCCAACTGTGTCTGTACGGTCATTCAAGACAGCCAAAGACTACACAGGGGGCCGAACCAGCACGCACGCACGCCAAACACACACACCCTGTGGCTAGGTAAGACAACAAACCACTGCACCACCAGGACGCACCTGGAGATGCTTTAATTGGGAAAATGACCCCAGACAAACTGGAGAGATTTGAGTCACCAGAGGCATCACACCGATGGTGCCATCGTCACACGCACCTGTCGGCAGCAGTTCTGATGGCGTGACAGTGTCTTCTCAGAGCAACGACGGACCTCCACAGCACCAGCAGCTGAGCCTGCTGCTGAGCCCCCAGAGCCGAGCAACACTGGACACAGACACATACCACGTCATCATCATGGCATCTTCCTGATGACAACCTTCTCCAACAGTAATCGCCCCCCACAGGTATAAAAAAATGTTTTCTGAATCCGAGTAACAACCTCATTACACACCCTCCGCTTGCTTCTCCAATCACAGGCTCTCTGCTCAGCCTCCTCCACAGCTCTCGTCCAATCAGCTGTCACCTTATGAAGGTCCTCCCTCAGGGCCTGGTTAGTCTGCTCTGATTGGCTGAGCTGCTCCCGGAGGAGGGCATTAGTCTCAGCCAGACCTGCTGATCTGAGGAGACACACATACACAAAGCTGAAGCACGCGCATGCAGACTCTCTCACACTCACACACACATGAATAAAGAGACATGCAAACCTGTGCTGTTCTTCCTCCAGCCTGATGAGGGCATCCTCCAGAGAGTCACTGTGTTCATCTCGGATCCTCCTCTAAAACACAAAGAACACATTTGTGAAGTTCTGTAGTTCAGTAGACCTGACAGTGGAACTGATCTGACCTCTGTGTTGAGCAGCTTCACGTGCTCATCTTGCAGTTGATGCTCCAAACGTCCATATTTATCTCTGTACTCCAAAACCTGCAGACAGAATCACAGGAACTACATTTTGAAACTACCCCTCACTGCCGCTCATCAGAAACAAAGCTAAAGTAATGAACATTTAAACTTTTATTTAGCATCATCATGCAATTCTAACCCTGCAATGTCATGCTGAGGTGTCGCACGCCTCACCTTGTTCTGCAGCCGGTGAAGGAGCAGAGCCTGCCTGGCCTCCCTCTCCCTCCCCTGCCTTGCCTGCCTCCTCCAGCCCCTCTGCTCTTCCTCCACTTGCAGGGAGAGAGCCACAGGGGGGCAGACTGAATGGGCCAGCTGGGGGGAGAGAATCAGTCCAGTTCAGACAACTTTATTTATCTTGAACAGAAAACTCACTTGGGGCAGCCCGGTGGAGCAGTGGTCCTCCCTGTGGCCCCCATCAAGAAGGTTGTGGGTGGAGCCCCGGCTGCAGCACGGGGTCTTTCTGGGTGAGTCTCCATGTTCTCCCTGTTCCTGCTGGGTTCTCTCTGGTACTCCAGCTTCCTCCACAGTCCAAAGACATCAAGAGGGACCAGGTTAATCCAGACTCTAAATTGACCGTAGGCGTGGCTGGGAGAGCCAATGGTTGTCTGTCTCTATGTGTTGGCCCTGCCATGGACTGGTGACCTGTCCAGGGGGAAGGCTGCTGGGATAGGCTCCACCCCCACCACCCTCAACAGGAGGAGAGGGGGAACATGGAGGGATGATGGAGGGATGATGGATGATGGATGGATGATGGATGGATGGGTGGGTGGGTGGATGAGGGATGGTGGATGGGTGGATGATGAATGGATGGGTGGATGAGGGATGGTGGATGGGTGGAAGAAGAGGGAGCTTGAAGAGGGAACATGAAGAGGGAACATGAAGAGGGAGCTTGAAGAGGGAACATGAAGAGGGAACATGAAGAGGGAGCTTGAAGAGGGAGCTTGAAGAGGGAGCTTGAAGAGGGAACATGAAGAGGGAGCTTGAAGAGGGAACATGAAGAGGGAACATGAAGAGGGAACATGAAGAGGGAACTTGAAGAGGGAGCTTGAAGAGGGAACATGAAGAGGGAACATGAAGAGGGAACATGAAGAGGGAGCTTGAAGAGGGAACATGAAGAGGGAGCTTGAAGAGGGAACATGAAGAGGGAACATGAAGAGGGAGCTTGAAGAGGGAGCTTGAAGAGGGAACATGAAGAGGGAACATGAAGAGGGAGCTTGAAGAGGGAGCTTGAAGAGGGAGCTTGAAGAGGGAGCTTGAAGAGGCACAAATGTCGTCAAAAGACACAATGATACAAATCCAATAAATAAATCCTAAAAATAGATGAGAGCCTAACAGCAGAAGAATAAGATCTGGTTTTGCTGCTGGGCTCAGAATGTGGTCTGGTTGGCTGTAACTATTTCTGCTTTCTCAGCCACTTGTTTCACCGAAATTGCACCCAAATTCCTCTGCTGAATGCCAGTAATTCCAGACCACACCTGAGCACAGGTGCTGGAGCTGTTCCCCCTCCCAGACAACCTGCTGAAGGCTTCCAATTACACACACACACACCCGTTCTCTGAGAGCTCTGCTCCTGGACTCCAGCTCCTCCCGCTCTGCCCGACACTCCGCAAGCTCCTCGTGTAGCCGACATACTTCCTGCTGAAGCTCCTCCCTCTCCTGTTTCCAGCCAATCAGCAGCTGTGAGTCCATGCCAGCATGTTGACCTTGGAGTTTCTGGACAGAGATGGTTACGTCTTAGAGCAGCACAAGATGGAATTCAAGATCTGAAGGGATGAGGTTTGACCATATCATTGCACTCTCCCAGTGAGGTGACACCAGGTGTCATGACGGAGGACGAGCCAAGTCTCAGCCGTCTGAAGAACATGCACCAGTCTAATACTACATCTCCCATTACCCCTGAAAGGAGACACGGCTACTGACTACTGTCAGGGACAGGAAGTCAGTTCTTCTATGCTGCAAAACAGCAGCCTAAACAGGAAGTTGTGCTGCACTCCATCTGGTGCTACTCTTAGTGCAGAAAAGAGGAATTGATTGATACATCACATTAGTGGGTGGAGCAAACAATTGGTCAGCAATGTGTCGACTCTTTCGTGTATCATCCTGTTCAACTCAGTGTCGTGTAGCCACAGGTCAGTCTGGTGGAAAAATCCCACCACGCCCAGCATCAGAGCTCAGTGTCTTTGCTGTCTGGTTGCATCTACTGGGAATGATGACATCATATCAATGCAGGGTTAGGGTTAGGGTTAGCTATAGGTAAATACAAGGGGCAGTGCTCAGGGTCCTCGTGGGGCGAGGTAGCTCGCTAGCTAGAGACAAATGCTGGATTGTAATAAAATCAACTTGGACTTATGTAGCGCCTTTACTAGTAGAGCAGGTGTAGAACCTCCCTCCTAGCGGAGCAGGGGTAGAACCTCCCTCCTAGCAGAGCTACGGTAGAACCTCCCTCCTAGCGGAGCAGGGGTAGAACCTCCCTCCTAGCAGAGCTACGGTCGAACCTCCCTCCTAGCGGAGCAGGGGTAGAACCTCCCTCCTAGCAGAGCTACGGTCGAACCTCCCTCCGACCGGAGCAGGGGTAGAACCTCCCTCCTAGCGGAGCTACGGTCGAACCTCCCTCCGACCGGAGCAGGGGTAGAACCTCCCTCCTAGCAGAGCTACAGTCGAACCTCCCTCCTAGCAGAGCTACGGTCGAACCTCCCTCCTAGCGGAGCAGGGGTAGAACCTCCCTCCTAGCAGAGCTACGGTCGAACCTCCCTCCTAGCGGAGCAGGGGTAGAACCTCCCTCCTAGCAGAGCTACGGTCGAACCTCCCTCCGACCAGAGCAGGGGTAGAACCTCCCTCCTAGCAGAGCTACGGTCGAACCTCCCTCCGACCGGAGCAGGGGTAGAACCTCCCTCCTAGCAGAGCTACGGTCGAACCTCCCTCCTACCGGAGCTAGGGTAGAACCTCCCTCCTAGCAGAGCGGGTGTAGAACCTACCTCCTAGTAGACCGGTGTAGAACCTCCCTCCTAGCAGAGCGGGTGTAGAACCTACCTCCTAGTAGACCGGTGTAGAACCTCCCTCCTAGCGGAGTAGGTGGAGAACCTCCCTCCTAGCAGAGTAGGTGGAGAACCTCCCTCCTAGCAGAGTAGGTGGAGAACCTCCCTCCTAGCAGAGCAGGTGGAGAACCTCCCTCCTAGCGGAGTAGGTGGAGAACCTCCCTCCTAGCAGAGTCGGTGGAGAACCTCCCTCCTAGCAGAGCAGATGGAGAACCTCCCTCCTAGCAGAGTAGGTGGAGAACCTCACTCCTAGCAGAGTAGGTGGAGAACCTCCCTCCTTCTATGAACCAGCACATCTGAGACAGCAGAGATGAAAACCTTCCTTTACCAGCAGGAAGGTGGAGCAGATCCAGGATCAGTGGGGACGGACGTCTGCTTTGACCTGCTGGAGGGAGAGAGAGACGGGGAGGGGGGCGGGCGGGCGGACGGACAATATTGACATTCTGGATCGGGCGGGAAACTACTTGATATTGTATCCCCATCGCCATCTCCGGCAAACTGGACACTCTCTCTCTCTTTCTCTCTAAAATGACATCAACCACCATCAAGCTCAATGTTTCCAGTTCAGCAGATTCATAAACCGGATCAGGAGAACCGAGTGTTACTGACGGCCTGAACGTCCAACCCGCGGCCTGACGGTGAATCTCGGCGTCATCATCTTGGTGTAATCTGCTTGTAGCGAGTGTTAATGCTCACAGCTAACTGGCTGGTAGCTTGTTAGCATGTCAACCGGAAGTCCAGCCGTGAATGAAGGCCGTACCTGCTGCAGCTGCGGGGAGCTTTCTCTCTACATACTCCCGACGTTTCCACCGGGTAAATCCTGCGGCACGCGTCTAAGCTGGAGCCCGTTGTCGTCGGCAGATTCAAACCGGGAAACATAACCTTTGACCCCACTGACGTAGCGGTCACATGATGCGTCAGGCATGACGTCATAATACTGAAACAACATCTCGTGATGGATGATCGAATTAGCAACGAAAATTTTACTTAACTTCACTAAATAATACAATCACAAGTAGTTGAAATGCTAACTTTGTTTGATGATTGTGTTTAAGATGATACATTCGATTTTCATGTTTAAGTTATTAGTCTAGTTATTAGTTAGTTAATTTGTTATTTGATCATAAACTGTGGGTACTTCCGGTTATTTCCAAAAAGGATGCTCAACAATCATCATTCTCTAAAAGAAAACTCAATATTTTACATTTAAATTCTTCCATGGGTGGCGTGGCTCAGAGGTAGAGTGGCTGTCTAGCAACCAAAGGGTTGCAGGTTCGATCCCCACTTCCCCCAGTGACCATGTCCAAGTGTCCTTGAGCAAGATACTGAACCCCTAACTGCTCCTGATGGCCCTGCCATGGACTGGTGACCCCTCCAGGGTGAACCCTGCCTCTCACCCAATGACAGCTGGGATAGGCTCCACCCCCTTGCCATCCTTAATGGATAAGAGGTAGAAAATATATGGGTGGATGGGAGGGTTGGTGGGTGGGTGGATGGGAGGGTTGGTGGGTGGGTGGATTTTCTTCCACAGAAAACGGGTTGACTCATTTGCAGTGTGTAATGTCTATGTGAGCCACCAGGGGGCAGGAGAGTTGAGGCTCCAACAGCATGAGTGTGATTGTTTTATCACAGAGAGAAAACAGCAAGACGATGAACACCTGAACAGAGTGAGCCTGACTGCAGTACGTTGAACCTTTGCCCAAACTCATCCGTTCGGACCCGCGGAGTCAAACATTAAGCCCCACCCACATTTACTGCGTACTGCAGTCAGGTGCGCTGGCCTGAACAGCTCAGATCTGTTGGCTGGAATAGTGACCCCAACTGCAATAACAGTATTTTACATCCCGCTGCCTCGTGTGAGGGTGCAGACGTGTCCTCCTGTTCCCCTAGGTGGTTCACACCGGGCGTTAACTCCCTCCCACAACTGCTCTCCCCTGGGGGACGTGTCCCCCCCTCCAGAGCACCCAACCAATCATTCTCAGCGGTGGAGTGGTTAGGGTTCTCTCGTAGAGGTACAATCATGGGCTTGAGAACCATAGACATTAGAACAGAGGTGTGAGAACTGTAGGCATGACGTCCCACACAAACATACCCTTCCACACACACACCCTGGTGCGGGGGGGGCAGGTACCTGGCGGTACTGGCCCTCGGCTCTTGAAGCTGAGACTGAGACACAGTGAGGTGTAGATCCAGTCCTGTTCTCCAGCGGTTCAAGCCATGCACTCAGCTGCTCGTTCTGCTGTCGGCTGGAGGCCCGCGGCCGTCTGGACCTGCACTCAGACAGCGCTCAACGGGCTCCGGCAATATTAGAACCCTGGGAGGAGCTTGTTCTATCGTTCTAGGCTGTTGTTTCGACATCGCTCCTCCTCCAGAAGCTTCCCTCACATCACATCAAAGGCATCCTGCTGCCCCCGGTTCTGGTTCTGTGCTGATCAGAGATGCGTTAGAGTGACGCCTCAGCTGAATGTGGTCGCGAGCCCCCGACTGCCTCTGACCACCAAATGTGGTTTGGCTGATCATCACTCAATCCCTCCTCAATGCAGGTACACCTGGACCCTCAGGTGTTCAAGCGCTATCCAATCACAGACAACACATTTTTACGCCAGGTGTAAAGGGGGTTAGCCACACACCCCAGTGATGTCACACACTCACAAAGCACATCTAAAGAGAACCATGACACAAATACAACAGTATACTATTTTAAATTCAAGCTTTCTCTCTGTATTTTTACATGAGCCATGATTACAAACAGAGTTCCATATAAATGTGACAGTAAATATGAAAATATAAGTTTATATTCTGATAACGTGAAGAGGTTTTGCCATCTCAAAGTCCATCAATGTCTCACATGGACACAGGTCATTTCAGACTGTTGCTATGGTTACATGTGGACCCCTCTGGATGATCCCATTTCATCGCTAACCTTTGGAAAAGCTTCATTATGGTTGAAAGAAACAAGCTGCTACTTCTTCTTGAGTACATGGAGCAGCTTATCAGGTATTTACCACAGAAGACCAGTATGCTCTTACTATGAAAACACTACACTTTAACAGTCGCACAGCTCAGGTAGTCCACACACACACACACACACACACACACACACACACACACACACACACACACACACACAAAATTAACTTCCTCTGTGTTCAGAGCTTCCCGTGGCTCCACATCCAACTTCCTGAAGTCCATCTGATCAGACCTCCATTCAAAAAAGTTGTATTTTAAAAGTTGTTAACTTGTTGTCATGGTGACAGAGCTGACAAATCATTAATTCATACTTAGTCCAAAACTCCATCATGATGTTGGTTAAGCACCATTTTGATCCAATTATTATAAATAAATCAGTCAAATCTAGACTGATGATGTCATTGTCCAGACACGGTGGTGCGATGACGTGATGACCCCGACTTGACAGCCATCAAACACCCTCCTACATGTAAGACGTGTGATGGAGTCTAAACCCTGGTTGTCATCTTCAGGTTGATGTATCTTTTCCATGGCAACTTGTGACATGTAGCTAGCTTACTGTTAGCTTACCTCCATCCTCTGGTACAGTCCCATCTCCCAGGTCACCGTCCGGTCAGACAAAAGAGTCTGAGCACAGAAATCAAGACCTTTGGCTTCCCAGCGCAGATCATTCCCTCAGCTAGTTGAGTTTGTCTCTGAACTCGTCCAGTGTCTCACCCGCTTGAGCTTGCTCGCTTATCCCTGAACTTTCCCTCTCAGAGGAGTTGGACTAATGGTTGTAAGATGTAAGTACAGGTGAGTGTCTTGCAGCAGCAGGTCAGAGTTGGTGTACAAGCAAGTCAGTAAGTCCTGAGTTTGAACACCTTGCTGAGTCTGGAGGTGGCGCTGGAGTAGACGAGGAAGGAGCCTTCAGTGGTGATGAAGTGCTCCCAGTCTCTGCAGCCGAACGTTGGCAGACTGTGAACAGGAACGAAGCCCTCGTAACCCTGCCACCTGGAAACACAGAACCCAGTAAAGACACGCTCACATGTGCAGTGGCAGATGTTGAGACGGACGCACCTGTAAACAACACTGTTCAGAGAGTATGAGCTGCCGTCATGAGAGTTTGCCACCACCAAGAACTTCTCTTCTCCAACAGTGAAGAACTCCCAGTCCACTGCGCTGAACACCATATGACAGCAGAGCTAAAGGTTAGCTAGCATCCTCTCACTTGTGTTTAGAGTCAGAACTCGCTCACCTGTGCGTCAGGATGTCCTGGAAGCGGATGAAGGTCTGGGTGATGGTACTGAGTTCGTACACAGTGGAGTTGATGTTGTAGACACTTGGGCCGTGCTCTGTGACCCTCTGACTGTTGGCAACAGCCAGAAAGAACCTGCCATCGATCTGGAATGTCTCCAAGTCTGTTGCTCCCACAGTCTGCAGGGAGGACAGGAAGCTGAGGTGTGAAGGGTGTCAGGTCTCAACAGGACGTCCTCCACATGGGCTAAACTTCTGTTAGCAACTGAGCTGACAAACAGTGTGTGAGCTAGCTTGGAGAGCTTTAGCCTTCCTGTTCTGGACCACCTGAAATGATGTTGCACCGACCTCCAGATATTGACGAGTCACATGACCTCTGAACCATCTCGCTCTGTCTCTTCTTTGCTGTTTTGTTTTTGTCTTGAGTCATTTTGTAAATCTTGCCTGCAGTTTCATGAAGCTTTTATGCGTTTAAAGGTCGATAAAAACCCTCTCAACCATCTGGAAATCATCTCTGCTGGTTACTCTCATTGTTTCAGTTTTATCATCAATGAGCTCGTACTTTGTTGTCCTGTTAATTCTTGACTCAGTATTGTTTCCATCATGTGACCAACTGAATATCCCAACTATTAAAAGTGGAACGGGGCCGGCGTGGTTCAGAGGTAGAGTGGCTGTCTAGTAACTGAAGGGTCGCTGGTTTCGATCCCCACTTCCCCTGGTGACCATGTCCAAGTGTCCTTGAGCAAGATACTGAACCCCTAACTGCTCCTGATGGCCCTGCCATGGACTGGTGACCTGTCCAGGGTGAACCCCGCCTCTCACCCAATGACAGTTGGGACAGGCTCAACCCCCCACCACCCTTAACAGGATAAGAGGGAGAAAATGGATGGATGATGGTTGGATAACAAGTGTAATTGAACATCAGTAGATTGGCTGACACTGACCGGGATGTTCTGGAAGGTCCGGAAACATCCGTCCACCCAGACATAGATGGTGGAGCTGATTTTGGTGGTCTGACCATCGAAGGTGTTGGCGACGGCCAGGAAGTGGTATGGCCCAACCGTGAAGAACTCCCAGTCGTACGCTCCAGATGTGGACAGAGTCTGGTTGACCTCAAACAGCTGCTGGGATGGGGGACGGGTGAGTTTGAGTGAAGGATTCTGACAGCAGGGTTGTGAGGGCACGGTACCTTGGTTCTGGGGTTCCAGCGGTAAATGACACTGAGGATGTTGTGGTTGGAGTCTCGGGCTGAGGACGACAGTCCAGCGTCAGTCCAACACTGTCCGTAAGCTAGGTGCTGCTTAGCTTGCTGCAGTTGTTGCCAAATACCAGTTTAACATAACCACTGCACATTGGCTAGCACGCCAGCATTAGCATAACCATAGCATTACTGCTGAAGCTGAAGCTGTGGCTAATATCCCAAGTCATTGTTACTAGTTTATATCCAAATTGGTGACATCAAACAGTGAGAGAGAAAACTATGGTGAGTAAATGGTCTGCTGTGTGTGTGTGTGTGTGTGTGTGTGTTCCTATTCACCTCTTCTGTGATTTGCTACGACCAGGAAGCTGTGGTTGTAGATGTGGAAGGCCTCCCAGTCCAGAGCAGCATGAGTCTCCAGTGTCTGATAATGGAGGAACCGCTGCCGCCGCTGATTCCACTGGTAGATGACAGACAGCTCTGGCTCCGCCTCCCTGGAATTGGCCACCACCAGGAAAACCTGTAGGAGCGGAAATGTGATTATAATTGTGACTTCTCAGTTTTAACAAGCAAACATCAAGCTAATGTGAACATAAGAGTCCAAACCAGCTCGTCTCAGTATCTTATTATGTTTGAACTCTTAAGATGCTGCTGTGAAGGTCAGAGGTCAAGGTCAGCTACAGGTTCGAGGTTAGTGTGTGCATGTGACTGAAGCTGAAACCATGGTAAGCTGAAGAAGAATGATGATCAGATATTGACCCACAAGGGATGCCACATCCATGGGCGTGAGCTCTGTCCTGTGGTCGCTGGGTGTGACTCGCCACTCACCTGGCCGTCAATGCTGAAGTGTTTCCATGCTCTTGCCTCCTGGGTGCTGATGTTCTGGTGAAGGTGAAACGATCCATCACTCCACCTGTAGATCCCTGAGCCGGGCCGAGAGTCCCTGTAGGACAACAGAGAAAGGACAGTCCCTCCCGCCCCTCACCGTCACACCTGCAGGTGTGTGAGGTCATTTACCTGTTGGCGGTGGCCATGAAAAGACCCTCCAATGGGATGGAGAAGAGCTCCACGTCAAAGGTCTCTGAGCTGGTGTACACATCCTGGTAGTCCTCCACATAGTCCAGACGCTCTGCTGCTGCCCAGGACACATGCAGGCACACGCCATGACTCGATGAGCAGAGTGAATCAGTCATCAATGATCATGATGTGACATTCAGACTGACAGGTGAGGAGAGTTCTCCAGGTGAGTGTGTCACAGATGAAGAGGCTCCTCCTGCCAGCATTGAACCACAGCTGCCCATCTTCTGCAACTGAACATGGAGGACGGCGTCCAGCTGTTACTCGGGTCTCCGCCTCTGGATATCAGACAACGAAACACCAGTTATGGAGGCCCGCCTTCCCAGGGGGCAGCAGGGCTTCATAACCCTAATGCACAGCAACTGCGTGCGTGCGAGCGTATGTGTGTGCGTGTGTGTTTGTGTGTAAGGTCATGGGGGGAGCAGCTGTATGAAACACTTGCCTTCACCTGCTACTCCCGTGTAAAGCATCACGAACAAGAGGCCAGCTTCTGTTGCTGCGTCTGTCAGGCCTGATCCTGAATCACTTAACCTGTCAGTGATTTGGCCTTCAAAATGAAGGCAGCAATGCATTTTGTCAACGCTGCTTCATCTTATTCTGAATTTTATTGCAGGAAGTCGAGCAATCGTGTTGCTGGCTTGTTGTTAGTCGCTAAGCTAACATTATTGTGCTCTATAAATACACAACCTACAACAGGAGCATCTCTCTGTTCGCAGCATCAATGACCTCTGACCTGATGGATTTTGGAGGATTGAGTACAATTCTGAAAGCTGACTGACTTTTCAACTAGCAAAGACCAGTGAAGGAGACATGTCTGCGTCCCCTGTTGTTGCTAGTCAGCCCTGCCTCACGAATCTGCTGTAGTTTTTAGTTGGTTAATAGTGCGGTAACTGTGCTGCCTGCGTGTTCTGCCCAGGATCCACCTGCCTTCAGTTCAGTGGTACAAAATATGGTGATTCGGCATCACTTCAGCTTCCAGAACCTCATGGCACCCCATGTTGTTGTTGCGACGATGGCAGCGGCGCTGTGATGTCAGACACCCAATGACACGCTGCAGTCTGAGTCTCTGTGCTGCTTCCATGATCTTCACGTGTTCCATGTTAGTCGTCAAGTCCCTGTAAACTACATGCTTTTACAGCTGTCCATCAAAACAAGTGTTTCCTGTTTGAAGAGGAGCCTGAGTGAATGATGACATCATCTGTCATGTGACTTCACTTTCAATGGGGAGAGGAAAACACTGCTTGGACTTGCTACATAGTGAGGACCAGAGGACGTGTGTGAGGACATTTTAGCCAATCCTCACAACTTCAGAGAGCTGTTTGAAGGTCAAGACTTGGTTTTTAAGGTCGAGGTTTAAATTTGGTTAGGGTCAGGGTAAAGAACCTTTGACTGAAAATGACCTTGGACCCTAATGACCTCTTGTCTTGTTTTCTTTGCAGGAAACAGCGTTGTCTCCTCATTGGCTGACACTTGTATTCAATCATCTTTCCTCACCGTACTGGTTAACTGCTCCATCCAGGTCTGGTTGGAGGGGGCTGGACTTGAGGATCTGGGGCACAGACAGCTCCGCCAGGCGAGGGTCAGAGTTCGGACAGAGTCTGGTTGTGGCATCTGAACCAGGAAGTAGAACCAGCTGCCGCAGCAAACCCTGATCACACAATTCACAACATGTAAACTTGAAGGCTCTGCAACAAGGCTGGCTAGCTTGTTTGAATTAGTTTTTCAGCTTTCAGGGTAGCTTGTTAGCTGAATAGCTTGATAGTTAGCTCAGTACTTGGGTTGACTGCTTGTTTGGCTTTGTGAATATAAATGTGATTTTACTTTAGAACCTGGGGCATCTCAGACCCGACCATCAGAGTCCTGAGTGCAGCCATGTAATCATCTCTGCTTCGCTTGCTGGAACGATAAGTGAACTCACCAGATGCTAAGCTAGCACAAAACATGAGTTGCTCTCTGGTACTGAGGTGTTTTAGCTCCGCCCCAGACACATCTTACCAATCAAAGACGAGCACCCTCTTGCTTGGACTTTACGGATTCATTTTTGTCCACAGATTTATTTCTTTGAGAAAAGAAACTCAACCAACATTGCAACTCTAATGGAGACCAGCGGCAGGCATGAGACCCAGAACCAGAACAAAAGAAACATCCCTGAAGGCCTCAGTTGACTCACAGAGAAGCGACCCCCCTGCCTCCTCCTGCTGCCAATGAAGAACCTGGATCCTCTGGTGCTCAGAGTGCTGGGGAAGGACTGGACCTGGTAACTGGCAAAAAGGAACTCATTTAATGGACCAGTCTGAACTGATCTGATCCAGTCTGAAGTGGACTCACAACTCCACAGGCAGTCCACAGTCGATGGTCAGCGTGGCGTGCAGCCCAGTGACAGCCAGCACCACAGTGTGCCAGTGGTTATCGTCCAGTTGCACCTCCTTGAAGCTGATCCGGCTCCGCCCCCCTGCATCATGGGCCCTGACCAGGAAATGGAGGCGGTTCTCTGAAACCCGTAAGCCCATCAACAACAAGCCAGCATCCTCCTCCACCATGGAGAAGACGTACTCAGTCCTCTGGACACAGACAGGAGGAACGAGACAGTGATTGTCAAGCTGTGCATATTCCTGTAGGTGTGTTTCATGTCCTGGCTGATGATTGGCTGATGTTTGCCCCTCCTTCCCACTTGTTGGCCCTCTGAGGAACCTAGTCGGTTCTAACCCTAACCCTAAATGCTACTAAGTAGAAAACATATTAACAACGCTACATACTACACACCAGATCACACTACGTAGAGCAAACTAGGTAGAACACACAAGAACACGCAGAACACATTATGTAGAACACACTAGAGCACACTACATAGAACACACTAGAACACACTAGGTAGAACACACTAGAACACACAGGGTAGAACAAACTACGTAGAACACACTAGTACACACTAGGTAGAACACACTAGGTAGAACATACTAGAACACACTAAGTAGAACACACCAGGTAGAACACACTACATAGAACACACTACGTAGAACACACTACGTAGAACAAACTAGAACACACTAGGAAGAACCCACTCGAACACACTACATAGAACACACCAGATCACACTAAGTAGAACAAACTAGGTAGAACACACAAGAACACACTCGGTAGAACTCACAAGAGCACACTAAATAGAACACACTGGTTAGAACACACTAGGTAGAACACACTAGGTAGAACACACTGTAACACACTAGAACACACTAGGTAGAACATGCTAGTTTGAACATATGAGGTAGAACAGACTACAACACACTAGAACACACAAGGTAGAACACACTAGGTACAACACACTAGGTTGAACATACTAGGTAGAACACACTAGAACACACTAGAACACACTAGGTACAACACACTAGGTAGAACACACTAGGTTTAACATACTAGGTAGAACACACTAGAACACACTAGGTAGAACACACTAGAACACACTGGGTAGAACACACTAGGTTGAACATACGAGGGAGAACATACTAGGTAGAACACACTAAAACACACTACAACACACTAGGTACAACACACTAGGTTGAACATACTAGGTAGAACACACTACAACACACTACAACACACTAGGTAGAACACACTAGGTTTAACATACTAGGTAGAACACACTACAACACACTAGAACACACTAGGTAGAACACACTAGGTTTAACATACTAGGTAGAACACACTACAACACACTAGGTACAACACACTAGGTTGAACATACGAGGGCGAACACACTAGAACACACTAGAACACACTAGGTAGAACACACTAGGTACAACACACTAGGTTGAACATACGAGGGAGAACATACTAGGTAGAACACACTAGAACACACTACAACACACTAGGTACAACACACTAGGTTGAACATACTAGGTAGAACACACTAGAACACACTAGAACACACTAGGTAGAACACACTAGGTTTAACATACAAGGTAGAACACACTACAACACACTACAACACACTAGGTACAACACACAAGGTTGAACATACGAGGGAGAACATACTAGGTAGAACACACTACAACACACTACAACACACTAGGTACAACACACTAGGTTGAACATACGAGGGAGAACACACTACAACACACTAGAACACACAGGGCAGAACACACTAGGTTTAACATACTAGGTAGAACACACTACAACACACTAGAACACACTAGGTACAACACACTAGGTACAACACACTAGGTTGAACATACGAGGGAGAACATTCTACAACACACTAGAACACACTAGGTAGAACTTCCTAGAACACACTAGAACACACTAGGTAGAACACACTAGGTTGAACATACTAGGTAGAACACACTAGAACACACTAGGTACAACACACTAGGTTGAACATACAAGGGAGAACATACTACAACACACTAAAACACACTAGGTAGAACACACTAGGTTTAACATACTAGGTAGAACACACTACAACACACTAGGTACAACACACTAGGTTGAACATACGAGGGAGAACACACTAGAACACACTAGAACACACTAGGTAGAACACACTAGGTACAACACACTAGGTTGAACATACGAGGGAGAACATACTAGGTAGAACACAACACACTAGGTACAACACACTAGGTTGAACATACTAGGTAGAACACACTACAACACACTAGAACACACTAGGTACAACACACTAGGTTTAACATACTAGGTAGAACACACTACAACACACTACAACACACTAGGTACAACACACTAGGTTGAACATACGAGGGAGAACATACTAGGTAGAACACACTAGAACACACTACAACACACTAGGTACAACACACTAGGTTGAACATACGAGGGAGAACATTCTACAACACACTAGAACACACTAGGTAGAACACACTAGAACACACTAGGTAGAACACACTAGGTAGAACACACTAGAACACACTAGGTAGAACACACTAGGTTGAACATACTAGGTAGAACACACTAGAATACACTAGGTAGAACACACTAGGTACAACACACTAGGTTGAACATACAAGGGAGAACATACTACAACACACTAAAACACACTAGGTAGAACACACTAGGTAGAACACACTAGGTTGAACATACTAGAACACACTAGGTACAACACACTAGGTTGAACATACAAGGGAGAACATACTACAACACACTAAAACACACTAGGTAGAACACACTAGGTTTAACATACTAGGTAGAACACACTACAACACACTAGGTACAACACACTAGGTTGAACATACGAGGGAGAACACACTAGAACACACTAGAACACACTAGGTAGAACACACTAGGTACAACACACTAGGTTGAACATACGAGGGAGAACATACTAGGTAGAACACAACACACTAGGTACAACACACTAGGTTGAACATACTAGGTAGAACACACTACAACACACTAGAACACACTAGGTACAACACACTAGGTTTAACATACTAGGTAGAACACACTACAACACACTACAACACACTAGGTACAACACACTAGGTTGAACATACGAGGGAGAACATACTAGGTAGAACACACTAGAACACACTACAACACACTAGGTACAACACACTAGGTTGAACATACGAGGGAGAACATTCTACAACACACTAGAACACACTAGGTAGAACACACTAGAACACACTAGGTAGAACACACTAGGTAGAACACACTAGAACACACTAGGTAGAACACACTAGGTTGAACATACTAGGTAGAACACACTAGAATACACTAGGTAGAACACACTAGGTACAACACACTAGGTTGAACATACAAGGGAGAACATACTACAACACACTAAAACACACTAGGTAGAACACACTAGGTAGAACACACTAGGTTGAACATACTAGGTAGAACACACTAGAACACACTAGGTGGAACACACTCTGCTCTCATATCCTGGCTCACCTGCTGGAGGTGGGGTATTTTCACAGTGGCGACCAATGAGAATTCGGCAGGAAAGAAGTCACAATCAGTGAAGATCGTGGAGGCAGGGAAGCTCAGCGTTGTTGCCATGGCACCAGCCAATTGGATCCCTCTGGACCCCCGGGACTGGACTATCTGCACCTGATTAGTCAGTTTGTTGATCAAATGTTTAGTTGGTGTGTTTTTTAAACCACAAACAAAGCGTTCTCTGCCCCTCCCCAATCCCCTCCTACCTTTAGGGGTGGGGCTTCTCCTGGGTGGGGCAGGACTCTGGCCAGCAGGTCCAGAGGTAGCAGGTCTGGTGATGAAACCCAAAGAAAATATCATCATTTATTTTTCATCAGTCAGTTCAGAGGACCGTCCACTGATAGAGGTCCTCCAGAGAACTGTTTTTTCTCATGTAAATGCGGGAGCCTGGAAGAGTTGAGGGTGAGCGGATGAATGGAGGGAGGGATCACATGAGCAGAACCAGATCTCATCTCATATTTCAAAGGCACAAAAGCAGCCTCAAAGACAATCAGGTAAAAAGTCCTCCACGGACAGACTGGTTCCCCGTCCAACACTCACAATGACAAAGTCTGCTGACGAAGCGTGTCTCGTGACTGTGCTGGCATGAGGATGAGCCATGCTAGTGTGAGACGGTGGAACTGTCCCTTCTTCTGTGTGAAGCTAAGCTAGCAGTTAACTTGCTTCCAGGCTTTGCTCCAGGGGACGTCTGATTGGTTGTGGCTTTAATCAGATGGTTACAGCCTACTTGAGAGTGATCAGTAACAGCCAACAGATTACAGGCCAATGGGAACATTTCTTTCTGAATAAAAAATGCAAAAAATCACTAAGAGATGGTGCCCTTTACCCGGCAGAGGGTGTTCCGACCAGGAAACACATTACTGGTAGCTAGCTGCTAGAATTTGGCCATTTTCATAGAAGAAGGGAGGTTCTCCACCTGCTCTACTAGGTGGGAGGTTCTACACCTGCTCTACTAGGAGGGAGGTTCTACACCTTCTCTACCAGGAGGGAGGTTCTATACCTACTCTACTACGAGGGAGGTTCTACACCTGCTCTACTAGGTGGGAGGTTCTACACCTTCTCTACCAGGAGGGAGGTTCTACACCTTCTCTACCAGAAGGGAGGTTCTACACCTACTCTACTAGGAGGGAGGTTCTACACCTGCTCTACCAGGAGGGAGGTTCTACTTCTGCTTTACGAGGAGGGAGGTTCTACACCTGCTCTACCAGGAGGGAGGTTCTACACCTGCTCTACTAGGAGGGAGGTTCTACTCCTGCTCTACTAGGAGGGAGGTTCTACTTCTGCTCTACCAGGAGGGAGGTTCTACTTCTGCTCTACTAGGAGGGAAGTTCTACACCTGGTCTACCTTAAAGGGATTCAGCTGATCCGACACAACTTTGTGACGTCAGTGATGAATTTTTGTACCTGTGCAGGGTCTCCAGCTCTCGCCTGCGATGATGGCAGTCAGTAGCACCCAGGTGTGAAGCAGCAGGCCACACAGCACCATCACGCCTGCTCAGCGCTGACCACGCCGGTTTGATACAACTTCAGATGTGTGTTTGTTGTCTAGCCGTCATCTTGCTGGTGGTCTGGTTCTTAAGATGCACGCGGATCGGACTGCAGCTCATCTCATCCTCATGTTTTTTCTTTCTGAATTAATCACTAAGAAAATGCTCCTTGACCTTCAACCATCATCAGTTTCACAGCAGGTGGCCGATGACGCCCAGACAAGTCCAGTGTGTCCAGGGTGTCGAGGAACCTAAAAACAAGAATCATGTCACAAGCTAGTGAGAACTTTTGAAGAACATGTTCATCTATCAGACAACAGTCAAAGAAACATTGTCATGATTAGCATAAGCTCCACCCACTTCTTCCAGGTAAAACCCAGTAAACATTTGTCCTGATTGACAGATTGTCCCCCCCTCCCAATTTAATCAATCATATAAACAGAAATCAAAGATTGTATTTTTAGTGGTTTTCCTTCTCTGATGACCCTGATTGGACAGTCTGAGACATCAGACACCAGCTGGATGCCACAGTCAGCTCTCAGAAAACATTCAACAGGATCCTTCACCTGGTTCTAGACCGTGTTCTTGTCCTGGTCCTGGTCCTGCTTCTTGTTCTGGATCAGTCTGTGGCAACAAACACATTTGAGCATGTATTTTCATAACCAGAAATCAACTCTTCTTCTCCTCATTCATTTTTGCATGCTTCTCTATTCCCGTATTTCCCTTTCTCAGAAGACAGCCTCCATACTTGTAGTCTTCAGTGGTCTTCTTGTCTCTCTGTAACTGATTTCCTTTGAAAAAATTTTGAAGGTTTAGTGTGTCTGACGCCAGCCGGCTGCATCTGACCCGCAGGATAAGTTCAGACTGAGTGAGGAGGATTTAGCTGCAGGTGAGAGGAGCTGGGGGGAGGGGCTATAGACAACAAAGCTACCTCCTACGACAACAGTTCCCACCCCTATCATCTGCTAACCCCAGCCAGCTGGTGGGAACTGAAGAAGCCTGTTGATGTGAAACATCCTTAAGAAAACCATAACAAGCCCAGTTTCCTACAACACTCTGGAATTAGCATGAACAGTAACAGTTAGCATGACCAATAACAGTTGGCATGACCAGTAACAGTTAGAATGACCAGTAACAGTTGGCATGACCAGTAACAGTTACAATGACCAGTAACAGTTGGCATGACCAGTAACAGTTAGCATGACCAGTAACAGTTAGAATGACCAGTAACAGTTAGAATGACCAGTAACAGTTAGCATGACCAGTAACAGTTAGAATGACCAGTAACAGTTAGCATGACCAGTAACAGTTGGCATGACCAGTAACAGTTAGCATGACCAGTAACAGTTACAATGACCAGTAACAGTTGGCATGACCAGTAACAGTTAGCATGACCAGTAACAGTTAGAATGACCAGTAACAGTTAAAGTGACCAGTAACAGTTAGCATGACCAGTAACAGTTAGAATGACCAGTAACAGTTAGCATGACCAGTAACAGTTGGCATGACCAGTAACAGTTGGCATGACCACTAACAGTTAGAATGACCAGTAACAGTTAGCATGACCAGTAACAGTTGGCATGACCAGTAACAGTTGGCATGACCAATAACAGTTAGCATGACCAGTAACAGTTGGCATGACCAGTAACAGTTAGAATGACCAGTAACAGTTGGCATGACCAGTAACAGTTGGCATGACCAGTAACAGTTAGAATGACCAGTAACAGTTAGCATGACCAGTAACAGTTGGCATGACCAGTAACAGTTGGCATGACCACTAACAGTTAGAATGACCAGTAACAGTTAGCATGACCAGTAACAGTTGGCATGACCAGTAACAGTTGGCATGACCAATAACAGTTAGCATGACCAGTAACAGTTGGCATGACCAGTAACAGTTAGAATGACCAGTAACAGTTGGCATGACCAGTAACAGTTGGCATGACCAGTAACAGTTAGAATGACCAGTAACAGTTAGCATGACCAGTAACAGTTGGCATGACCAGTAACAGTTGGCATGACCAGTAACAGTTGGCATGACCAGTAACAGTTAGAATGACCAGTAACAGTTAGCATGACCAGTAACAGTTAGAATGACCAGTAACAGTTGGCATGACCAGTAACAGTTGGCATGACCAGTAACAGTTAGAATGACCAGTAACAGTTGGCATGACCAGTAACAGTTAGAATGACCAGTAACAGTTAGCATGACCAGTAACAGTTGGCATGACCAGTAACTGTTAGAATGACCAGTAACAGTTAAAATGACCAGTAACTGTTGGCATGACCACTAACAGTTAGAATGACCAGTAACAGTTAGCATGACCAGTAACAGTTGGCATGACCAGTAACAGTTAGAATGACCAGTAACAGTTGGCATGACCAGTAACAGTTAGCATGACCAGTAACAGTTGGCATGACCAGTAACAGTTAGAATGACCAGTAACAGTTGGCATGACCAGTAACAGTTAGCATGACCAGTAACAGTTGGCATGACCAGTAACAGTTAGAATGACCAGTAACAGTTAGCATGACCAGTAACAGTTGGCATGACCAGTAACAGTTAGAATGACCAGTAACAGTTAGCATGACCAGTAACAGTTAGAATGACCAGTAACAGTTAGCATGACCAGTAACAGTTAGAATGACCAGTAACAGTTGGCATGACCAGTAACAGTTGGCATGACCAGTAACAGTTAGAATGACCAGTAACAGTTGGCATGACCAGTAACAGTTAGAATGACCAGTAACAGTTAGCATGACCAGTAACAGTTGGCATGACCAGTAACTGTTAGAATGACCAGTAACAGTTAAAATGACCAGTAACTGTTGGCATGACCACTAACAGTTAGAATGACCAGTAACAGTTAGCATGACCAGTAACAGTTGGCATGACCAGTAACAGTTAGAATGACCAGTAACAGTTGGCATGACCAGTAACAGTTAGCATGACCAGTAACAGTTGGCATGACCAGTAACAGTTAGAATGACCAGTAACAGTTGGCATGACCAGTAACAGTTAGCATGACCAGTAACAGTTGGCATGACCAGTAACAGTTAGAATGACCAGTAACAGTTAGCATGACCAGTAACAGTTGGCATGACCAGTAACAGTTAGAATGACCAGTAACAGTTAGCATGACCAGTAACAGTTAGAATGACCAGTAACAGTTAGCATGACCAGTAACAGTTGGCATGATCTGCAAAGTCTTTTCGCGGTTGTTCATCTGTAATGTACGTTTTATTAATGAGTTATTTATCTTTAACATTCACACTTTTGACACTAAATTATTTATCTTGTCAAAAGGTATGCATAAGTAATTCAAGTTATTTTTGAATTTCTTACATTTTTTATTATTTTCTTGTCAATGTTACTTTTCTTAAAACATCTTAAGGTTTAAAATTTTCACAGCTTTTCATACTTTTGTTTCAAATTTTGAAAGTGAATTTGCAAAGAAATGTGATTAGTATATCAGTGTAACAGAAAAAATGGCAACCAAAAAACTTGGACAATTAGCAGAAGCTGATCCACAGAGCCGGGAATGAATGCTGGTCTTTGGGCGTGAACATGTGAGCGACTCGAGTGGCTGTTTGATGTCACAGGTGACTGAACTTCAGACGGGAAGTCCTACTCGTCCAGATGGATAGATAAAGAGAAAAAGCAGCGACTGATCTTCTATCAGGTGTGTTGGGATCAGTAAAGGCAGGAATTCCCCAGGTGAGGTGGAGCTCCTCCTCTCATCTGTCTTACCTGCCCCCTTCACATGCTCACACACCTGAGGCTGATCACACAGCTCGTCCTCTCATCTGTGGTCTGTTTTCCCAGACTGCATCAGTGCCGCCACATTACAAGAGAAACCACCAGTCTTAGTCAGGGCATGTTAGCCTAGCTTAGCATGCATAAACATGTCAAACATGAGACCGACTCCTTCACAGCCCACCTGCTTTGATTCAAATTAATATGAAAACACCTGAGTTTGATCACAGGTCCATCCATCATCGTCCATCCACCCATCATCAGGGGTGTGAGCTCCTACTCATGGTTTGGGGTGGGAGGGGCCATGATGGCAGTGGCCAGATGGGCGGTGCCATGTGCCATGAAGCTCAACACCTGCAGTGATTCACGGGTTGTGTCACTGTCTTGTGTCCCACTTCAGTTCATCTGTGTTGTGATGAACTTTTAAAAGAAAACTGTATTAATTTACCAGTGACAATCATGCTAGTATCAAAGAACTTGTTAGCATTTGAAATGTAAAATTTAACCTCGACAATGCTATCATTAGCAGTACGGTTAGCATGACAGGTGCTACACGATATAAACTTTAGCCGTTAGGAGGAAGATGTGAAATGAAAAAGTCCTGGAGCTTTTAAAAGTAACTTTGCTGCTAAAGTAGCATCCAGTGCGTA
The DNA here is from genome assembly GCF_037954235.1 of Aulostomus chinensis. Lineage (NCBI taxonomy): Eukaryota > Metazoa > Chordata > Actinopteri > Syngnathiformes > Aulostomidae > Aulostomus > Aulostomus chinensis. The sequence continues at coordinate 541,056 of NC_141331.1, forward strand.
GCGTTAGCATTGATAGAATATTAGCAATCAGCTTCTACATTTTGTGACAGATGCAAAACATTTACAGGTTTCTAAGATCTGGCTGTGCCATTCTGGAGTGCATTACAGTGGGTTTTTATTATGTAGAAAAAAATCAAAATAGCAAAACAGTTTTAATCTACTTTTTTTTTTTTTTTACACAAAATATGAAGTATGAGACAGTACAAGGCTGTCACACTCGTGTATCGTGTGTTGCTGACAAGCGATCGACTCCTGTTCAGGTCATGACATCATGATGGGGGACCAATGAGGCTGCAGACTCAAAAACACACACAGAATTTTATTGAACAACTTTTTAAAACTGACAAACTCAAAGAAACCTCAGAGAAATTTCTCCAGCTGACCTGAACCGCCGGAGTTTCCACATGTATTTCAGTGTCTTTTTGATCCATTTAATTAAAACCTTCATTAGAGGCAGCCGGAGCGAAGCCCCGCCTCCCACAATAAATATGCACTGACTTTGTTTAGCATTTGTTCTGGGAACAAGATGAAGGTTCACTTTAGTCGCGTCTGCGGGCATCGAAGCTCCTACAGGATGTTAAAGTGCATCAAGACAAGTCCTGAAGGAACAAATACAACAACCAATCAGAGCTGAGACACAGGGTGAGGTCAGAGTAGAGATGCTAACGTGCTAACAGCTACATGTTTGAACCAGAAAGGCTCTGATGTCTCAGCACTGTTGGACACGTTGAAGTGGAGGATTGAGGAGCAACAGAACTAATGACATCACTTCCTTTAAGAACAGATGGCTGCCATCTTGATGCTGCAGTTGATGAGAAGCAGGCTGTGATGGCGTTTCAGTGAGGATGATCACTTACTGTGACCTTTGACCTCCAATCATCCATCCCTCAGGTTATTGATCTGATCTGTCCATCACAGCAGCACTGTGTGTGTGTGTGTGTGTGTGTGTGTGTGTCTCACTCTCTCTCTCTATGGTGTCTAACCAGATGCTGCAGAATAAACACACAGTGCAGGGTGATGACATCATCTTTACAGGCCCAGCGACTTGCGTACAATCTTCTGAGCGAGTTTGTAGAACTGATCTCGGTCCTCCCGCCACATTTTAGAGGCGTCGACGTTTGCCCCGCTCTCATCATTGGGCTCTGAGAGGAGAGAGGAGGACAGGAAAAATGTTGAGGGTTACCACTTCAGTGTTTTCCCACCGTCCATCAACTCCAACAACATGGCTGGACAGCAGGTCCGGCGCAGCCTGAGTGGCAGCTTACCTGCCAGCATGCTGACCACCGACAGCAGGATCTTCTCCACACTCTGGACTGGACTCCACCTCTCGGCACTGCTCTCGTAACCCATGGGATCGTCGCCAGGAGCATGAAGGATGGAGATGCACACCCGGCCGTCTGGATAGACTGAGGAGGAGGAGGAGCCTATTGGCTGTCTGTAATCGTGGTCACATGATCACCATGGCGCATAGCTCATACCAAATGTTTGAAGATAGGAAGCACCAACAACACGGACTTGGGGCTTAAAGCTGGAACAGATCTGGGTGAAGGGGAGGACGGTCCTGACACGCACAGCAGCACGGCATGGCAGGTGACATCATCAAGTGAGTGCAACAGGTCTGATCAGTGCTCCCTGTCATGTAAGCTTCCAGCTCTCAGGTGTCCCGGTGGGACTCAAACATCGGTATTAACAGGACACATTGACAACACCCGCATCAACCCGTTTGCAATACGACTACGTCAAACGGCGCCCTCCCTCCTGAGGCTCCTGAGCCCTGATTGGATGATTTCCTTCACCTGCTGGTTGTTGACAGACATTGAGTGCGTGCGTTGTAGTCCGTGCACACATGCGTCTTCGTCTTGGTTGAGGAGGTGTGCTCATGAGGATGGAAGTACAGACATGTGTAGTTTCGACTGATGGAGGTGATGAGGGGGAGCAGCCGTGTCCTGTCCTCTAATCAAGAGTGAGCGTGCTCAGACCGTCTCCCACCTGTGTGACATCACTCAAGCTGCACTCCACTAATCGCAGTCCTGATGACACGTAAACAACACGCTAAGACGATGGGCAGGTTCTAACACATCAGAAGGCGCCCTCAAAGTCTAACTAAGACTGCGGTGACCTCAGGGTCACCTGACAAGTACTTGCCCACAAGACAGCCGCCATCTCTAAGGTCAAACTGGAGGTTGGAGGGACTCACTGTTGGGATGGAACATGTCGCAGGTGAACCTCATCTTCGGAGGACTGAGAGGATAATCGGACGGGAAGCTGAGGACAGCAGGGAACACGCCACCCTCAAAGCACGTGTCCTGGGGTCCCCTGAGAAACAGAGAGGACATGTTAGTCTGCTGTTTCCATGGCAACATGGTAGAACTTCTCCTGAAAACACACTCAATAAGACACAGCCAAACTGATGGTTAGAAATCTAACCTCCAGAAGGATGGGACCCACTAGAGGGAACCTCCAGAACCCTGGGACCCACGAGAGGGAACCTCCAGAACCCTGGGACCCACGAGAGTCAAGAGGCTCTGAACAGCTGGTGATGATGATGCTGTGATCAGAGGAAGATGGCAGGGAGCCACACCTGACGGCGCTGACCAGCTAATGACAGGATTGGTGGCTGTGACGTCATCAGGAATGTCTGACTGACGGTGCTGAATGTTTAATTGAAGGGCAGAAGGCACAGCAGCATAATAGCGATTGGTGCTGACGCTGATGACCTCATGGTCCCAGCTCCACCTGTGGCCCTCACACGGGTTATTCCTGATTATTAGATTTAGGTCCATCATCTTTTCTCTTAGTTTCTGAGTGCAGCGAGGGGGCGGGGCCACAACGGGTTGCAGCAAGTTTTGTGTCTGCAGGTCAGGTCTGTGTCACCACCAGCTGAAGATATTGAAACATTCCGCCCTTTGACACCAAATCTGTCAGTAAATGTTCCTGTTTCCAACAGTCCTTGAATGTACCAAGTATGATGTTTGCTGCTATCAGGAAAAATATCCTCACTCAACTCCAGACGCGCTGTCAGGAACATGTGACAGGAAGTGATGAAGACAATGATGAGCATAAGCTAACTGACAGCGACGACAACATCCGTCACCCCTCACATCTCTGGCGCCCTGTTTATTAGTCCTGCTATATCTGGAGGTGGCACCATGATCCTCAGGGTTTCACACCCACCACCAACTCGCCTCTCAGACACCACGCCTTGGGTCTCTGCCTGTCATGGCGGATTGCTATAGCAACGGGAACTGAGAACTTGTGTGAGTGAAGCAGGGCACTGATGGTGGGGAGCTGCAGCACGTCAACCCAATCAATGATTAGCATCTTTCGAGTTGAGTATCATCGCTCACTGCTTTGATTCACAATTCAAAGCAAACACACACACAGTGACCCAGCAGCCAGACGGTAAACTTCAGCGTCATCTGCTGAATGCTCGGACACGAATGGGACTCCACCCCTGAGTGATGCAACCGTTGGTTCAGAGATACTTTGACAGCAGTGACACCTGCTGGACAGCAGCTGTAATTTCACTCACTCACTCATTCACTCCCAAGAAACGTGCATTAATTTCGGATCAGCTAGCACTATCAGGGACACTTCTAGATAAAGTCTCTTGTTGTCCATCGTCCTCAGAAACAGACAAGAACATAGAGCCTTTCCAGGGAGCTGAGACCCTGCTAGTTAGCTAAGCACAGTGACTGGTAGTGGGTGGGAAGTGTTAGCGTAGCTCCCTCTCTGCCTGCATTAATATCAGGAGGGTTGTGTGTAACCTTGGTGATGAATACCAGTTTAACATGAGGAGACGTTGTAGTGGTAGAATCAGACACGTGGCCGGAACTACTTTCCTGACTGGGAGCAGTGATTTGACGCAGCACCTCCAAAGCTCCATTGGAACTTGGGTCAACAGAACCAAAGGTTTGTTGAGGACTAGAAGAGCGACTGCTGCTACTGATGATGATGAGGAGGAGGAGGATTCCTGCTGGACACACCAGCATCCTGGACCTGAGCTAGCTGATGCTAACACTCCCCACCCACTACCAGCCATTGGGCTAAGCTAACTAGCCTGGACCTGAGCTAGCTGATGCTAGCACTTCCCACCCTCTACCAGCCATTGGGCTAAGCTAACTAGCATCATAGACCTGAGCTAGCTGATGCTAACACTTCCCACCTACTACCAGGCATCGTGCTAAGCTAATTAGCAGAAGAAGACAGCCTGTAACCAGTGTTGGGAAAGTTCATTTTCTACATGAACTAGTGCAAAGTTCAGTTGACAGATTTTAAAATGAACTTGTTCAGTTCAAAGTTCATAATTCAAAATTTTGAACTAAGTTTACAGTTCTAAGGGTTTCTGTTTTGATGACGCGTGCGACGGTGCGACACTGGTGGCTGGCGTTGCCAGATTGGGTGTTTTCCCGTGGTATATTAAGAGGCGTTTACAGAGTTTTTTCAGCCGGATTTTGACCTGAAATCTGGTACCCCACTGAACGAAGATGATCCAGAGAGCGAACCGTTCTCAGACACCAGATGGAGCGCGTTCACAAGGCAGCAGTGCTGTACGTTCATTTCACGTTCCTCCAAAATATGAAGTTCAATGAACGCCTTCAGGCACAACACTGCCTATAACCATCATGTTATTAGAGTTTGGTGAATATGCTGCAGGTTGATTGGTTGACTAACAACCTCAGCCCCCCCAACACACACACACACACACACAAGGCTGCGATGATGCTGCTTCATCGTGTCCCTGTTCTGATACATGAGCGGCTCCTCAGCGGTCGCCACGATGGCGATTCAGACTCAGGGAAGGTGTTGATCAAAGGAACATTGAGGAGTGTCACCTGTCACCTCGACTTCCTCTGATACTGTGAACACAATCCCCCCCCCCCCCACTCACATGATGAGAGCCTCCCACTCAAAGAAGTTCTCCTCATTGGCAGGACCTGAAACACACACACACACACATTTACATTTTTCTCCTTTCTGTGACTGTTCACAACCAGGAGACAGAACATCAGGACAACATCAGAGGGGCCCCACTTCGATACCGGAAGCACAACTTCAGAGAACATCTGGCCTGATGTTCCCAAGTAACTCAGTGTGTCTGACAGGTAGCTTCACTTTCTTGACGTCAATACTTACTCATCATGAAACACAACTCACCTGCAACAATCCCCTCAGGTGGGTTCAGAGTCAGCTCTGTAACACACACACACACACGCACAGTTAGCTACTTTTTGACACCGACCCTCCCCGATCTCAATAACGATATCTAAACATGTTAGCTGTTAGCTAGCTCAAGTGGGCTAACAGCTGTTAGCTTATACGTCAAACTAGCAAACTAATTACCGCGACTTCAAACTGCCAGAAACACTAAATCAATGCTGCGGGGACGGTGTCCATGCTAACAGGCTAAGCTAAAAAACTGATCTAAACCCGACGCGCCGTCAGAGTAACGATTATGACGTCTGACGCTGATCCTCCGTGGGGCACCGCTGAGGAAGGTTCCGTACCCCGACAGCTGTCGAACCTTCTGCATCTCTGACGCGCTACACAAATTCGTGGCGTGTTACGTCATCGTGGTACATCTGACCGTCACAATTGAACCGGATTAAGGAGTCTGCTCCCGTGGGTCCAAGGAGGACCGTCACCACGAAACCGATACACACTCGACGGGAGTTTGGTGCATCTGAGGACACTGGTCCGGTCCGGAGCCGGTAGCACTCACTCACGTTTGTATTCGGCCATGAGCCTCTTCAGTGCGGTCCCGGCCATCGCGGTGTGACGAGGAAACTAAAATAAAAAACGAACTCCGAGTTTTACTTTTTTTTTCTCCCAAGCACAGCTGATACTTCTGTCCAGTGCGCATGTGCAAATCAGGATATCCTGTTTGGACGTTCCCTGCCACCGCCCCCTTGCGGCACAAACCGTTACTTCATGACACCGTGGATGGTTCGCCTCCCGCAGAACTCCCTTCAGTGAAAGTAGAAATAGCCTCTGGAGTAGTACTCGGGACTATAGAGTAGTACTCGGTACTATAGAGAAGTACTTGGTACTAGTCCCCAGAGAGCAGAAACTTGCAGGAGGCGTTGCCACGGTGCCCGTTAGTGAAGAAAGTCACAGCAGCAGCTCCTTTTGTGGTAAACATTTATTTGTTTCTGTAACTACAGTTGTAGTGTTCTCATACATGTCAAAGGCAGCTCATCAAACAGATATATATTTATCAAAATGAGAGAAATATAATTCACATACATCTAATACAAAACACAAGAGTAACTGTGACGAGTGCTGGCGAGTCATGACTCGGTATATTAAATAAAACCCTCCCAACACCCCCCCCCCCCACTCACACACACACTCTCACACACTCACACACACACACACACACACCTGTGAATGCTTGGAAACTAAATCAGCCCTTTAAATAATGTTGAAAGAACAAACAAACGGCTGGAATGTGACAATAAAAGGGTTCAAGGTTACGACTTCAACAGCTTCACAATAAACTAGATTTTCATCGATTGCATCCCAGATGGAAACTTGGCTTCCTGCTGCCTGTTGAACACTCAGCCAGGAATAAAATGACTCGACATCAATCATCAATGACACGTCCACTTAGCCTGACCTTCTTTCGATATTTTTATGAGATTTGATCTCTTAGTACAAGAAAATTTCTCTTCTTCTTGCTCTTTATGGCAAACTTACAGGATACAAGACGAGTGTAAAACAGATCCTTTCGTCCTCAAGGTCCAACAACAACGTGCTAAACTCAGATCAAAAGCAAAGTGAATGTCTTCAAGTGATTACAACGTGACGGCGCACACAAACCCAACACCAAGAAGCAAAGAGAACCAATAACCTGCAGCTTTTCAGCTCAGGTGAGAAACATCTGTGACTCCGCGTTCAACTTCCTGTCGTCCACCGGGTCAGAACGGCCTTCGGAAAACCAGCGCTTGAAAAATTGTAAGCTTGTCGTCATGGCAACAGACCTGATTAATAACGCTTTGTACGAACCACCATCGTGATGTCATTAATTCAGCATCACTTTGATCTGTTTGTTACAATTAAGTCAGTCAGCGCTATGTTGATGACATCATGACCCAGACACCATGTCAATGATGTCACGACTTAAACGCAAGAGTGTCTCTGACATGTCCACGACAGCGAGACGGTTCTTCAGTCACGTCGTTGCTGGGCAGAAAGTTGGAGGTCAAACCAGTCTGAACGAATGAGAGCCATCACGTTTGTGTTTTGTAACGAGTTCAGTGAGGTACAAGAAGCTTTTGTAGATCTTGTAATTGGACTAAAACTTCAAAAGTCTGGTCAGTACATAAGGTACATTTTTGAGACGACCTAATGACGAGGTTAGTGACTATTGGACGCTGTAGTAAAACTGAGTGGTTACGATACTGAGAGAAGGATCGTGAGTCCTATGAGATTCATTATCTTGATATAAAAATTATAATGACCAGAAGAATGTGATCCATTTCCACATGAACGACCGAGTGTTTCCTGGAGAGGAGCTCGCTGAGGGGAGTTTCCTTGTGTTTCCTCCTCAAATGTCGACATTCTCCATTTCCTGGCAGAATCTGGCAGAAGTCTTAACACAAAAAAAATCCCATGCCTCCAAGCAGCTGAAGGGCACAATGAACATCCTTTGTCCACAGTGAGATAAACATCTGGTGGAGTAGAAAAAATTACCAAGACAGTCTAGCTTTAAGGCTAACGGTGTAAGGCTAACGGTGTAAGGCTGGTGGTGTGAGGCCAAGGTGACGTAAGCTGCATCTGGATCAAATCAGCTGTCAGAGCTGGAAACACAAAGTCAGAAAAGTGCTCAAACAAAGAGTTGAACTGAAAAATTCAACGTTTCTCAGCAGAACATATCAGACAGCAGAGGGCGCCGCTAGGCTAACATCGGAGACATCTTCATGTTGGGATCCCAGTCATCGCTCTGGCTCTCAGCCTCTTACTGGCAAAGTGAGGCCTCTGTGAGTTGTGTTTGTAAGCACCTCAGCTATGGAGCACATGAGGTGCATGGGAACAGATGAGAAGTTCCACGTGTCTTTAAAGGCGTTTATCTGATGCTAGCTTTGGCTCTTCATCAGTTTCAAACTAAAAACAAATAGTTTTTTATTCATGTTGGTAATGTCCTTGCCTTGTTGCTGAGTGGTGAGGACGGCGGAAAAGATCATCGGGACCCCGCTCCCCTCTCACTGTCGTGTTTTTTTGTGCAATGACAATAAAGGAAGTCTAAGTCTAAGTCTAAGTAATCCATAGGTCTCAGAGGGGAACTATGAGAAACATACCTGACCTGCAGCTGAATGACATTAATTTCATTTCTATGTTTTCAGTTGTCAGGGGTTTTCCATCAATAATCTAAATTAATTAATCTAATTAGCGTTAGCAAAGCTGTGATCGCAGCAGAATGGACAGAAAACCTCGCAATGTTACGTAACTAAAGATGAAAGGATAGGAATGGGGGGGCTTGTATTTGAGCTTCAGGTTTCTCTCATCACGGTGAAATGCTGGAGGGGAAGTTTGAACAAAGGACTGAAAATTAGGTTTTTGTTCGAAAGGAAAATTGTGCTGCCTTAAAACTTGGGTCCAATTTTGTGGTTCTGAGTGTCATTCCTGACAACCCCGTACGTCAGCTACAGTCTCCAGGATTCCAGGATGCCACCAGGACTGGGCAAGGATCCGGACCGCAGCTGTTGAACAGAATATTCACCTCAGCCCCGAATGTGAAAACCTCCCATAAGAAACTTGGCCCCGACTGAGCCCACAAAATGAACGCATGTTGTTGAGGATCACAGCGGTGGTGGTTATGGGGCTGTTGGGTAGCGGGAGGAGGTGCTGGGATCATCCCAGTAAACCCAGTGCTGCAAACTAGATCACGCCGCTGCTGTTACTCCGATATGTAGGACAGCCTCTGCTGAGTGTCCAGGACTGACAGCAGGACCTCTCTCGCGCCTGTCGCTACAGCTGAGGAGGGGTTCCGGTAAATGGACTGAATCAGCAGAAACTTGATGCCGCACTCACATGAATATGAAAAACCTGCTGGTGTTTCTTTGCCGCTGTGCTCTGGATGGAACTGGAATGAGACCCTAGATTAGATCAGTCCTAAGAACTATCTCAAGCCACTAGGAACTTCCTCTCAAAGACACCAACTTCCTCCCTGTCACATGAGGCTTTTGTTGTAAAATATCTCCAGGAGAGGCAAAGTAGAACTGTAATCAAATTCACGTATGAAAGTAAGAAAATCGCTGTAACGCCTCTGAGCCAATCAGAACCGTCCTGATGTGTCATACCCCCCCACCCCCCCCCCCACCCCAATCAGAACATTTGTGTGAAGTTTGTCTGCTCAGGTGTGACAGGCTGACATCTCCTCTTCCTGTGGACTGTCTGGGCTTTACTCCTCCTCCTCCTCCTCCTCCTCCTCCTCCTCCTCCTCGCCAGCCATCACCTCCACCAGCAGCTCGGCGGTGCAGGTAGCCTCCCCCACACTGTTGACTGCCTTCACCGTATACTTGGCATCATCATCGCCTGACACCTGCAGGTTTACACCAGCCAACGTCAGCATCAATGAACTTAAGCCAAACATCACATGACAGCTCAGAACAAGCCAGCAAGCCGCAGGCAGCAAGTCACCTGACACCATGTTGTCACGTATGACGGTGAAGTCAGAGTGAACAAAGGAGACGAACACGTGATTTCCAGTTTGTGTGAACTGAAAATCCTCAACTCAATTTGAAAAAATCACGTGATGCCACGTCCTTTAGTGGATGATCAAGTTGTTAGCTTGTAGTCATGACGGCAGACCTAAGACCTACGAGTCCATACTCTGTCCCCATCACCATCATGATGTCATTATTTCAGCTCCATTTACTTCTGTTTATTACGAATAAATCAGTGAAATCTACATCTGTGATGTCGTGACCTGACACGATGGCAGTGATGATGTCATGACTTCAAGACAACAAGACAGTTATTGAGACGGGTAAATCACGGCGCTGACACACTCCCACCATCATCACACACATGCGCATGCATCACACCGCCGCAGCCTTCCTTCTTCGATGAGCCGCTGCTATGGCTGACGTAGCTCACAGGAAAAGAAGAGTTTTCCTCACGAGGCAGCGCCATCACGCAGCAGCAGCTCATCAGGATTTCCTGCTGCCATGCTAACGTGACAGGATCGCATCTTTGTTTTCAGCAGTGGCAAAACAACTGGAATCCGGCAGGTGACCACTGACCTCTGAAATGACCAGACTGCAGTTCCCATCCTCGTCATAATCGATCTGGAAGTGTCGAGTCTCTTTGATTGGCTGATCGTCTTTGTACCACACCACCTCAGGGTCAGGGTAACCTGGAGACAGGGACACCGTCGCTGCTTGTTCCACTAAATCAGTCAAACTACAGACTGGCCACAGGAAACTGGGTTTGCTTGTTAGCATCTCTTTGATGGACAGACATCGGCTCCACCTACCTTCTATCTTGCAGTCGAAGCGAGCAGCACTGCCCTCCACCACCTCCACGTCTCTGATGACAGCACTGAAGCTCGGCTTGCACTCTGTCTTTTGTTCGTACTCCAAACACTCAAGGAACTGGTTGTCTTCTGAGAAAACACACACACACACACACACACACACACACACACACACACACAGGACCATCTCCGCCGTCAGTTGCTTTCATCACTGTCAATCACATCATCAACATTCTGGTGACGAACCTTCAGTGGGTGAACCCTTCTTGGCAGTGACGCCAGCCATCATTGCCATGGTGGAAAGTCGGCCGATAGCACGGACAGCGTGACCCGTTTTCTGCCAGAGAAGAAGCAACAATCACACCAAGACGGAAGAGTCCAAACCTGCACCCTCATCTGGGCTTCGATTTGTCAAAAACACAGCTAGAGAACTCTTCGTTTACATCATCTGATTTCATTTTGTTGTTATTGACCTGCCACTTCCTCCTCAGGATGTACTTCTTCATCCTCTCCTTGGACAACTTCTTGGCTTTCATGGTGTTGGTGTCTTGCTTCAGCCAGGGGTGTTCGAAACACTTAGCACAGGTTAGACGGGCCCTGACACACACACACACACACACACACACACACACACAAACTCTGATGAACACACAGAAGCACACTCGGACGTGCAGTCTTCATTGTCATGTGCTCCTCTGTGTAACATTTACTGACATACAAAAACAGGGGTGAAATGCTGAGCAGCGCCACGTCACTGCCAACACCAGCATGAATCTTGAAACGTCTCCTGAGCTGAGACTTCTGTCCCCTCACCTCATGTCTTTCTTCAGCAGGTTGGTGATGAAATCTTTGGCGTTGTCTGAGATTTCATCAAAAGCTTCGTCCTCAAAGTCCCAGGTGGCCGAAGTGACGTTGGACAGAGTCTCATTATCATTGTCCCCCATGAAGGGAGAGAGACCGCTCAGCCTGAGAGGACCAACACAGGCCGAGCTGAGTAACACTCAACCAGGCTGCATGTGATTGAGCTGAATACTGAAATGCAAAAGTCACAAAGTGCAAACTTGGAGAAGCACTAAGTTGTAGATCCCCCAAAATGGTTTGAAAGCTAAAACTAAAGAACTCTAAATAAAACTTCAGAACTGTGATGGAGCAAAAGTGGAGATTCATCACAGCTGCTGCCAACACCAGCTGACCTACAGGTGGCTGGGAGATGAAGGTGAAGCTAGCTCCGAAGTGACGGCTGGAGCACAATTGGGTCAAACTGTGCTGATGCTAAGCTCGACGAAGCTAAACTCAAATCAAAAGAAGAAGAAGCTCAGCTTAAGAAGCTAAATTAAGTAAAAGATGCAGCATAATAAAATCAAGCTCAGATAAAGAAACAAAGTGAAGCCAGCTAAGAATCCACATGAAGGTTTTGTGGTGGAGGCTCACAGGATGTAGCAGATGACTCCTATACTCCACATGTCGGTGGGGTAGCTGATGGCTTCATAGTTGATCACTTCAGGAGCCACAAACTCTGGAGTCCCAAACAAAACCTTCAGAGTTCCAGCATTTTCTGAAAGAGATGAGAGACAAAAAGATTCTCTGTTTAAGTAGAGGTTGTGTATTTTGATCACCAGGTCGGGACGGTGGTCGTCAAAGAGACCAGCTGACTCATCCGATGCATGCCTTCTCACACGCTCACAACAAACATGGAGAGTTTTACTTGTGCCAACAAGAGATTACAAGTCTGGTATTCCTGCAAGTGGAAAACTAGTAGTCAGTATCAGATCAAACCAGAACTCCATTCAGAAAACCAGCATTTTAAAAGTTGGTAGCTTGTGGCCAAGGTGCCACGCCTGACAAACCATGAATTCAAACGTAGTCCAAATCACAGTGTCTTTATTTTGATGTGTTAATTGCAGTCAAATCGCTGTCAACTCGGCGTTGGAAGCAGCAACAAGAGCTGCGACCGCTTGTCTTGTGCTGCTGACGATAAACACTGCACTGAACCTAGCTTGAGTTGACCCTGTACAACACAACACCTGTTTCATGAAGCTATAGCAGAATGGCACGTTACCACATGAACAGCAGCAGATTAAGTTGGTGTTGGGTTTATTCCAAACATAATTAATATCCCTCTTGTCTGGAAAACAGAAAAGCACCTAACCCATGCATGGAAAGCTCTCATACTACACAGCAAACAAATAACCTCTCTGTGGAGGTGGACCTTGTTACCGAGTCGCCTCGCGAGGCCAAAGTCGATGAGTTTGATCTTGCTGCCCGTCTTGTTCACACACATGATGTTTTCCGGCTTGAGGTCGAGGTGGACGATGCCCTGCTTATGGATGAAGCTGACGCCATCGATGATCTGTAGCATATACTTGATGACCTCCCTCTCCGTCAGCTCAAAGTCCTCGTCGATGATCCGCTCAAACAGCTCGCCTCCCGAGATCCTGGAAGCACACATCAGCTGCAGTGAAGTGTAGTGTAGCTTAGCATGCTAACATCTCTCTTGACCTGGGGGCGTGACCTACATCTCAAGCACCATGACGATGTCCGACTTGCCCTCAAAGGCATCGATGCACTGCACCAGCTTGGGGTGATGGAGGCTGTTCATGATGCCGATCTCCTGCCGAACATTCTCCTTCTCCTTTGCCGAGTACGCCTTGATGAACTTCCCCGCCCACACCTTCCTGGTGGCCTTCTCCACCAGTTTGAAGACTTGACCAAACTTCCCCCTGCAACCCGATCACACAGAGATGAAGCCACCTCCGGGCATTTAACTCCTCCCACAATTATTGTTTGGCAACTGTAACCAATCACAGAAATCATGACACATTCCAACCAAATGTTATTCCTGTCTTGGTCCATTTTGGTTACTGTTCAAGTCCTGGGAAATCAAGTACCGTCTGGGTCACGGCCCGATGAGCGCAGACGTCAATGATGACTGACATCATCACAATGGCAATTAGGACAAAGTAGGAGTTTGTGATTTGTCAGGCTGTCACCATGACCACAAACTAACAACTTTTTAAAATGCTGCTTTTCTAAATGTGGTTCTGACAATGCAGTGCATGAGTGGGCATGACTTACGTTCCCAGCCTCTCCTCCACATCGTACAACTCCTTCACCTTCATGTCGGTTCGAATGGTCACGTCCCTGTAGTCCGGCTCTTTCTCTGAGTCTTGGACAGAGACTCGGGTTAAAGCTCAGAGGGTACACACACAGCAGGTTGGGGTTTATGCTTTATCACGCGATGTCACTCAAACAATGCGAAATAATCTTGTTGTTTTTCCTCATTCTGTCAGGTCAGTTCGTTTAACCTCATATCCTGTCATGTAACATCATCTCACTCCCTGCCGTCTCGTCATCCTCTGTAACTCACGTTATTTAACATAAAGGTGTGAATGTCGCTGTTGTTGCAGGTGAATCAGGACAGTGAGCATTAACAGTTGTACCTTCATCTTCCTCTTCTGCTTCCTCCTGGTTCTCTGTGAAAGGAACCAACAGGTTGGTGTAGTTCGTCACATGACTCCACATTGGTGGTTTAACTTTTGCTTGGTTGAGATTTGGTTTAGCTCCATTTTACATGTGGTTTAGTTCTTATAATACTTTGGTTAAGTTTGAGTCAGCTTTATGTTACTGACCGTCATCATCCACCAAACCGACCGTGACAGGTTCAGATTCAGCGCTCGGCTCTCCAACTCCATACATGTTCTCTGCCCGGACACGGAACTTGTACTGACGGTCTGGCAACAGGTTCTAGAGATGAAGCAGAGAGCCTGAAGCTGGCAGGGTCACCTGTCAGTGTTGTGTGTGCCGTGTGTGTGGCATGGTGCCGCTCACCTGGACATTATAGGACGTGCTGTTGCAGGACACCAGGGATTTCCACTGCGTCTCCACAGAGTCCCAGATCTCCAGCTTGTAGGACTGCACCACGCTGCCACCGTCATAGGTCGGGCCGTACCATGACAACGTCAGACTGGACCTCCTGATGTCTGATGCTGCTGGAACCTTGGCTGGGGGGTCTGGTTTATCTGAGGAGGGGGGATGGGGATATTTCATACTGACCCCAGCGGGCTGCTAATGCATTAGACCACAAACAGCATCCTGGTGACCATGTGTCCCTGTGAGCAGCGCCTTCGTCCCCGCAGCCATCACATCCAGACTGTCCGCCATGGTTCCTCCTCTAATAACTCCAGATGTTCTACAAAACCTCCACTGGCTCCTGTCCCCAACAAACTCTTTCAAACTCATGACTTCCAGGATGTGTCTGTGCTTCCTGCACCAATGATCTACTGATGCCACACCCCCACCTACACCAGCTGGGCAGCCAACTGTGAGGCTGCTCCCTCCCTCTGGAAGTCACTCCCACAACTCTTCCTCAGTCTCTAAACATGACCTCTCATGACCTCTGGTTATTTTCCTCTCAGAGTCTTTGAGTGCCTAGAAAATCACTTTATAGGAGCAAGTGTTATTATTGTGTTGATGATTGTGTTCGCTAGCGTTCTCCCAACTGAAGAGCCACCATTGGCTTGTTGCCATGGAGATGTAGGACATCAGATTGATGGGACGTTTCAGAAAATCAGGAATCGGGAAGCATAACTGCAACTGGATCATCTGGTGCTCCTCAGAGACAGAAGCAGAAGGTGATGCTGACAGAGGTCACCTGAGGTCACGTGAAGGACGAGCTGATGCTAACATGTGGAATGTGAGTGTTTATCTGACAGGATGCAGCACCGCCTTATAAGGAGTCCATCTGCAGCTTGCACAAACTCATCTGCTCTTTACTTCAGCCTTTCTCCTCCCCACGGTTTCCTGCACCCACCTAGCAGAGGGAGCTTCAGCATGCCCACATCAGCGCTGAGATCAGCACACAGACACTAAAGCTAAAGGAGGCTGGTGAGTTTCCTACCAACGATGGTGAGGTTGAGGGCAGCCTGGCGGAGGCCATAACTGTTCCTCAGCTCGACGGTGTAACAGCCACAGTGCTCCTGCTGCCCACTGGAGATGATGAGTTTGCTGCTGCTGTCGCTGCTCTGGATGGAGATGTCGGCCGAACCCCCCTGGATCTACACACACACGCGCGCACGCACACACACACACACACACACACACACACACACACATGCACGCACGCACACACACGCACGCACGCACACTGACTTTAGTTCAAAACAGGAAGTGATGCAAAACTTCTTCAACTGCTTCAACTGAGAATGTTTGAGAGGAAGAAAAGGTATGATTTTTTTAATGAGGTTCATCAAAACAATCACTAGTTTGATTTTTTTGGTGTGTGTGTGTGTGTGTGTGTGTGTGTGTGTGTGTGTGTGTGTGTGTGTGTGTGCATCTCTCACTGGTTTCTTGAACTTCAGCCAGGTGCAGCTGATGGGCGGAGCTCCAGAGAATTTGCAGGTGATCTCTACACTCTGTCCTGCAAGGATCTTCATGTCCTCTGGGAACTGCAGGATCTGAGGAGGAAGAGCTACACACACACACACACACACACACACACACACACACACACACACACACACACACACACACACACACACACACACACACACACACACACACATTAACAATCAAAGAACATGAGGACAATCAGCAGGTCTGATCCTGACTGGTCGTCCAGAGGGCGCCACTGAGCTGAAGCTGGTGGTGGTGGTGGGGGGTGGGGTGCCAAAACCAGTAAATAAACTGACCTGATGGGTCCTGTGTGTGTGTGTGTGTGTGTGTGTGTGTGTGTGTGTGTGTGTATGTGTGTGTGCATGTACGTGTGTGCGTACATGTGAGTGTGTGCGTGAGTGTGTGCATGTACATGTGAGTGTGTGTGTGTGAGTGTGTGTGCATACCTGAGTGTGTGTGTGAGTGTGTGCATGTGAGTGTGGGGTCACACCTTGTTTCTGTGGCGTCTTCGCTGTCGGTTTCTTTATTCTGGCTTCACCTGAAAGAAGCACAAACATGCCCATGAGTTTACTGTTCCCGTGGCAACAAGAACAGACGGCCTCCCTCAAAGTTTTTAATAGTTCAGAGAGAAGCAGAGAAGAAGAACAAGGCCATATATGGACTTTCAACAAAGGGTTAGGGTTGAGGAGGTGGGACATGATGTGATGACACAGTGACAGCCAGAACATTGATGACATCATTATCGTTATCGATGATATAATCAGCACTGGTGACATCAAACAGAGGCACAACCGAGCGGCCACCATAACGGCTCTGTCACAGGAAACACAAAGAGTGAGTCTTTCTCAGTGACGTGTTCAAATACACACAAAAACAAAACAAGTTTCTTCTTCACGTGTTATTTTCAGCATGTTTGTGTCCAATAAGACATCAATGTGTTGTTGGACTACAAGCTGACAAATCATTAGAAGATTATTTTAATCCAATAAATTGATCATGAACTTTATTGGAAACAACTTCACTCCACTACAGTTGAAACTGGAGTTGTATGAAGAACTTTCCAGGACTCCCATGAGAAGACGAGAGAGGAGGGGGAGGACTAGATGAAGGTAGGAGGGGAACCGAGGAAAATCAGGCCTTAAATGGAAGCGAGGTCGAGGATCAGCCGGTGTCGTCGTAGGAACTGGAGGTTCTGAATTTTAGACAAAATGATCCTGACAGAAAACTCAGCGACAGACTCGCGAGTCTCCTGGTGTTAATCAGCGCTGGACACAAACGGTGGACAAATTTGTTTATTATACTAAGAAACACATAATAACCAGTAATGCAGACCCCTTGCAGGTCAAATACTGACTACTTACAAATGGCAACAGAGAGAATTAGAAAGACAAACTAAAAAAATGGTTTGCAATGTCAGAATTTCCACCAGATCCATGATGAAAAAACTCATAACAGAATTTTCAGCCTTCAAGAGTTTTTGAAGCTGGGTCAAGTTTGTCACTGACGTGAGTGTTCAGACCATTCAGTTGGCGTTAGCCTAGCTTATCTCAAAGCCTGGACGCAAGGGGAAATGTTAGCCTAGTTAAGTGCAAAGGCTGAAAAGAGGCTGAGCTGTTTGCCTAGCTTAGGTAGCTTCCTGCTAACCAGCCAAAAAACTCATTCGCTATCCTACATTCACCACAGAAAAGTCCATGTTAACCAAGTTAGCAAGTGTTAAACCCTAACCCTAACCCTAACAAGCTTATGCACATCTTGTTAGCTCCTTTAGTGCCATTGATCTTCAGCATGCTAACATGCTAACAACCCACAATCCACGAACAACACAAGTCCCACTAAAAACAAAGAACCTGCTTCCAGCACATGTCCAGCAGGCAAAACTATCCAGCTTTTCTATTCTGATTCTGGTTCTATGAGTACTGAAAAGTTGGATGACATCAGAGGCCCCTGTTCTCTGTTTGAGGGAGAGACGGACCGTGAATAAAAACAGGCTTGTGTGCAGTCCAGCGAATGGTGGGTGGAGCCAAGACGGATGTTTACGATGGGGGATGTTCTTGTTCTGGAATAATGATAATAACGAAATGAACCTTCTGATGTCTCCAATTGTTAAGCTGCTCAAAAACAGACAGCCCTGCGTGTGTGTGTGTGTGTGTGTGTCTGTGTGTGCGTGTGTGTGTGTGTGTGTGGGAACCAATCATCCCAGCCTGCAGCTCCTTATTGGGGCAAAAGCTACAAG
Organism: Aulostomus chinensis; assembly: GCF_037954235.1. Classification (NCBI taxonomy): domain Eukaryota; kingdom Metazoa; phylum Chordata; class Actinopteri; order Syngnathiformes; family Aulostomidae; genus Aulostomus; species Aulostomus chinensis. The sequence continues at coordinate 559,160 of NC_141331.1, forward strand.
GCTGCAGCTGCATATTTTGGAAACTCACTCTCGGAGGTCGCAGTCGCCTTCTTGGAATTCTTGTCGGTCAGAGAGTTTTCTGATGGATCTGCAGAGAAAATGGATTAATAAGCACATTAATAGAAATAAATGAAGGAGCTTTCCTGAGGCCAGGAGGGTGGTGGTGGGGATTTCATTGATTATGTGCTTTCAAGGACACCAGGCAGTCATCAGGTATCAAAACAAACCCACCAGATCCCTCCCTCTCACTTATTTGTCTTCTGGGTCTAATTTTTTGAGCTGGGGACAAAAGAGCCATAACAGCTGAGAGACACGGCCTCCTCTTGAATATCAGCATGTCAATTTGTTTGTGCTTATTTGTGGTATTTGCCTCAGAACCAAGTGGAAGAACATGTGTTATTCACACGTGTTTGACGACAGCAACACGTTCTATAATCAAACACCAACAGGTGGAGTGAGAGTGAAGAGTGACCACACCAGGTTCCCTCCTTTGGGATTCCTGCTTGCTCCAACCGAAGCTTCCAAGAATGAAGGCGACACTTTTGTTGATGTTGATTGTTCTAATAAGAGGAAACTGAATCAGATGGAGGATCCTGGCAGCTGTGGATGTGAGGAACCACGCCACGGTTGCATTCCCGACCTCGTTTACATGGACGCCAATAACCTGAATACTGATTCCAATTAAAACCACATTTATCTCATATTGCTAAGGTGAGTTTCCATGTCTCCTGACTGAAGACACGCCTGCATTACATCCCTTCCCTAAAGTGAGATTAGTGAGATTAAACAGCACCACGTTGAACCCGCCTTGGCCACTCCCCCTCTGTGTGGAGGGATGGTCAGTGTCAAAAACCAAGTGGGAGGTTGGTGTGGATGATAAAACCTTAACAAAACCTTAAACCACAATCGAAATGTCATGGATTTAAGGGAGCTGCGTTGTGTAGTGTAATTATACTGTAAATATATTCAAGTAATTGTAGGACTCAGGAAGAAACAGAAATACTCAGCTCTCTGCTAGCCGCTGCTGCTAAGCCTAACATGATGAAGGCACGGCCCCGTTTGGCGTGGGACCGTTTTAAGCAGAAAACAACCAGGTTCACTGTAAACACTGCGATCCGTGAAGTCCTGTATAGCACAGCAAGTGAACCAGCAGGAGGCATTCCGTCCCGACGCACCATCACTGGACTCCTGGACACTCACTGTGAAGAACGAAGGCAGGAACTGTTCAACAAGTTAGCCACAGCTGAGACTGCTGGACTGCTGACAGCTACCTCTCATCAGCTGCCACCACAATAACAATTAAATCAATAATTGATTGTTAATCTTCCCAAATACCAATCAAAGAAATCCCCTTACATGCCATCATAAGCTCTGTCTGGTTTGTGCTGATCTCGTGGTGTTGTCACAGTCCGTTGAAACTTCGTCCCCAATGGCGCAGGGTAGCATGCAGCAGCAGTAACCACACAAAAGGTTATTTTCCCTCTCATATCAAACTGTTATTGGATCCCTGATCCTCCTGCTGGATCAAGGAGACCTGGACTCTACCAGACCCCCTGGAGAGGTGGTGACCAGACGTTTCTGGTCAGTTTAGCTGCTGTTAGCATCAGTCTCCGTTAGCTTCAAGCTAAACATACGTGGCTGGTTCTTCCTGCAGTCTGGAGTCACTAAGAAGCGATGGAGGAGGGAAACACGTCTTAGTGAGCTGAGTCCTCCTGGTAGTGAGGACCGGAGAGGTGAGGCTCTGTTTTTATGCGGAATATTGTTGTTTCTATGAATGACAAAGTTACAGAAGCTGAGAGATGCTGTCCGCGCAGGGAGGATCGGTTCAGTCAGAGAGGAGTCAGGCTGCTTGTTGACTCCTGTGGTCCATCTGATCAGAGCTCCATCCAGAAATTCCAATTTTTAAAGTTGTTATCTTGTCGTCATGGTGACAGAGCTGACAAATCGTGAATTCATACTTTGTCCAAATCTCCATCATGATGTTGCTATTTTAGGATCATTTTGATCCTTTTATTCCAGTCCCTTAAATCTATGTTGATGATGTCATGACCCAGACACCACTACTCTGATGATGTCATGACATCCACACAGAATAGCATAATAATAAGGAGGGGTATTGATTATTGAGGCTCTTACCATCAACTAGAACCATACAGGAGCACTCAGCTTTGCCTGCTGAGCTCTCAGCTCTGCATCGGTATTGACCTTCATCCTCTGGCAGAGCTTTATCGATGGTCAGAGAGCAGAGGCCACCTGCGCGTGCACGCACACATGCACACACACACACACACACACACACACACAAGGTCAGTACTCCGTTTGAGGCTCCACCTCCCTCCAGGCTCCAGTGAGCTCCTCAGATGCTACAGTGAGCAGGGAGTCCTGAACGTGAGCAGATTCACTTCCATTGGTCAGTCCCCTGCTGACCTAAGCAGGACGTAGATGTGAACTGTGGATGACACTCAACTCTGGCTTGCCAGCACCTACAGGGTTAATATTTGACCGAACTTTATTCACCCCTGCTGATTGTTTTGGGAGTTGTTAATTGTACATTAACATCACTCGTTAAATGGCATGAATAGTTTATTGTTCATATATCAATGATCTGATCAGTGACGCATCAGATCACTAAAAGACACTAAGGCAGGAGGACCCTGCAGGACCCTGCAACACCATGGAGGACCCTGCAGGACCCTGGAGGATTCTGCAGGACCCAGGAGGGCCCAGTTTGACCTCTTCAGAATGATGCATCGACAACAAGATAATTTCTGTTGGTGGAAGTGAAACTAAGAGGCTGTGAGGGTTCGTGGACATGATGGCACTGAATACCGTGGACGTGGTGGCCGTCCAGCCTCATCACACCATGACAGCAGTTGATCAAGTCGACCATGAGAGTCGCCATTCACTACAGCTAGCTTAGCTAGTTGGTTAGCACAAAGGTGTGAGGGGACATGGCCAAGATCAACAGGCAGTGTCATGGCAGAAATTCTGATGTGGCTCAGCAAATAAAACTGACTTGAATTGAAGTGACGACATATCACGTCACAGCTCCTTCCCTACATCAGCTATGATGTCATCAGAGGCTGAGGATGAAGCCGGACAACCAATGCTCAGTACAACTACCAAGGGGTTCTCAAAGGGGGTCCAGGGACCCCCGAGGGTCCACAGGATCCCAGTCAACAACAGAATTAATTTGTGTGTGTGTGTGTGTGTGTGAGACCTCTGACCTTCATTGGCCAGCACAATGAACTTGGAGGGCTTGACCACCTTGCTGTCCAGCGTCCAACTAACAGTGACATCACAGGTGACAGAGAGGCGACACTGAAGCCGGAGCTGCTGTCCGTCCAGGACCGTTACATCACTTAGTTTCTCAGTGAACTCCAACGCCGCTCCCCCGCCACCGCCGCTCTTCCTCTCATTTATCCCTCCACTCACACAGTTGTTCACTGCCACCTTGTCACTCTCCCCATTCTTCTCCACTGCCTTCTTCTTATTGGTGAGGACGGAGCGAAAGTCAGTGGCATTCTTCCCAGGTGTCTCAGCAGATTTGTTACTGGCGGCAGTCTTCTTCCCCAGCACGCCCCGGAAGTCTACCTGCTGCGGGCTGTTCAGCTTGCGCTCCTCCTCCATCTTGGACTTCACACCCTTGAGGTTAGCCTTAAAATCCATCTCGCCGCGGTTGGTGGCAGCAGCGAGGCTGGCTTCTCCCAGCTCTTGTCCTGGGTTGTGTTTAGCCCCGCTGGCTTGGCGTCCCAGCAGCGAGTGGGAGTTGAGCTCTGTTTGTCGCCACTCCACTTTTTTGCAGTCCTGGATGTCCGAGCAACGTCTCAGGAGGCCAGGAGGCGCTTTAGCGATGGTGGGGAAAGCCTCCTTGTTCTGCTGCAGGTTCAATGCTCCTCCTTGCTGCTGCTCTTGGTTCACGTCCAGGCACTGCCGAGTAACGCAGCCGCTGCTGCCTCTCAGCTGGGTGACACCTCCTTTAGTTGCCCCTCTGGTTCCTCTGGTTCCTGCTGCTCCTACAAGGCTGCGAGAACCAGACAGATGGAGCCAGAGAATAAACAGCGCTGAGCTGAAGCCACAGGCCCCGCCCCCTTCAGCTGCATGTTCACGTTACATCACAAGTGAGTCAACTGTCCAAATAAGGTCAAATACCCCGGACAGAGCACGCGCACGTGCACACACACATGCACACACACATTCAAACACAGTCTCACATACATACACTCACACTCACACACACTCACTCACACACATTCACACTCACTCACTCACTCACACACACACACAAACTGTCACACACTCACACACTCACTCACTCTCTCACATACATACACTCACACTCACTCACAAACACTCACACACACTCACTCACACACATACACTCACACACACTCACTCACTCACACTCACTCACAAACAATCACACACACTCACGCACATTCTCACTCACACTCACTCACTCACTCACTCACTCACTCACACACATACACTCACACACACTCACGCACATTATCACTCACACACACTCACTCACTCACTCACACAAACTCACTCACTCACAAACACTCACTCACACATACACACAATCACACACACTCACGCACATTCTCACTCACACTCACTCACTAACTCACACACTCACACACACTCACTCACTCACACACATTCCCACTCACTCACTCACTCACTCACACACACACACAAACTCACACACACACACACTCACTCACACACATTCACTCACTCACACACACTCACTCACTTACAAAAACTCACACTCACTCACTCACACACTCACTCACTCTCTCACATACATACACTCACACTCACTCACAAACACTCACACACACTCACGCACATTCTCACTCACACTCACACATTCACACTCACTCACTCACACACACTCACGCACATTCTCACTCACACTCACTCACACTCACTCACCCTCACTCACACTCACTCACACACATTCACACTCACTCACTCACTCACACTCACTCACTCACTCACTCACTCACTGACACACATTCACACTCACACACACTCACTCACTCACACTCACTCACTAACACTCACACACACTCACTCACACTCACTCACTCACTCACTCACTCACTCACTCTCTCACTCACTCACTCACATTCACACTCACATTCATTCACTCACTCACACTCACTCACTCACTCACATTCACACTCACATTCATTCACTCACTCACATTCACACATTCACTCACTCACACTCACTAACTCACTCACACTCAAACTCACTCACTCACACTCACTCACTCACTCACACTCACTCACTCACTCACACATTCACACTCACACTCATTCACACTCACTCACATTCATACTCACGCACACTCACATTCACACTCACTCACTCTCACTCACACTCACTCACACTCATTCACACTCACTCACACACATTCATACTCACTCACACTTACTCACACATTCACACTCACTCATTCACTCACTCACTCACTCACTCACTCACACACATTCACACTCACTCCCTCACTCACACTCACTCACTCACTCACTCACTCACACACTCACACTCACTCACTCAAATTCACTCACTCACACTCACTCACTCACTCACATTCACACTCACTCACTCACTCACACACATTCACACTCACTCACACACACACATTCACACCCACTGACTCACTCACTCACACTCATTCACTCACTCACACACACTCAGTCAGTCACACACACTCACTCACACACTTACTCACTCACTCACTCACTCACTAACTCACTCACTCACACACACACACTCACTCACTCACTCACTCACATTCACACATATTCACACTCACACACA
>NC_141331.1:567500-827500 GCF_037954235.1 Aulostomus chinensis
CTCACACACACTCACTCACTCACACACATTCACACTCACACTCATTCACACTCACATTCATACTCACTCACACTCACATTCACACTCACTCACTCACACTCACTCACACTCACTCACACTCATTCACACTCACTCACACACATTCATACTCACTCACACTTACTCACACATTCACACTCACTCATTCACTCACTCACTCACTCACTCACTCACTCACTCACACACATTCACACTCACTCCCTCACTCACACTCACTCACTCACTCACTCACACTCACTCACACACTCACACTCACTCACTCAAATTCACTCACTCACACTCACTCACTCACTCACTCACATTCACACTCACTCACTCACACACATTCACACTCACTCACACACACACATTCACACCCACTGACTCACTCACTCACACTCATTCACTCAATCACACACACACTCACTCAAACACACTCACTCAGTCAGTCACACACACTCACTCACACACTTACTCACTCACTCACTCACTCACTCACTAACTCACACACACACACTCACTCACTCACTCACTCACTCAGTCACACACACTCACACTCACTCACTCACACACATTCACACATATTCACACTCACACACATTCACACTCATTCACACTCACTCACACACATTCACACTCACTCACTCACACTCACTCACTCACTCACACACATTCCCACTCACTCACTCACTCACACACACACACAAACTCACACACACACACTCACTCACACACATTCACTCACTCACACACACTCACTCACTTACAAAAACTCACACTCACTCACTCACACACTCACTCACTCTCTCACATACATACACTCACACTCACTCACAAACACTCACACACACTCACGCAAATTCTCACTCACACTCACACATTCACACTCACTCACTCACACACACTCACGCACATTCTCACTCACACTCACTCACACTCACTCACCCTCACTCACACTCACTCACACACATTCACACTCACTCACTCACTCACACTCACTCACTCACTCACTCACTCACTGACACACATTCACACTCACACACACTCACTCACTCACACTCACTCACTAACACTCACACACACTCACTCACACTCACTCACTCACTCACTCACTCACTCACTCTCTCACTCACTCACTCACATTCACACTCACATTCATTCACTCACTCACTCACACTCACTCACTCACTCACATTCACACTCACATTCATTCACTCACTCACATTCACACATTCACTCACTCACACTCACTAACTCACTCACACTCAAACTCACTCACTCACACTCACTCACTCACTCACACTCACTCACTCACTCACACACATTCACACTCACACTCATTCACACTCACTCACATTCATACTCACTCACACTCACATTCACACTCACTCACTCTCACTCACACTCACTCACACTCATTCACACTCACTCACACACATTCATACTCACTCACACTTACTCACACATTCACACTCACTCATTCACTCACTCACTCACTCACTCACTCACACACATTCACACTCACTCCCTCACTCACACTCACTCACTCACTCACTCACTCACTCACACACTCACACTCACTCACTCAAATTCACTCACTCACACTCACTCACTCACTCACATTCACACTCACTCACTCACACACATTCACACTCACTCACACACACACATTCACACCCACTGACTCACTCACTCACACTCATTCACTCACTCACACACACACTCACTCACACACACTCAGTCAGTCACACACACTCACTCACACACTTACTCACTCACTCACTCACTCACTAACTCACTCACTCACACACACACACTCACTCACTCACTCACTCACATTCACACATATTCACACTCACACACATTCACACTCATTCACACTCACTCACTCACACTCACTCATTCACTCACACACATTCACACTCACTGACTCACTCACTCACACTCACTCACACACATTCAAACTCACTCACACTCACTCACTCACACACACTCACACACATTCACACTCAATCACACTCACTCACTCACTCACTCACACACACTCACACTCACTCACTCACACTCACTCACTGGCTCACTCACTCACACACATTCACACTCACTCACACACATTCACACTCACTCACACACATTCACACTCACTCACTCACTCACTCACTCACATTCACACTCACATTCACTCACTCCCTCACACTCACACACTCACTCACTCACACTCACTCACTCACACTCACTCACTCACACTCACTCACTCACTCACACTCACTCACTCACACACATTCACACTCACACTCACTCACATTCACACTCACTCACACTCACTCACTCACTCACACTCATTCACACTCACTCACACACATTCACACTCACTCACATTCACACTCACTCACTCACTCACTCACATTCACACTCACTCACTCACTCACACTCACACACATTCACTCACTCACTCACACACACTCACACTTACTCACTCACTCGCACACATTCACACTCACACACTCACTCACACATATTCACACTCACTCACACTCACTCACACACATTCACACTCACTCACTCACTCACTCACTCACTCACTCACACACATTCACACTCACATTCACTCACTCACTCACACTCACTCACTCACTCACACTCAAACTCACTCACTCACACTCACTCACTCACACACACTCACTCACTCACACACATTCACACTCACACTCATTCACACTCACTCACATTCACACTCACTCACACTCACATTCACACTCACTCACTCACTCACACTCACTCACACTCACTCACACTCACTCACACTCACTCACACACATTCACACTCACTCACTCACACACATTCACACTCACTCACTCACTCACATTCACACTCACACTCACTCACTCACTCACCCTCACACTCACTCACTCACTCACTCACTCACTCACTCACTCACTCACTCACACACACACACTCACACTCACTCACTCACACACATTCACACTCACTCACCCTCACTAACACACATTCACACTCACACACTCACTCACACACATTCACACTCATTCACACTCACTCACACACATTCACACTCACTCACTCACTCACACACACACACAAACTGTCACACACTCACACACTCACTCACTCTCTCACATACATACACTCACACTCACTCACAAACACTCACACACACTCACTCACACACATACACTCACACACACTCACTCACTCACACTCACTCACAAACAATCACACACACTCACGCACATTCTCACTCACACTCACTCACTCACTCACTCACTCACTCACACACATACACTCACACACACTCACGCACATTATCACTCACACACACTCACTCACTCACTCACACAAACTCACTCACTCACAAACACTCACTCACACATACACACAATCACACACACTCACGCACATTCTCACTCACACTCACTCACTCACTCACACACTCACACACACTCACTCACTCACACACATTCCCACTCACTCACTCACACACACACACAAACTCACACACACACACACTCACTCACACACATTCACTCACTCACACACACTCACTCACTTACAAAAACTCACACTCACTCACTCACACACTCACTCACTCTCTCACATACATACACTCACACTCACTCACAAACACTCACACACACTCACTCACACACATACACTCACACACACTCACGCACATTCACACTCACTCACTCACACACACTCACGCACATTCTCACTCACACTCACTCACACTCACTCACCCTCACTCACACTCACTCACTGACACACATTCACACTCACTCACTCACTCACACTCACTCACTCACTGACACACATTCACACTCACACACACTCACTCACTCACACTCACTCACTCACACACACTCACGCACATTCTCACTCACACTCACTCACACTCACTCACCCTCACTCACACTCACTCACTGACACACATTCACACTCACTCACTCACTCACACTCACTCACTCACTGACACACATTCACACTCACACACACTCACTCACTCACACTCACTCACTCACACTCACTCACACACATTCACACTCACTCACTCAGTCTCTCACTCACACTCACTCACTCACTCACACACACTCACACTCACTCACTCACTCACTCACTCACTCACTCACTCACACACATTCACACTCACATTCATTCACTCACTCACATTCACACATTCACTCACTCACACTCACTAACTCACTCACACTCAAACTCACTCACTCACACTCACTCACTCACTCACTCACTCACACACACTCACTCACTCACACACATTCACACTCACACTCATTCACACTCACATTCATACTCACTCACACTCACATTCACACTCACTCACTCACACTCACTCACACTCACTCACACTCATTCACACTCACTCACACACATTCATACTCACTCACACTTACTCACACATTCACACTCACTCATTCACTCACTCACTCACTCACTCACTCACTCACTCACTCACACACATTCACACTCACTCCCTCACTCACACTCACTCACTCACTCACTCACACTCACTCACACACTCACACTCACTCACTCAAATTCACTCACTCACACTCACTCACTCACTCACATTCACACTCACTCACTCACACACATTCACACTCACTCACACACACACATTCACACCCACTGACTCACTCACTCACACTCATTCACTCAATCACACACACACTCACTCACACACACTCACTCAGTCAGTCACACACACTCACTCACACACTTACTCACTCACTCACTCACTAACTCACACACACACACTCACTCACTCACTCACTCAGTCACACACACTCACACTCACTCACTCACACACATTCACACATATTCACACTCACACACATTCACACTCATTCACACTCACTCACACACATTCACACTCACTCACTCACACTCACTCATTCACTCACACACATTCACACTCACTGACTCACTCACTCACACTCACTCACACACATTCAAACTCACTCACACTCACTCACTCACACACACTCACACACATTCACACTCAATCACACTCACTCACTCACTCACTCACACACACTCACACTCACTCACACTCACTCACTGGCTCACTCACTCACACACATTCACACTCACTCACACACATTCACACTCACTCACACACATTCACACTCACTCACTCACTCACTCACTCACTCACTCACTCACTCACACACATTCACACTCACATTCACTCACTCCCTCACACTCACACACTCACTCACTCACACTCACTCACTCACACTCACTCACTCACACTCACTCACTCACTCACACTCACTCACACACATTCACACTCACACTCATTCACACTCACTCACATTCACACTCACTCACACTCACTCACTCACACTCATTCACACTCACTCACACACATTCACACTCACTCACATTCACACTCACTCACTCACTCACATTCACACTCACTCACTCACTCACACTCACACACATTCACTCACTCACTCACTCACACACACTCACACTTACTCACTCACTCGCACACATTCACACTCACTCACTCACTCACTCACTCACTCACTCACACACATTCACACTTACTCACCCTCACTCACACACATTCACACTCACACTCATTCACACTCACACTCACACACTCACTCACACACATTCACACTCACTCACACTCACTCACACTCACTCACTCACACACGCTCACGTCTCAAGTCTTCAGGGACTCTTGTTTCTGTCCGATGATGGCAAGGAGTTAACGCTAGCTGTGTAATCGTGACAGTGAGCCAATCTGAAGCAGCTAAATGGAATGCAGCCAGCTCTCACATGCTCCTCTACTGGGACAGAGTGTGTTAGCTACCACATGCTAAATGTGCTAACAGGTTTTAGAGTCTGTTTCTAATGCTGGTGATTGCTTTTGTCGCTGAGAGGACGACAGGAAGCAGAGGCTGATTGGTTGGGTTGATACAGTGGGATTAGAGGGGCTTTAGGGAATTTCTGAATGCGGGATGGCTGGTCAGATGGGTGAGGGGGGTGGATCAGACAAGTGGGGGGCTGGGAAAACACAGAGTAAATAAATGGATGAATGGAGCCAAATAAACTGGAGGATCAAGACAGAGAGAAAAACAGCTATTTGTGTCTCAAAACTCAAATTTGATGGTCTTTAACTCCTGTATGATGACAAATAACACAGTTCTTTTTTCTTTTTTCTTTTTTTTTTTACTTCTGAACAAGTATCAGATAAACTGGACAACCAGTTTTATTCTCATTTTAGCTTCTAACATTATTCGCTTTGATTTCCATTAACAGGCTTACGTCCACTTATAGGGAAAGTCTCTTACTGTCCACACCAGAGGAACTGAGACCCTTGCTAGTTAGCTTAGCAGAATGCCTGGTAGTGGGTGGAAGTGTTAGCATCAGCTAGCTCAGGTCCAGGCTAGTCAGCTTAGCCCAATGGCTGGTAGTGGGTGGGAAGTGTTAGCATCAGCTAGCTCAGGTCCAGGATGCTGGTGTGTCCAGCAGGAATCCTCCTCCTCCTCATCATCATCAGTAGCAGCAGTCGTTCTTCTAGTCCTCAACAAACCTTTGGTTCTGTTGACCCAAGTTCCAGTGGAGCTTTGGAGGTGCTGCGTCAAATCACTGCTCCCAGTCAGGAAAGTAGTTCCGGCTACGTGTCTGATTCTACCACTACAATGTCTCCTCATGTTAAACTGGCATTCATCACCAACCAAGGTTACACACAAGCCTCCTGATATTAATGCAGGCAGAGACAGAGCTACGCTAACACTTCCCACCCACTACCAGTCACTGTGCTAAACTAACTAGCAGGGTCTCAGCTGCCAAATCATCCTCAACAGAAATACCAGATAGATACCAACCTTAAAAAATGGCAAATCACAGAGTATAAACAAAATTCAAATATTTCAGTTCAGAGGAGGTGATGCGTCTGACCTGCTGTCATCCCCCGCGTGTCCTCTTGTGCCGTCTGAGGTTTGTCCATCACAGACTGACAGATGGACAACAGCAGCACACTCGCCAACAAGATTCCTGTACCACAAACACATTGGCTCACCCTTTACAATGTCACACCAAAGCCCTGACATAAAACAAGGCTTGAACCTAGCTCTCAATGCTAGAACCCCCTCTGCGATGCAAGAAGCCAAATATTCTACCACAATATGTCAAAATGGTCCTGAGTAAAGTTAGACCATTTTGACCCTTGGACATCACCTCTTCACTCCCAAAGACTGTCACCTCCTACAAGTTCATCTCGAAAGCGAAACTTTGAAAGTGTGTGTTCCTGACATGTCCTCGTACCCTGATATCATATGAAATACTACTCTTGACATTTTATTACTACTACTGTTACTACTACTCACTACCACTAGCTAAACCCTCAAAGCAGCTCAGAGAGTTTTCGGTCTTCTTTTCATCACTGTGGAGACAAGGCAAGGCAAATTTCTTTGTAAAGGACCATTCATGCACAGGGCAGTTCATAGTGCTTTCCAGAGGGAAAGAGAGAATTGAAAGTTAAAAACAGTTTAAAAAAGAATACGTGAATTAAAACATTCAAAAGTCATTTAAAATCAATAAAACAGTTTTAAATCAATTCAACAGCAGACAAATCAATATTAAATCAATCCATCAATACCAAATCAATACTGTCAGAAGGCTGCAGTAAACAGCAGTGTTTTCAGCCCTGATTTCAATGAGCTGACAGTTTGTGCCCCCCTCAGAGGTTCAGTTTGTTCCACAGGTGTGGACCACAGAAGCTGAAAGCAGCTTCACCCTGCTTGGTTCTGACCCTGGGGACACTGAGTAGACCCGTCCCTGATGACCTGAGGGGTCTGGATGCTTCATACCCAGTCAGCAGCTCTGACATGTATTTAGGCCCAAACCCATTCAGTGATTTATAGACCAGTAACAGGATTTTGAACTCAATCCTTTGGCACACAGGGAGCCGGTGCAGTGGTTTAAGGACAGGTGTCATGTGGTCCACTCTCTTAGTGTTGGTCAGGACTCTGGCAGCAGCATTCTGGATGAGCTGCAGGTGCTTGATTGATTTTTACTGAGACCTGTAAAGACACCATTACAATAATCTAGCCTACTGAGAATAAATGCATGGACGAGTTTTTCCATGTCTTGTTGAGAGAGAAATCCTTTGATTCGTGCAATGTTTTTGAGATGATAAGAGGCTGATTTAGTGACAGTTTTTATGTGGCTCTTAAAATTCAGGTCTGAGTCCATAACAACACCAAGGTTTCTAGCTTGGTCGGTGGTTTCTAGTGTCATTGAGTCAAGTTGGCTGCTGACCTCAAGCCTTGCATTTTTGGGACCAAACACAACGACTTCTGTCTTTTCTGCCCTGAGCTGGAGAAAATTCTGGCCCATCCACTGATTGACCTGTAGGATACAGTCACTCAGTGAATGCAGTGGACTGTGATCGCATGGTGACACTGTAATATAAAGTTGTGTGTCATCAGCATACAAGTGGTAGGAGATGTTATGGTGCTCTATGACCTGGGCCAGTGGGAGCATATAGATGTTGAACAAAACTGGTCCAAGAATAGAGCCTTGCGGGACCCCACATGTCATCTTTGTTCACTCAGATTCACAGTTCCCAAGCGAGACAAAGAAGTCACGATCTTCTAAGTAAGATCTGAGCCAATTTAGCACCGCACCAGAAAGTCCAACCCACCTCTCCAGTCTGTCAAGCAACAAGTTATGATTGACTGTGTCGAATGCGGCACTGAGGTCTAGGAGTACCAACACTGATATTTTAGATGCGTCAGTATTAAGGTGTATGTCATTTAACACCTTAATAAGTGCAGTTTCAGTGCTGTGGTGTGGTCGAAAACCTGACTGGAAAGCATCGAAGAGACTGTTTTGGGTCAAGAAAGAATGAATTTGTTGATAATGTGGAGGATATGTGGAGGTCATGTGATCATCCACATGGGTGTGCCTGTTACCCTGAGAACTCAAAAAGGTGCAGATGTGCTCACATGATTGAACTTCAGTTGAGGAACAAACGGACATGATGGCGTCATATCTACCCTCTCGTTCTTTTTTCATCTGTTTTTCTGATATGTTTGAGATAAATGCAACCCTCAGTCAGTTGTGTGTTGTACCTTGTAAGAATTTTCATTTTGCAGTGATATCATTGGTGCACTCATCTTCTAATATTTATGGCAAAATGAATTGAACATTTAACAACATGGTTGTTAAAGTCTGGTGCTTTAAAAAGTGTCAACTGTCTCACCTCAGGCTGACCAGGTACTCGCCAGCATGATGCTTCTGAACTCTCCTGAAGACCAAGAAGAAAAAGTAGAAGACGACAAAAGATTTGTTCATTCCTTGGTATGTTTATGTGACCTTTGACCCTTCCACAGCTGGCTTAAACCATATGAGGTGGAGTTGCTGACCTGATCAGCAGTGAGGTCACATCCTCTTTCTGCAGCAATTCATAGTCTCCTCCAGAGGTCAGAGGTCGGCTCAGGCCAGTTCTGGTCCAGGTGTACTGGGGGAATGGGTCACCAGCAATGGCACAGGACAGAAAGACGTGCTGACCCACAGTGGCGCTCACTGGTTTGGGTTTAGTGATAAACCAGGGCTGGATGCCATCCTGGGGCTCTGCCACAAGATCCAAACCAGAATTGTCACCATGACCACAACCATAATCACATTAGCTTCTCAGATCAGAAAAGAGATTTGGACCAGAACTAAAATCCCAATAAAACCTGATCAGCCTATGTAAAAAATGGTTACCCTCCACCGTGAGACAGGCCTGGGTGTGGTCCTCTCCGTAATGGTTCCAGGCTTGGCAGCTGTAGGTCCCATTGTCCTCTGGGAAAACCTCCTGGATGAGCAGGGTGCAGCGGTTCTGGTCTCTGAGGAAGTGGAAGTCCTCAGACTCCTTCACCTCCTGGCCGTCATGCAGCCACAGCACCTCTGGAGGGGGGTGACCTGAGAACCACAACATCCTCAGGACTGACTCAGAGGTCACCACAATCATGAGCAATCACAAGAAAAATCTTAGAATTCGGACAACTCAATTACGGGGAGATCAGACTGATGC
This sequence comes from Aulostomus chinensis, assembly GCF_037954235.1. Classification (NCBI taxonomy): domain Eukaryota; kingdom Metazoa; phylum Chordata; class Actinopteri; order Syngnathiformes; family Aulostomidae; genus Aulostomus; species Aulostomus chinensis. The sequence continues at coordinate 577,598 of NC_141331.1, forward strand.
AAGGTGGCTTCCTCTCCTCTGCCAATAAGAAAGACTTAAGACCAGGTGAATGTGAGCACACCTGGTTGTTGCTCCATCAGACGGCCTCTGGGCAGTGTTACCTCCTCATTCTCTCCCGTCAGACAGAGGCAGACCAGCTGATTAGCATGCTAACGTCAGGAGCACCTGCTGCTACATTTGCTAAACACTATTTCAGCCACTAACCGAAGCTAACAGGCTAATCTGTAGCTTTTTTCAATTTGCTAGCTCAACAGAAGGGTGTTTGTGTGATAAATGGCTTGAGATAAAGGGGTGGAGGTACAGGGTCTATCTATCTAGGTAATTAAATGGGCGGGGCTACAGAGCTTTTTTGGGGGACTAAAGAGAAGCAGCCTCTCAAGCTCAGCTTGGGGTTTCGTTGATTGTCAGATTTCTGTCTGCAGTTTTGCTGCCAGAGTGAGAAAATCATCAACTCCAGATTTAACGTGTAGAGGAAACTTGAAGCAGCAGTTGGATGAGTGACAGCAGAGATCAGCAGCAGCTCCTCACACAGCTTATATGGAGAAAAGCCTTTATGGAAAATCGTTATATAACACGCACGCATGCACGCACGCTTGTTCTGCAGTTTCATTTGATAATATGTAACTTCTTCTATAGTCGATCCCCTCCCCCCAGCTGAGACTGAACCCTGTGCTGACATCAACCTCCCCACCCGGTCTGACCCCCGCAGGTGTCACATAAGATGATGATTAACAACATGGTCCTCATTAGGGTGGTGGAACATCCACCTTGGTCCTCACAAAGACAGATACACACAGACAGGAAATGAAGGGCTGGACTGATCCAAAGCAAACACATCCTCATCTCATCTCCCAGGAGATCTGGCAGGAAATACCGTGGCTCAGCTCACACACGCACACACACACACACACACACACACACACACACACACACACACACACACACACACACACACACACCACAACATACCGCTCAATTCCACCATCATGGCGACCTTGCTGCCATCCAACACCTTCTGGTCCATCAGCCCGATGATGAATCGTGGAGGCTCACACACCCCTCTGACCTCTGTGACCTTTGCCCTGTGACCCTGCAGTTTGCCTGCAACACACCAACCCATCAAAAATCAACATGGTAGCGTGTAATGCAACAGGAAGTGAGAATGTCAGGAAGTCACGTATGTTGGAAGTCCGACAGGAAGTGGTCATCTCCTGGTTCCTCCACCAACAGCCAATGGGATTGTTGCATGTGATTTTGGATCAGAAAGACTCTCAAACACATCGACATTCACTGGTGTGATGTTCTACATAGGGAATGTAGATATGACTTGTTCTCCACCCAGATGAGCTGTTGCCAAAGTGTAACCATGTGATCACACCAACAGACGCATGATGGTGCGCCTGCCGTCGTCTGGGTGTGACAGTAACACTGCTAACCTCATGTTTGGTTGTGGTGAAGTTTGTAGTTGAGCTGAAGTACCAGGAGGGGGATGGATGAAGACAGACAGACAGAGGTGGACAGACAGACTGGCAGGTAGAGAGAGAGACAGACAGGCAGAGACAGTTTGACTTTCAAAGTTCAACTTGGTGGAGTTGTGTGTCCTCACAAAGTTAGAAGCACAAATTTGTGTGTGTGGATCTCCTCTCAGGCACGTCTGATATGTACACAGAACAAAGCCTGTTTACACACACACACACACACACACACACACACACACACACACACACACACACACACAGTCCATGTCAGATGTTGGTGGAGAGAAAAGGAAATCCAATCTCCATATATGGCAACGACCAGTAGGACCACTAACACAAACAGCCTCAAGCTAATTATTTTTAATCGTCACTCATGTGACCAAAAACGCAGAGCTCCAATCAGCTGATCCGCGTGACCAATGAGATTCAGTTAGACGGAACAAATGTCTTAGCATGGTTTTTAGCATGTTTATGTTGCATTGTCGTATCAGTGGTTCTGAGCTGCACACATACAGTGACCACGCCCACTGTGACATCACATGCACACCTTTGATCAGAGCCCACCAGCGCCAGTGGTGGCGCCAGGACCCACATCTTTTTGAGTCTCATCCAAACTTGATTGTCCTCACATGGACATCTAGTCTCGTCTGTGGGAACCTCCCGATATCTCAGTCTGTGTGTGTGTGTATGTGTGTGTGTGTGTGTGTGTGTGTGCGCACGCACATGCATGGTCAAGTGGGGGATTTCCTGCTTAGGCCTGTTACCTTATAAAGCTTGGATCATTGTTTCTCTTGTTCGCCGCCATCAACCTGCTAATGAAGCTGATTTGCTGACTGCTGTCTCGGCGGTAACCTGCTGTGATGTCATCCCAGATGGGGACCAATCAAATACGATGCTACAAATATGAGTGTCTGTAGGTACATGAGACTTTTGTACTCAGTGAGGGGACACCAAAATATCTCTGTGACATCAGGACAGACAGATGGACAGCTGAGCCAATCATGGTGTTATGACATCATCGCCATGAATGACCAGAGATGTGATGGACAGGAGGGAGGAGAAAGGATAGAGGGGGAGAGAAAGATAGGAGGAGGGAGGGAAGGATAGAGGGGGAGAGAAAGATAGGAGGAGGGAGGGAAGGATAGAGGGGGAGAGGAGGATAAGAAGGAGGGAGGGAAGGATAGAGGGGGAGAGAAAGATAGGAGGAGGGAGGGAAGGATAGAGGGGGAAAGAAGGATAAGAAGGAGGGAGGGAAGGATAGAGGGGGAGAGAAAGATAGGAGGAGGGAGGGAAGGATAGAGGGTGAGAGAAAGGTAGGAGGAGGGAGGGAAGGATAGAGGGGGAGAGAAAGATAGGAGGAGGGAGGGAAGGATAGAGGGGGAGAGGAGGATAGGAGGAGGGAGGGAAGGATAAAGGGGGAGAGGAGGATAGGAGGAAGGAGGAAAGGATAGAGGGGGAGAGGAGGATAAGAAGGAGGGAGGGAAGGATAGAGGGGGAGAGAAAGGTAGGAGGAGGGAGGGAAGGATAGAGGGGGAGAGGAGGATAAGAAGGAGGGAGGGAAGGATAGAGGGGGAGAGAAAGATAGGAGGAGGGAGGGAAAGATAGAGGGGGAGAGAAAGTTAGGAGGAGGGAGGGAAGGATGGAGGGGGAGAGAATGATAGGAGGAGGGAGGGAAGGATAGAGGGGGAGAGAAAGATAGGAGGAGGGAGGGAAAGATAGAGGGGGAGAGAAAGTTAGGAGGAGGGAGGGAAGGATGGAGGGGGAGAGAATGATAGGAGGAGGGAGGGAAGGATAGAGGGGGAGAGAAAGATAGGAGGAGGGAGGGAAGGATAGAGGTGGAGAGAAAGATAGGAGGAGGGAGGGAAGGATAGAGGGGGAGAGGAGGATAAGAAGGAGGGAGGGAAGGATAGAGGGGGAGAGGAGGATAGGAGGAGGGAGGGAAGGATAGAGGGTGAGAGAAAGGTAGGAGGAGGGAGGGAAGGATAGAGGGGGAGAGGAGGATAGGAGGAGGGAGGGAAGGATAGAGGGGGAGAGGAGGATAGGAGGAAGGAGGAAAGGATAGAGGGGGAGAGGAGGATAAGAAGGAGGGAGGGAAGGATAGAGGGGGAGAGAAAGGTAGGAGGAGGGAGGGAAGGATAGAGGGGGAGAGGAGGATAAGAAGGAGGGAGGGAAGGATAGAGGGGGAGAGAAAGATAGGAGGAGGGAGGGAAAGATAGAGGGGGAGAGAAAGTTAGGAGGAGGGAGGGAAGGATGGAGGGGGAGAGAATGATAGGAGGAGGGAGGGAAGGATAGAGGGGGAGAGAAAGATAGGAGGAGGGAGGGAAGGATAGAGGGGGAGAGGAGGATAGGAGGAGGGAGGGAAGGATAGAGGGGGAGAGGAGGATAGGAGGAGGGAGGGAAGGATAGAGGGGGAGAGAAAGATAGGAGGAGGGAGGGAAGGATAGAGGGGGAGAGAAAGATAGGAGGAGGGAGGGAAGGATAGAGGTGGAGAGAAGGATAGGAGGAGGGAGGGAAGGATAGAGGGGGAGAGGAGGATAGGAGGAGGGAGGGAAGGATAGAGGGGGAGAGGAGGATAGGAGGAGGGAGGGAAGGATAGAGGGTGAGAGAAAGGTAGGAGGAGGGAGGGAAGGATAGAGGGGGAGAGGAGGATAGGAGGAAGGAGGGAAGGATAGAGGGGGAGAGGAGGATAAGAAGGAGGGAGGGAAGGATATAGGGGGAGAGAAAGGTAGGAGGAGGGAGGGAAGGATAGAGGGGGAGAGGAGGATAAGAAGGAGGGAGGGAAGGATAGAGGGGGAGAGGAGGATAAGAAGGAGGGAGGGAAGGATAGAGGGGGAGAGGAGGATAAGAAGGAGGGAGGGAAGGATAGAGGGGGAGAGGAGGATAAGAAGGAGGGAGGGAAGGATAGAGGGGGAGAGAAAGATAGGAGGAGGGAGGGAAAGATAGAGGGGGAGAGAAAGTTAGGAGGAGGGAGGGAAGGATGGAGGGGGAGAGAATGATAGGAGGAGGGAGGGAAGGATAGAGGTGGAGAGAAAGATAGGAGGAGGGAGGGAAGGATAGAGGGGGAGAGGAGGATAAGAAGGAGGGAGGGAAGGATAGAGGGTGAGAGAAAGATAGGAGGAGGGAGGGAAGGATAGAGGGTGAGAGAAAGGTAGGAGGAGGGAGGGAAGGATTGAGGGGGAGAGGAGGATAGGAGGAGGGAGGGAAGGATAGAGGTGGAGAGAAAGATAGGAGGAGGGAGGGAAGGATAGAGGGGGAGAGGAGGATAAGAAGGAGGGAGGGAAGGATAGAGGGTGAGAGAAAGATAGGAGGAGGGAGGGAAGGATAGAGGGTGAGAGAAAGGTAGGAGGAGGGAGGGAAGGATTGAGGGGGAGAGGAGGATAGGAGGAGGGAGGGAAGGATAGAGGGTGAGAGAAAGGTAGGAGGAGGGAGGGAAGGATAGAGGGGGAGAGGAGGATAGGAGGAAGGAGGAAAGGATAGAGTGGGAGAGGAGGATAAGAAGGAGGGAGGGAAGGATAGAGGGGGAGAGAAAGGTAGGAGGAGGGAGGGAAGGATAGAGGGGGAGAGGAGGATAAGAAGGAGGGAGGGAAGGATAGAGGGGGAGAGAAAGATAGGAGGAGGGAGGGAAAGATAGAGGGGGAGAGAAAGTTAGGAGGAGGGAGGGAAGGATGGAGGGGGAGAGAATGATAGGAGGAGGGAGGGAAGGATAGAGGGGGAGAGAAAGATAGGAGGAGGGAGGGAAGGATAGAGGTGGAGAGAAAGATAGGAGGAGGGAGGGAAGGATAGAGGGGGAGAGAAAGATAGGAGGAGGGAGGGAAGGATAGAGGTGGAGAGAAGGATAGGAGGAGGGAGGGAAGGATAGAGGGGGAGAGGAGGATAGGAGGAGGGAGGGAAGGATAGAGGGGGAGAGGAGGATAGGAGGAGGGAGGGAAGGATAGAGGGTGAGAGAAAGGTAGGAGGAGGGAGGGAAGGATAGAGGGGGAGAGGAGGATAGGAGGAAGGAGGGAAGGATAGAGGGGGAGAGGAGGATAAGAAGGAGGGAGGGAAGGATAGAGGGGGAGAGAAAGGTAGGAGGAGGGAGGGAAGGATAGAGGGGGAGAGGAGGATAAGAAGGAGGGAGGGAAGGATAGAGGGGGAGAGAAAGATAGGAGGAGGGAGGGAAGGATAGAGGGGGAGAGGAGGATAGGAGGAAGGAGGGAAGGATAGAGGGGGAGAGGAGGATAGGAGGGGGGAGGGAAGGATAGAGGGGGAGAGGAGGATAAGAAGGAGGGAGGGAAGGATAGAGGGGGAGAGAAAGATAGGAGGAGGGAGGGAAGGATAGAGGGGGAGAGGAGGATAAGAAGGAGGGAGGGAAGGATAGAGGGGGAGAGAAAGATAGGAGGAGGGAGGGAAGGATAGAGGGGGAGAGGAGGATAGGAGGAGGGAGGGAAGGATAGAGGGGGAGAGAAAGATAGGAGGAGGGAGGGAAGGATAGAGGGGGAGAGAAAGATAGGAGGAGGGAGGGAAGGATAGAGGGGGAGAGAAAGATAGGAGGAGGGAGGGAAGGATAGAGGGGGAGAGAAAGATAGGAGGAGGGAGGGAAGGATAGAGGGGGAGAGGAGGATAGGAGGAGGGAGGGAAGGATAGAGGGGGAGAGAAAGATAGGAGGAGGGAGGGAAGGATAGAGGGGGAGAGAAAGATAGGAGGAGGGAGGGAAGGATAGAGGGGGAGAGAAAGATAGGAGGAGGGAGGGAAGGATAGAGGGTGAGAGAAAGGTAGGAGGAGGGAGGGAAGGATAGAGGGGGAGAGAAGGATAGGAGGAGGGAGGGAAGGATAGAGGTGGAGAGAAAGATAGGAGGAGGGAGGGAAGGATAGAGGGTGAGAGAAAGGTAGGAGGAGGGAGGGAAGGATAGAGGGGGAGAGAAGGATAGGAGGAGGGAGGGAAGGATAGAGGGTGAGAGAAAGGTAGGAGGAGGGAGGGAAGGATAGAGTCAAATCAAGTTATCAGACGATTCTAACAGTCACCCCCCCCCCCCCCCACACACACACACACACACAGGTCTCCCTGGTCTGGACTCTTCTTGGTTTGACTTCAGGCTTGTGCGTCTGTGTATGTGTGTAAGTGTATGCATGTGCGTGTGTGTGTGTATACGTGTGTGTATACCTGTGTGTATACATGTGTGTATGTGTGTGCATGTGCGTGTGTGTATACGTGTGTGTGTACGCGTGTGTATACGTGTGTGTATGCATGTGTGCGTGTATATGTGTGTGTATGTGTGTGCATGTGTATATGAGTGTGTACATGTGTGTGTACGTGTGTGCATGTGCGTGTGTGTACATGTTTGTGTATATGTGTGTGTATGTGTGTGCATGTGCGTGTGTGTACATGTGTGTGTATACGTATGAGTGTATTTGTGTGTGTATATGTGTGTGCATGTGTGTGCATGTGCGTGTGTGTACATGTGTGTGTATACGTGTGTGTATATGTGTGTGTATATGTGTGTGCATGTGTGTGCATGTGCGTGTGTGTACATGTGTGTGTATACGTGTGTATATGTGTGTACATGTGTGTGAATGTGTATGCATGTGCGTGTGTGTGTACATGTATGTGTATACGTGTGTCTGTATACGTGTGTGTGTTTACGTGTGTGTGTATACGTGTGTGTGTGCGTGTGTGTGTGTGTACATGTGTGTTTACGTGTGTGTATACGTGTGTGTGCGTGTGTGTGTGTGTACATGTGTGTATACGTGTGTGTATGTGTATACGTGTGTGTGTTTACGTGTGTGTATACGTGTGCGTGTGCGTGTGCGTGTGTGTGTGTGTGTGTGTGTGTGTGTGCAGCTGCATGTTTTGTCTTTATAAGGCCTCCAGCTCTCAGGCGTGCTCCACACTCGTCTGGCCGCCCCCCAGCGCTCCTGCTGACCACTGATCATGTTTGTCTCCTCCTCCTCCTCTTCCACTTCATCTGCCATTCCTCTTTCTCCTGCAGGGTCACATGATCTCGGCATCCCTTTCTCCTTCTCACAAGAAATTTGAGCGTTTGTTCCTTTTGTTTGCGTCCGTTTGCGATGAGCATGTACTCATTGGTACCGAACCTGCTGGTCAGAGGTGATCAGGCCTCAGGTACCGGCTCGCAGCGTCCAGGTGTGAGTGAGCTTGAGAAGTTGCGCTGGCTTTCACGTTGTCAATATTGCTGGCAAAGTTACGTTCCTCAGGCAGAGCTCGCCAGCGCCACGGTTCCACAGAAGTCCACTCAGACATGTTGCCATAAGAATAAAGCGGCTCTCCGATGAATGGACTGACACAGCCGGCTAAAACCCTCTGGTAGCGAAGAAAGCAAATCACAGACGAGCAGGCTTTCGTATGCGTCGAACATTTCTAACGATGTTATGAACTTCTAAATGTAATCATGTGTGTTGTCATGTATCAATAAACAATCTGATCATATTAGTGTCCCTTTTATCACATATGAATCAGGTGAACAGGTCTCCACCCATGAGCTGTTCTCTGGCCACGACACCCGTGAGGGTCCAAGAAGGAGGCTTTTAAAACTGACAATCACAGAAGTTGAAAGGTGCTGCGCTTTGTTCCATCCATGAAGATAAAAGGGATTTCAAATGTATATCCTGTATATAAACACTTAGTGGGGGACGTCTGCTGGTCCCTGGACCTCATGTTAAGGACCCCTCTTCCTCAGTCAGGCGTGCTGCTGTCTTCACAACTGAAACCATGACTGGAGGAGTCCAATCGGTTTCTTTATCTGTGCTTTTATTTGTTTATGGATTAGCTTTCTATTTAGCACATGAGGGTTAGCAGAGGGTTCGTCTAAGTGGTCTCACCAGGACCCCCTCGAGAACCAGATGGTGTATCTGAAGGAGCTACCCTAAAAAGTGAAAACTGAAATTAGGTAGGGAAGACAAAGAATGGAGGTGAAGAGAATGATAGAGGGAAGGAAGAGGAAGGATAGAGGGAGGGGAGGAAAAAGGGGAGGAGGATAAATAATCCCCCCTGACTTAACACAGTACTGCCCCCTACTGGAGCTTCCAGGGCAGCACACTGAGCACACAGACGACTTTAGGGTGGGACCCCTGACAGCTGTGACGCTGTGGTCACCACATATTCATTCATGCAACTTATCAACAACACAACCCTAACAGTTCACACAGCCAGAAGCTGTCATAACACAACGTTCCACTTTCTGATGTTCTTTGTATGCCTCGTGTGTGGCCAATAAATACAAATCAAAGTTTCAGTTTGTGGAGAGTTGAGATGAAAAGCTGAATTAATCTGGATGGTCTACATAGACCACATGGTCTACGTGGTCAGCATGAGTCTGACGGCAGAACTGGGACTCTTCGTTGGTGGGGGACCACAGCAGGACGTGAGAGCAGATCCCTCAAGTTTTTCAGCTTTACCTTGGAGGGTGAATGTGCCTTGTTCTCCATCTGTAGGCTCCCAGCCAGGAGGTCCGACTTTGCTCCTCAGAACAGACCCTGACCTCCTACCATCCCTGAAACACACAAAATGGGTTTGGAAGTGAAAACCATGTCACACCCCCCCCCCCACACACACACACACACACACACACACGAACATCATCATCGACCACCGAAGAGTGGAACAGGAGCACAACACATGAGTCTACCACACTACACACCACACTAGCTTGAGCCTTTGAGCTAATCACAGTGCAGTGGTCTTGTCAGTGTTTACACAATCAAGCCCACGTGCTGACTGACCTCAAAGGCCAGAAGTGGATCTGCCAGAAGTCAAAAACTGGAGGTTAGTGGTCAACAGAACAAAAATACTGGAGTCAGTCAATCAAACAACCGTTGGCCGTGTCCCTTGCTGTACCTGCTGCTGTTGGAACCAGCTGCTGGTTGATGGGCTGAAGCAGTCTGGACTGGAACAGCCACCTGAACAGAGACAGGGTCATGACATCACCTCAAGTATCAATGCTGCCATCACAAATAATTCCCCCTTGGTCAATACTCATGTGTCACATGACTGATTCATCAGCTGTTTAATAGTGCAGACATCAGTGCTTTGACCTGGTGTGCCTCCACTACAGCCCTCCTCCCAGCCACTGGAGGGAGCTGTGGAGCAGGTCTGCTGGGAGCCCTGCTTTCCACTGTTAGAACAGAGGTCCGTTTCTGTGGCAGCTCAGTGGGCTGGGACCGGCAGGGAGAGAAGTCAGACTGGTTCCCACTACAGAAGAACAGACTGGTATCAGTTACTTTTTATTTGAGTGGTTTTAGAAGGAAATTTAACAAAGAAAGAAAGATAGATGGATAATTTCTCCCTCCATGTTATCCTTGTGACCCCACAGTCATATCAGCTGCCGTCTGATCTTAGTCATGTGATGCATTATCATTGTCATCAAGATAAAAGAAGGTAAACAGGATCACATGACTCACCTGGAGGAAGATTCAGGAGAATCTATGAGAAACAAGAACATTTATACTTCTGGTTTGTGAATCAGGCAAAACTGCTAAACTGCAAACTTATGAAAGACCTAAGGCTAATGTTATGTTAGCCTTCTGATTAGCGACTTGGCGTGAGCTAACTGTCAATACTGTAACTGTCATGTTGTCCTGATTTGGTTTTACTGAGTGATATGAAGGCGGCCATGTTGTATCTGTCTCTTCGTCGTTTTGTCTCTATACCTGTCCAGCAGTTCTACCCGAGCTCCACGAGGAGGGAGGTTCTACACCTGCTCTACTAGGAGGGAGGTTCTACACCTGCTCTACTAGAAGGGAGGTTCTTACCCTGCTCTACTAGGAGGGAGGTTCTTCACCTACTCTACTAGGGGGGAGGTTCTTACTCTGCTCTACTAGGAGGGAGGTTCTACACCTGCTCCACCAGGAGGGAGGTTCTACCCCTGCTCAACTAGGAGGGAGGTTCTAGTCCTGCTCTGCTAGGAGGGAGGTTCTTCCCCTGCTCTACTTGGAGGGAGATTCTAGACCTGCTCTACTAGGAGCGAGGTTCTCTTCCTGCTCTACTAGGAGGGAGGTTCTACAGCTGCTCTACTAGGAGCGAGGTTCTCTTCCTGCTCTACTTGGAGCGAGGTTCTAGATCTGCTCTCCTAGGAGGGAGGTTCTACCCCTGCTCTACTAGGAGGGAGGTTCTAGACCTGCTCTACTTGGAGGAAGGTTCTACACCTGCTCTACTTGGAGGAAGGTTCTACACCTGCTCTACTAGGAGGGAGGTTCTCTTCCTGCTCTACTAAGAGGGAGGTTCTCTTCCTGCTCTGCTAGGAGGGAGTTTCTCTTCCTGCTCTGCTAGGAGGGAGATTCTACACCTGCTCTGCTAGGAGGGAGGTTCTCTTCCTGCTCTGCTCGGAGGGAGGTTCTCTTCCTGCTCTACTAGGAGGGAGGCAGTAGGGACAGAAGTACTGATTTGGAGACACACACAGAAGATTGACTGAACTTGATGCTAGCAGACTTCCAGCAACTGCAGTTTGTACTGGCAGCAACTTAAAATCCTGGTTTGAGAAAGAAAAGGGAAGTTTTGTCTGGTGGCTCACAGAGGTAACAATCATCATTTAGTTAATCAAAAACTGAGAGGAAACTGATCTCTGAATTGTTCTCACCCAGAACGCTGAGCTTGGCGGTTGCAGTTGCTGTCCCTGCGTTGTTGATGACTGAACACACGTAACATCCTGTGTCCTCAAGACACACTTCCTTTATCTCCAGGAAGTGTCGACCATTGCGCTCACACATATCGACACGTCCACAAGACTGAAGCTCCGTCTCCCCCTGACAGAAAGAGACTTGTTTCAAGGCCCTTTTTAATGACAATGTTTTGTGTCTTTTTTATTATAAAAGACTTTGTACAACAGTTCAAATCCATAAAAAAAGTAAAATCTAATAAATAAATAATAAATTGGCCCCTCCTACTTTAAACCATGTGACTTGTGGCTTTGGACGTCCTGTAATCTTGACAGAGAACTTTCCCGTTTGTCCCAACCTGGCAAAGACCTGGCTTGGTTTTGTGACGAATTTTGGTGGACTCTCACTCCAAATACTGGACCTGGGCTCCACCCCGCGGAAGGAGCGACACCTAGCACCAAGAGAAACACAGGCCTCCTGTTATGGAGTGTTTTCTCAGGACGTTGTTTAACATGGCGTTGACACATTAGGATCTGTGTGAGAGCAAACTTCTTCCTGTCTCCTGAGGTGTCTTTCATTTTGTGTCAGCAGTAGCATTTATGTAACATTTTATATTGCCTTTGTAAAGCATAACATTCCTGCCTGTGTCACTGGAAAGAAAATGACAGTCAATGTCACATAAAGAGCACATTAACCTACTGGACAAGTGAAGATTAATGTGAGTGTTGGACAAGCTCAAATTAACTTTAAGGTGGGAAAAGTTCATCCATCAATTTTCTTCCGCTTGTTCCTGTTAAGGGTTGCGGGGGGGGGGGGGGGGGCGGCTGGAGCCTATCCCAGCGTCAGTGGGTGAGAGGCAGGGTTCACCCTGGACAGGTGGCCAGTCCATCGCAGGGCCAACATACAGAGACAACCTTCTTGCTGTGAGGCCACAGTGCTAACCACTGCACCACCGTGCAGCCTGGAAAAGTTCATATAAAGTTCAAATGAATGTTCGCATTGACAAGCTAAATATAACGCTCATGCCTGTGAAATTGTAACCCACCCTGTTTTCATGGGGGACGGGAGGGCACGCCTTGTCCCAGAGTCCTCTGCAGACAGATAACATTAAGGTTTGTTATTTGGTCTTGAAAGAGAAGTTTAAATTTTCTCTCTTTTTTGTCAAATTGTCAAGCAGATATTTCTGAATCACATCAACAAGTCTGAATGGAAGCAGTCAGAATGTAGGTACAGCAGTAAAATACAGCATGTTTTTCATGACTTTTAAGGTCACGCTCATGGATGATCAAAGAAGTGACTATGGTCTTCATGTTACTTGCACTATAAGCAGCATCAGCAAGAGTTGCAAAATTAGTAGCATTATTAGCAGCAGCTATGCTAGCAGCACTACTGTGGTGAATGGTCTCATTCATCCAGGTCATGGTGACTCTCCAGTGCTGTGTCCAAGTCAAATGGACTTGTTTCACTTTGATTGAACTCATCTTGTCTCGTATCCAGGAGGCTTCTTCAGTTCAAGTGGTAGCAGTAACAGTGTCATGTCCCACTGTAACAGAGGGCGCTGTTGTCCACCTTAGTCCCTCCCAAACTGATCATTTTATCCATAGAGCAGCAGGCACCTTAGCAACAACTCTGGACTCTACTGGCCCACTAAAACAGAAAACTATGAATCCAAGGAAACAAGCACCTTGGTACGGTTCTGGAACCTGACAGCTTCAACAAGAAACCCAGAAACTGGAGAGAAGATGGTGCTGCTCCAAACTGGAGGAGTCACATGTAGTCTGGCAAGATGGCCTTAGAACCTAGAAGAAAGCCCTTGGTAGAACCAGAGCAGCCGACTACTCAGCACTAACAGAGGAACACAAGAACAACCCAGGTTCCTCTTCAGTTCTGGAGCCAGACTGACAGAGAGCCACAGCTCTACTGAACCAAGTAGTCCTGTTTCCCTGGGCAGCAAAGAGTTCATGGACTTCTTTCATGACAAAATTCTCCTGATTAGAGAGAAACTTCTTCTCCTGCCATCAGCTGACAACATGGCACCTAGAACCCAGAACCTTAGAGGCAGCTGGAGGACCAGACACACACTTGGATAGTTTTTCTCCCATCAGCCTTCATGAGCTCAGTTCAATAATGTCCTCCTCTAAACCTCCACCTGTCTCCTAGACCCCATCCCAACTAAGCTGCTCCAAGACTCTCTCCCCTCGTTAGCCCCTCCCTCTTAGATATGGTCAATGTGGCGCTGGTATCTGGTTCCGTCCCTCAGTCCTTTAAAGTAGCAGGAATTAAACCCTCCTCAAAAACAACCCTGGATCCAGAAGTTCTACCAACTACAGACCAACATCACATCTTCCTTTTCTCTCCAAGGGTCTGGAGAAAGCAGTTGCTAAACAGCTCTGTGACTTCTCCACAGCAACAGCTGATTGGAGGATTCAGTCAGGTTCCAGGTTCATCCTAGCACAGAAACAGAACTAGTCAAAGGTACCAGTGACCTCCTACTGGAACCAGATGAGGGACTGGTCTCTGTGCTGGTCTGATTAGATCTCAGTGCAGCTTTGATACCATTGACCACCATATCCTTCTACAGAGACTGGAACCTGTCACTGGTATTAAAGGAACCACACTAAACTGGTTCAGGTCATATTTACTAGGTCATCTCAGTTGGTACCAGTTAATGATGGTTCCTCTGAGACCACTACAGTCAGTTCTGGTGTTCCACAAGGGTCTGTGCTTAGACCAGTCCTCTTCACCCTGTACCTGCTTCCTCTAGGTCACATGATCAGGAAACACTCCATTAATGTTCACTGCTATGCAGACGACACTCAGCTGAACTCATCAATGATCCACATGGAACAAACCAGCTGACTGAACTGGAGGCCTGTCTGAAGGACAGGAAACATGGAGGACCATCATTTCCTTTATTAACTCTGATAAACTGAAGTTCTTGTGCTGGGCCCAAACACCTGAGCACCACCTGATCTGATGAGACAGGTACCCTGGATGGCACCACCCTGGCCCCCAGCACCACCGTAGGAGGTTTGACCAGGACCCTTCAACTCCCACATTCAACAAACCTCCAGGACGCCTTCTTCCACCTATGTAACATCGCTAAGATCAGACACATCCTGGCTCAAGAAGACGCAGAAAAACTGGTTCCTGCTTTTGTCACTTCCAGGCTGGATTACTGCACCTCCCTCCTACCAGGCTGGACTAATAAGTCCCTAAAGACTCTCCAGCTGGTCCAGAACGCTGCTGCGTGTTGACTAGAACTGGTAGCAGAGACCAGGTCTCTCTTGGACTGCTTCTCTGCATGGCTCCCTGTCAGATTCAGAACAGAATTTAAAATTCTTCTTCTACCATCAAAGTCCTCAACAATCAGGCTCCTTCATCCCTGACAGAGTTCCTAGTCCCCTATGATCCAGCTAGAACCCTTCACTCCCAGCATGCAGGGTTCCTGCTGGTTCCTAGAGTTCTAACAGTAGAATGGGAGCCAGAGCCTTCAGCTATCAGGTTCCCCTCCTGTGGAACTGTCTCCCAGTTCCAGTCTAGGACCCAGACCCCCTCTCGACCTTTGAGAGCAGACTTAAGACCTCCTTGTTGATCAGGCTTATAGTCAAGACTGCTTAGGCTGGCCCTTACATCTGCTGCTATAGGCTCAGACAGCTGGGATCTCCCATGATGCACTGGGCTTCTCTCTCCTCCTCCTGTCCTCAGACGTCTTACTAACTCCTCTTCTTCTCCCCTCATCCCAGATCCTGGTGCTGCTGGAGGAGGCTCCAGACCTGAAGAGGCTCCAGCTGCCACCCGTAGCTCCACCTGCTCACGTCCCCGTCTGTCCATCAGTCTCTCCTCCTTTCTCTCCCTCTTTATCTCTGTCCCTCTCTTTCCTTCTGTCTCTCTGTCTTCCTCCATTCTCTGTCTTTGTCTCTGTCCATCAGTCTCTCCTCCTTTCTCTCCCTCTTTATCTGTCCCTCTCTTTCCTTCTGTCTCTCTGTCTTCCTCCATTCTCTGTCTTTGTCTCTGTCCATCAGTCCCTCCTCCTTTCTCTCCCTCTTTATCTCTGTCCCTCTCTTTCCTTCTGTCTCTCTGTCCTCCTCCATTCTCTCTTTGTCTCTGTCCATCAGTCTCTCCTCCTTTCTCTCCCTCTTTACCTGTCCCTCTCTTTCCTTCTGTCTCTCTGTCTTCCTCCATTCTCTGTCTTTGTCTCTGTCCATCAGTCTCTCCTCCTTTCTCTCTCTCTTTATCTCTGTCCCTCTCTCTCCTTCTGTCTCTCTGTCTTCCTCCATTCTCTGTCTTTGTCTCTGTCCATCAGTCTCTCCTCCTTTCTCTATCTCTTTATCTCTGTCTCTCTCTTTCCTTCTGTCTCTCTGTCTTCCTCCATTCTCTGTCTTTGTCTCTTTCCATCAGTCTCTCCTCCTTTCTCTATCTCTTTATCTCTGTCCCTCTCTCTCCTTCTGTCTCTCTGTCTTCCTCCATTCTCTGTCTTTGTCTCTTTCCATCAGTCTCTCCTCCTTTCTCTATCTCTTTATCTCTGTCCCTCTCTTTCCTTCTGTCTCCCTGTCTTCCTCCATTCTCTGTCTTTGTCTCTGTCCTGCTCTCCTGCTCTCTCTCCGTCCCCACTGATCCTGGATCTGCTCCACCTTCCTGCTGGTAAAGGAAGGTTCTGGTGGCTGCTGTTGCAGGATGTGCTGCTGATGGGGAATTGTTGGGTGGAGGTTCATTGAAGGAGGGAGGTGCTGGACCTGCTCTACTTGGACAGAGTCAGGACAGAACTTTGGTTGGGGTTTGGTGACACACAAATAAACCTGACTTGACTTGACTGATTCGTTGTATTAGCATTTGTAGTATTAGCATTAATAGTATCAGCATTAGTAGTATTAGCATTCGTAGTATTAGCATTAGTAGTATTAGCATTAATAGTATCAGCATTAGTAGTATTAGCATTCGTAGTATTAGCATTAGTAGTATTAGCATTCGTAGTACTAGCATTTGTAGTATCAGCATTAGTAGTATTCGCATTAATAGTATCAGCATTAGTAGTATTAGCATTCGTAGTATTAGCATTTGTAGTATCGGCATTAGTTGTATTAGCATTAGTAGTATAAGCATTTGTAGTATTAGCATTAGTTGTTTTAGCATTAGTAGTATTAGCATTCATAGTGTCAGCATTAGTAGTACTAGCATTCGTAGTATCAGCATTAGTAGTATTAGCATTAATAGTATCAGCATTAGTAGGACTAGCATTAGAGGTATCAGCATTAGTAGTATTAGCATTCGTAGTATCAGCATTAGTTGTATTCGCATTAGTAGTATTAGCATTCATAGTATCAGCATTAGTAGTCCTAGCATTCGTAGTATCAGCATTAGTAGTAATAGCATTCGTAGTATCAGCATCAGCTGTAGCTGAGGATTCAAACCTTCCAGAAGGATCGTCACAGTAACCTGGCGGCTCCCAGCCTGATTGGCCGCCTGACAGGTGTAGCAGCCCAAGTCCTCCTGTCTGACTCCGCCCACCACCAGACTGAAGTTGCCTCGCCCTCCTTGTTCCATTACACAGCGCTCCCCACCAATCACAGCCTGGCCCTCTCTGAACCATGTGACCTGAGGCGCAGGATGACCTCGTACCTGGCGCATGTGCGCACACACACACACACACACACACACACACACACACACACACACACACACACACACACAGTTTTAGTTCGATGGGTTGTGTGTGTGTTAGCATGTGTGAGTAGGTGTATGGAGGTAGTGTATATAGTGTGACTGTGTGTGTGTGTGTGTGTGTGTGTGTGTGTGTGTGTGTGTGTGTGTGTGTGTGTGTGTGTGTACTTGGTTTTTGTAATCTTTTGAGACCTTATCTAAACACTACCTTATCAGGACCCCCAGTCCTCATGGGGACCAAAGACTGGTCCTGATGCAGCAGAACTTCATTCATGAACACCTGGTCAAAGGTGGAGTGAAGGTGGAACCTGCAGTCAGCTTGAGGTTGAGGTTCGGATTAAGATTAGGGTTTGGATATTCACATGAATGGAAGTCAATGGAATGTCCTGATCAGGATAGCTACGCAAACCTGTGTGTGTGTGTGCGTGTGTGCGTGCGTGCGTGCGTGTTTGTGTGTGGTGTGTAGGGGGGGGGGGCTCAGCTGATCAGGAGACAGTAGAATGTTAATCTCTGTCTCCTGACGTGTCCTCCGAGGGTCTCGCAGGTCCTTTTTATCTCGTGGTTCTTGAGTTTGTGGGTTTGGAGTTCAATCTTGCTGGTTCTTACCTTCCCCTCCAGGCGGGCAACTCCCCCCAGGGTGACCCGGGTGTTGCGGGGAGGCAGAACAAAGGCTGGGGGTTCGTTGCCATGGGAACCCCATGCTGGTGATGGGCTTCTTGCCTTAGAGATGTCAGAGGAGGCTGAAGCCGAGTGGACGCCACTCATCCTGCTGTCAGAGAGGACAAACAAACATTTCCTGACTGCTTCCTCGCTTAGGTCAGTCTGGCGTCCTGCATCTCCATGGCAACAAGCTAATGGAGACCATTCAATCGAATATCCATCAACACGTCTGTCGATCCATCCGTTTCCTAAGAGTCACATGACGTGTTACGCACCCCTTTTTATGGGGACGTGGACAGAGCCTGAAGTAGAAGCCTTGATTGACAGAGAGAGATCCCACCCACCCTAACCTCTGATTGTGAGTCCAGGGTTTGAAGGAAAGCCTGGCTAGGATGGACTTCCTGGTTCACCTCTGGAGGGGAAAATGTAGTCACTTTAGCAACTGAATTAAATACAAGAACATAAAAAGGAAAAAAAACACACGAATTGATGATTTATCATGCCTGTCTCCATGGCGACAGACTAACCATTCTCAAATACTGGTTTTCTGACTGCAGGTCTGAAGTGATCGATGTGCCCTCCAACTTTGTTTTGCAGCAAAAGTTCAGTGAAATAGTTTCCACTGATGCTGATGGTCTCACACTGATAACAGGTGGCCGCCTTGTAACCATGGCAACACAGATACCAGAGCCGTGACACATAGTGGACTTGAGAATCTGTTGTTCATGATGACGAATTTCCTCATCAGGCGGCCTGTCTGGTAGTGAGGGTAACTGCCGTCGTCTCAGTAAATCACGCCAACTTCATCTGAAGGAGAAACCAGAAGCTGCAGCATTTGTGAAACGCTCGACTGGCGTGAAGGAATCTCCTGATAAAAGCAGGAAGCATTATGGGATGTTTCCTGAGCAGAAAACATGGTTTCCACTGGACCAATCAGAGGCAGTGGAATGTTCAACTTTCCTTCTTATTGACGAACAAAGATGTCTGATTTGGCGTCCGCAGGTCGGCTGTTTAGGGTCAAATGTTTGTAGCACTTCGCTTTGTAACTTTGTTCTCTTTGTCAAATGCAGAAAAGCAGGAAATGATGTCATCATGGTAATAAATTGGTCAAGTAAAAACTGAGACCCTCGTGGCAGAAGGGGCTCTCCTCGCCTCAGGCTGGTGTTACGTATGTGGGACACGTCTGGCATCCTGAGCTGGTCCATACTTGGACAAACCACCTGGGTGCGTGGGACATGTGCGAGGGAGATGATGTCATCTATGATGCAAATGCTGAGATGAGACATGCTAGTACCAGAGCCAGCCGACTGCCAGCGGGTAAAGTAACGCTCTTGTTTTTGTCCTGTGACTCGATATTTACAACGAGCGGTTAGCGTGGACGGGGAAACCTTCCTCGCGCTGTTGACTTCCTACTCACGCTCCCCTGAGAGGACCGGCCAGGTCAGCACGCAGATCCAGCAAATCCCACAGGATAAAACGTCAGTTAGATGATCAAGTCACCGATACTGGAGCTTTAAATTATCATCAACTGAGAAATGTAAAAGAAATGTTTGAGGTTTTCATTGAATGGACTCTGACCAGACAGGAACATTCAGATGATCAAGAGCAAGAATGTGATCACGAGGGCGGGGCTTAGCAAATGCTGGTCATCAACCGCTTGATCAATCATCATTTATTCTGATACAGGATGAGTGAACAGGTAGGAGGCATCTCTCCTGGACATAGTGATGTCCCTGCTGTCAATCAATGGCGTCACACTCAACAGGTAGTCTCATGAGGCCGACCAATGACCGCACAGCTGTAAACGTCGGGAGCTGTGAGAGATGCAATCACAAACAAGCTAACACATCAACAAACATGAGATGAAGCGCCAGCATGACGTCAGGTGACGTGGATCAGACAGGTGGATGAACATGAACTGAGAAGCTCGAAGCCAATGACGTCATCAAGCGGCTCGTTAATGATGTTCAGTTTCTGCCTGCGAGTTTAACAAGTTGTGAAAATGAAAAATGAGAAACTTACAAGTGAAGGATCTGGTGAGTCCACCGCGGCGAGTGAGCTCAGGAGCTCTGATCCCTCCTCTCCACGCCCTCGTCTGCTCCCCCTCCACCCCCTCCTCTCCACCCCCTCGTCTGCTCCCCCTCCACCCCCTCCTCTCCCTCCACTCCACCCCCTCGTCTGCTCCCCCTCCACCCCCTCCTCTCCAGCCCCTCGTCTCCATCCCCTCCTCTCCACCCCCTCGTCTGCTCCCCCTCCACCCTCTCCTCTCCACCCCCTCAACTCCACCCCCTCCTCTCCACCCCCTCGTCTGGTCCCCCTCCACCCCCTCCTCTCCCTCCTCTCCACCCCCACGTCTGCTCCCCCTCCACCCCCTCCTCTCCACCCCCTCGTCTCCACCCCCTCCTCTCCACCCCCTCGTCTCCATCCCCTCCTCTACACCCCCTCGTCTGCTCCCCCTCCACTCCCTCCTCTTCACCCCCTCGTCTCCTCTCCTCTAAAAAAAGTAAAATGATAAAAATTAAATCACACATGCTGTCTTGTGTAATTTTTGGTCATTTGAATGACGGAAGTCTGGTGTCACAGCTGTTCCTTCGGTGGTTGAAGAGTTGCTGGGCATCAGTACAGTCAGGAGAACCAAAGGGACTCGTCCTCACTTTGGTGGGTTGGTTTGGTTTGGTAAGTTTTGTTAAAACAAGCGTTGAACAGCTGTGCATTAAGACACCACCCATCCAGGGTTTGGGCTCCCAGGCCTCCACGCTGCAGTAAACAGGAGATATATTTAATCTGCTGTTTCTGTGTTAGCAACCATTAGCTTAGCTGTCCATCAGGAAGTGGCCCCCTCAGCATGGCTGCTCAGCCCCTCTGGGCCCGCAGCTCAGACCAGCTCAGGGCTGCTGAACCAGTACTGACCCTCGTCTTACTGCTTTGTTGGTCCGACAGCATTTGAGACGCTAACAAAACAAAACCTCACATTTTTCAGACGTTCCTCTGGTGCATCAGCACCTGCAGCGCCTGAGCTGAGCATGGTACACCTGGTACACCTGGTACCAGCCTGCTCGTGCTGGTGGCATCTGGTGTCAACTGGGAAAACAATCTTGCTCGGATCTGTTGCATACAGTTGGTAAACTGAGCTCCTGCATGTCCATAGGAATTTAAGTTCCTCCAGACAAGGGTGTCGTCCCTGTCCAGAATAAGAATCTGGTTTACCTCAGTTTGAGAACACAGTGAATCTGTTTGGAGGTAGTGTATATGACCCAGACTACTGACCCATTCAGTTGACATATTTGTTCATGTGGAGTATTAATTTGACCACATTTGCCATGATAACCATTTATAAAACATGTACAGATTTGCACGTCTGACACCAGTGGGCTGCGTCCCGTCAGTGCCTGAGATCGGGGTTGGGGGTTCGATATCTTCCATCTTGCCAAACCTTGAGGCTTTTACCAGATTCAACCTCAACTAGTTTACTTGGACAAAACATTCCTGTTCTTTTCATCTTGACTCCTTATTTCCTTCACATTCATTTAGGTCAGTGCTTCTCAATGACTCTGTCACGCCCCCCCAAAGGAGAAAACATTTAGCGCCCCCCCACTCCGCCTCAACTATAAATAGTATCATTTGTCTACAAAATTGTTGTAAGTACACTTCTGCCAAGCAATGATCCTTATTAACAGTAAAGACAACAAAAAGAAAGAAACAGATCGACTGACAACAAAGAACAACTTTCTAGTTTGTTGGGAGTCTTTCCTGGCCTCCCACCGTAGTCATGGGGAAGCCCAGCGCTACATTCATCCTCATCTGAGCCTTCGGGAGACTGTCGTTTGTCTCATGACCTCCGTCTGTCCCCACCTGTGTTTCCATGCCTGGTACACGTCTCCATGGTGTCTCTGGAGGGTTTGTTCGCTGCGCTTCATATCTCCCGCTCTGTGTGCGCATGCTGGTCCACCATAGAGCTAAAACTGCGTGTGCTCACTGCCACCTACTGTAGCTGATGTGCAATTACATTATGTATTCTACAAAGGCAAAAAAAAAAAAAAAAAATTAAGCATGTTCCCTGGGGTCACACGAGCCCCCCCCCCCCCCACTATTTGAGAAGGACTGATTTAGAGGGTCATCAGGGTGATTAACGCTTGACACACCCACAGAGACTTTATGTAAACACTCCAAACATCCAGTCTATCAAAGACGGAAAAGGACACAAGGAAGCCGAACAGATGGTTGTTGTGCTGATAATCATGCTTTATTAAACCAATAATGGAGAAAACTCAAGGAGACTGCAAAAATGGTCAGTGCTACAATGCTAACTTCCACCAAACAAAGCGTGAGGCAACATGCAGGATGCTGCCTGACTCTGTCCTGGTTGAACACAGCAGCAGTTGTTTTGCTGCTCAGCTTGACTGACTTAATAACTAACACACACACACACACACACACACACACACACACACACAGAGCAGACCTCCGAGAGGAAGCTCTGCTGCTGCAAACAAGCACAGGAAGGATTCATGTGATTGGCCAGGTTGATGGTACAACTGTGGAGCCCAAGCGAGTGGTTGTTTGCCAGAAGCAGAGCACAAAACAATAAAAGAAACAGTTTTGCTCAGGGAGTGCAGGCCGCTCGCACTGTGAGCATGTCATCAAAATGGCGTTGTGACATAATCCGTCCAAGCACAAGATCCAGTTGTCCTGCTTACATGAGGGTACGTGCAAACAGCACTCAGGATCTCGCACTCTCGTTACGATACAAATGCACCACGCTGGCTTACCAGCAGTGCTTTCAGAGTTTAGTCTCGGATTGAGTAAACGTCAACAGGGAGCCTCTCTACCTGCTGAGGTAAATCTTAAGACGTCAACGTATCGTTGAGGCACAATGTTTTAGTTTCTTGGTTGACAGGGTATTCGTTCCAGGTGAAACTTTCTCCTGTTAAACCACATTTTGTTTCATTTTGTTTCAGTTCATATTATTGTCATAAATAACAATGCATACATTCCCCATAACCGTTAAATTCGGCTATATACATTATGTACATGTCACAGAAAAATGGATCAAAAATCCTAAGTCATAGTTATCCACTATGGCACATTTTATAACAACTTTAGACTTTAGTCTAGTTTGGCATAAATGAATGTCAAGTTTGGTACAAAAATAGTTCATATTTACAAGAACAGAAATCTGGATCTTTATCAAGTCGATTACTTTGCTTAATTGATAAACAAAAAGGTGTGTAAGGAGGGAAAAGGGGAAGATGGCAAGGTTCAATGTTTTTTGGCTGTTGTTTTTTTACACTGATCGAATGCTAATATGAACAGCAGCTGTGTCGGATCCAAGCTCGTTGGACAGTTTGAGGGTATAGGTTCCAGCGTCTTCCTCCCTCACCCCGGTGATGATGAGAGTGGTCAGGTCCTCTGTGGTTTCAATGTGGAAACGGCCGCCAGGGGTCACCTGGATGGTTCTTCCACCCCGGGCCCACTCGATGCGCTTAGCGTCACCAGAGAAGGCGCAGGCCACTGTCAAGACTTTGCCTGGCTCAATGCTGATATCCTCAGGCAAGGCTTCAATCCTTGGAGCAGAACCTGGAGGTGGGAGGAGCCACGATGTAATGTCATTTGAAATTCTACTGCACAAGAACCAAATATGGAGGGATATTTCAGGTTTTCATATGTAAACTTCCAATTCAGGTAAAATAAACTCTGCATTAAGTGATCTTGTTCTCTTTCCTCAGTCCAGTTTCTTTGAGTGGTTTGGACACTGCGTACCCGATCAGCAAACCGTACCCAGGTCCACTTAAAAGGTGGTTTTCAAGTACAGTTCAGGTTTGAACCAAACCACACAAGTGGATGGTTGAGAGGGTGTGCTCTCCTTCAACGTGTTTTTCAGTTAAGAGTGTGTACACACCAGTGGTAGAGAACTGAAAATCTATACTCAAGTAAAAGTACAATTACTCCCATAAAAACTACTCAAATAAAAGTGAAAATTACCATTTGATAAATCTACTCAAGAAAAAGTAAAAAAGTACCTGGTAATCACTCACAATTTTTCATTTTAATATTTATCAGTGGTTGCAAAATAACAAAAATAGCATTTGTAGGCACTTTATTATGCATTTCTCTTCAACTTGAGCAAGGTAGTAATGCTATTCGTATAAGTGCACCTTTGATGCATACGTATGTGCGCACACTCATGGTCAACATGTGGCTCTTGTTCGAGCATCAGCCTTCCCTATGAGCCAGCTAAGCCACCGCTTAGGGCCCCACGGCTGCTGGGATTCCCCCAAACTCATGCATCACAAGGCTGAATTTACTCTGACCCGGCAACCAGGTATCTACAATCACAGCAGAGCATCGCAGGCAATCAATATGGAGATAACGTAAAAGGAAAAAAGCAAATTTCAAGCTCTAAAATACACTTGAATAACAAGCAAAAACACAGTTTTAAAAAGGTAATGTGAAAAATACTTGTTCTTAAAAAAACAACCCCTTTTTCACTCATGTTTGTTCCTTGTAACACATTACTTCTTAACCCTGGCAGACACTTCAGTGTACTACTGTGAGAGAGGAGAGGCTGGGAATCCAACAGTCAGACAAATGTGTCTTACCAATGGCTCGGAAGGACGAACCTTCCATTTGGGACGTCAGCTCTGTCAGGCTGCTGGAGCTCATAGCGTATGCCTCAGACGTCATGGAAGACATGCTGGACATGGACATGGTCTCAAACTTCATCTCAGCTGCCATGCTGCTGAAGGCGCTGGACTCCATCATGGATGACACTGTCGCCTGCTGAGTAGAGGAGGAAGAGAAGGAGGAGGACTCCTCCATGGTATGGAGTTCTCTCTTCATCATCATGGATGAGCTCATGGACGATGAAGATCCCTTTTGACTCATCATCACTGATCCTGTTGAGGCTGCACATAAAAAAGAAGATGTTTAAATATTCAGAATGAGTTCTACTGTATGCCTCTTAAGCGTTTTATATAGAATATAAGAATATTAAAAAGAAATCACAGCAAAGCGACCAGGCCTGAAGACCTGAGTCTCACCTTTGAGTGCCAGCTGCTGCTCGCGGTATGCTGTGACCTTCATGCAGATGGACTGGAACACTTGGCCACTGAAGGAGAAGGAGGATTTGGAGACTCCTCCCTCTGACCTCATCTCACAAGTGTACTCTCCCTGGTCACTGTCCATCAGGTCCTGGATGAGGAGGCTGCATGAGCCTTCTGAGTAGTGCATCTCAAAACGGCTGCTCTGTGAAATCTTCCTTCCATTGAAATACCACACCACTTCCTTGACGGTGCTCTCACAGATGCAGGACATCTTCACGGAACCCTTGCATGCCTCAGCTGTCAGCTGACTTATGATTTTGGGTGGTTTAGGGGTTGGGGATTTAACAGTGGGTGGTGACAAGACCCTCTTGGGGGACATGATGGGAGGAGGGGACTTCATCCTAGGGGGTGATGTGAGGCCCTCTGGCTCAGGGGACTTCAAGACCCTTGGTGACTTGATGCCAGATGGTTCTGGAGACTTGATGCCTTTTGGTGTTTTGACACCAGCAGGTTCTGGTGACTTTAAGCCTCTTGGTGTTTTAATTCCTGCAGGTTCTGGTGACTTCAAACCTCTTGGGGTTTGAATTCCTGCAGGTTCTGGTGACTTCAAACCTCTTGGGGTTTGAATTCCTGCAGGTTCTGGTGACTTCAAACCTCTTGGGGTTTGAATTCCTGCAGGTTCTGGTGACTTCAAACCTCTTGGGGTTTGAATTCCCACAGGTTCTGGAGATTTGATCCCCCGGGGGGACTTAACTCCCTCAGGTTCAGGTGACTTTAAACCCTCTGGAGACTTGACTGGTGGTGGTGACTTGAGTCTGGGTTCAGGAGATTTTATAAGCCTGGGAGACTTAACTCCCTCAGGATCAGGGGATTTAATACCAGGAGTTGGTGATTTTAGACCAGGTGCTAGAGGAGGTGCAAATGGTTCAGGTGACTTGATACTTCTTGAGGATTTGATTCCTTGTGGTTCAGGAGACTTCATACTTGGTGTCTGTGACTTCACACTTGGAGTGGGAGTGACACTTGGTTCAGGAGACTTCACACTTGGTTCAGGAGACTTCACACTCGGAGTTGGTGATTTAATGGTAGGCTCAAGGGACTTGATGCTGGGTTCTGGTGACTTAACACTAGGGACAGGGGAGGTCACAGTGGGAGCAGGTGATGTAACTGGAGGCTCAGGTGACTTTACAGTGGGACTTACAAAGGACTCTGAAGACTTGATGGCCTTGACCTCCTCTTTGGGAGCTGGTCTGAGGATGGTCAAAGTGAACTGAGCCTCCTGTTGGCCAGCAGAGTTCTCTACCACTACTGTGTAAATTCCCTCATCAGAGGTTGTCACAGAGGAGATCTCCAGGCAGGACTTGTACTGTGTACTGGTGACATGGACACGGTGGGAGGAGATGATTGTTCTGCTCTCGTGCATCCATGTCACAGTGGGCGCAGGCTCCCCATCAATATCACAGGAGAATCTCGCTGTCTGACCTTCAGAGACTGTAATAGACTGGGGCTTGGTGAGGATTCTGGCTGGGAGAGAAGGTTTCACCTTTACAACTGAAACCTCCTCAGTAACAACAGCAGCAGATGACTTAAGTGATGTTTCAGATGTAGTACGCTTTCCAGCCAGAGAAAATTTGTCAGAGGAGTAGGAAGAGCCAGAGGACAGGTATTCTGTAGAGCCATACTTGACAGAGGAGTCATACCTCTCAGCGGAGGAATACCTCTCAGCGGAGGAATACCTCTCAGTGGAGGAATACCTCTCAGCGGAGGCATACCTCTCAGCGGAGGAATATCTCTCAGTGGAGGCAGTATATCTCTCTCGAGTGACGTCTTCGTGTGTCTCTGTTAGCTTGGACTTGCTCTCTTCCACTTCAAAATGAGTCTTGGATTCATATCCAGCTTTGAAGCGGCTGGAGTGGTAGTGATCAATTCGAGTGACTTCAGGGACATATGCTTTCATAACTTCCTCATCTTTGCGACGAGAAGAAAAGGTTGTGTAGTCACCAACAGACACATCCAAAGTGGCATAGTCTGAGGCCTCTCCCTTTGAGTTGGAGCACAAACAGCGGTATGTGCCACTATCCTCTTCCTGGCAGTCGAGAATAGTGATGGTCAAAACTCCACTCATGTTGGTGAATACATATTTCTCACTCCTTTCAGAGATTGCAGCTCCGTTGTGGAGCCACTTCACCTCAGCTTCTGGCTTGGCTTGGATGTTCAGAGTGAATTTAGTATCTTGCCCAACTGGTACACGGTGGGAGCGCATCCTGACTGTCACACGGGGGGCATGGTCCAGGCTAAATGGGGTCTGACTGACCACCTGATATTTCCTCTCAGACTTCAGAGCTGCCTTTCTAGCCTCATAGCGAGACATGATGTCAAAGCGGGCAGAACGCTCAAATCTGGAGGAGGAGTGGGATGACCTCTCAACAGACCTGATGGGGCTGGGGGAGCGGGGACGAGTTCTCTCTGGGGTGGGTGATCTCCTTTCCACGATCTCACCCTCTACTTCCACAGGTGGCCTAGCATGAGGTGCTCGGATCAGTTCTGAGACTGGACGCATCAGTTCGATGTACGTGGGGGAAAGTGACCGTCTCCGTCTCATATACTGAGAAATGGTACGTTTCTTCTTGGTTTCAGTCACTTCAGCAGCTTCCTGCCTAACCTCCTGCCTCTTCTCTTCACGTTCCATGGCATACCGCTTAATGCGGACTGGACTTCCTGCGGGGGAGGCTGAAAAGCCCAGTTCTAGTTCATCTTCCAGTATCATTTTCTCCTCCTCTGTTCTCCTCCTAGAGAGGTAATCGTCCACAGGCATAAGCAGCTCTTCGTCACTCAAATCTCCCAGAGACCTTCTTCTGGATCTGAAGGAGACCTCGGATTCGGGGGAGGGTGAACGGCGGGCAGGTCTGACAGTCTCCAGATCATCCAAAGTGAGTTTTGGAATTCTCCATCTTGGCCTGTATTGGTCGGTAATTCTGGGAAGGGGCATGACGTAGAACTGCTCCCACCTGGAAAGGCGGATTCGCCTCTGTCTTTTATGTACAATCTGCTCCATCCTTGCCGGAATCTGATACTGGTCCCTCAGTTTCCGGTACCACTTCATGTCAGAAAGAGCCACAAACTGTTTAATGATTTTGTCTTCATCCAAATGTCTTGAATCGTGAACCGCAGGCTCAGGGATCTCATACGGCATGAATATCCGCCTCTCCTGTTCCAGTTTCTTGGTCTCAGACTTCTCCACTGTAATGTCAAACTCACCCTCAACATTCTTAGTGCTCACAGCAGGTTTGTATGTCTCTGCAGCAAATTTGAGAGCCTCTTGGGCTGTCGGGTTAAGGGGTACAAGCTCCTCTGTGGTAGCAATTCGCTGAGCCATCTTGTTAGTCTTTTCAATTTGTTTCTGGATGTGTAGGTATTTCTCTTCCTCACTCTTGTACTCTCTCCTGGTGTAAGTGAGGCGGTCCACCTTCAGTGTAGCCTGGCAACTTGCAGAGCCAGCAGAGTTAGTTGCTGTCACTTTGTACATGCCAGAGTCCTCAAGCAGTGTCTCTCTGACGTGCAAGACATAGTGGTCACAACCCTCCTCTATGACTACTACCTTGGGACCAAACTGCAGTGGATGGCCATCCTTCTCCCATTTCAGATTAGGAGTTGGGATCCCTGACACTCGAAGTTCAAAGCAGATGCTCTGTCCCTCTATGCACTCAGTGTTAGTCAGCAGACGTTTGAACATTGGCCTCATAGTTTCCTCCATCACAGGGTGAGGTGTCACGGTGAGCCGGGCCTTGCAGCTGTCTTCTCCAAACTTATTGTGGGCCATCGCAGTGTATTCAGCATCATCACTGGGATCCAGGTTGTGGATCATCAGCTGATAGAGACCCTTATCAGTGGTGAATGTGTACTTGCTGTCATTTTCACCAGGCTTGATTTTTTCTCCATTCTTAAGCCAAGTAACATGAGGCTCAGGGTGCACAGTAGTAGTGACACCAAAGCGCACATCTTCACCAAAGTAGGCGGTGCGATTGTACAGGGGCAATGTGAACTCTGGTGGCCGTTGCAGGAGTTTAGTCTTGTCAACCCTCCTTCTCAGTTTCCTGATGGTGCGGCTGACATAGTACTCCCTCATACTCCTTACCGTCTCAACAAAGAGCTCTCCATAAGCACTATCCTCTCCATCGTCACTCACCACCTTGCATCTGTACACACCATCATCACTCTCTTCAATGTCCTTCACATAAATGCTGGCAAAGCCATTGCTGTAAGTAATCTCATACTTGGGGCTTGGGTGTAACTGACGGTTGCCAAAGTACCATGACACCTGCGTACTCTTGTCGTAGTTAGTGAGGCTGCAAGTGAATCTAACATGGCCACCTTCTTCAGCTGACCCATGCATGACTGGTCCAGCACGCAGACAACGATGCTCGGTTCCAATCTTCACTTTACCCACTGCCAATCCTCGCTGGTTCTTGAAGGCACCACCATAGGCCATACGAGCTGCTGACACAATAGTATCTACTCTTTTTACTAGAGTCTGGTAGTACCTTCTGTGTCTCAGTGTCCTAATGACCTTTTTGCTGACATGCTCAATCTTCATCCTGAGCCAGGGGTGTTCCATAGCCTCATGAGCTGTCATACGAAGCTTTCTATCCTTGATAAGAAGTCTGTCCACAAAGTCCATAGCTTCCAAGCTGATGTCCTTAAATGCTTCACTGTCAAATATATACTCACAGTTGGAAATGTTCTCAATCATTTTTGTAGTGGATTCTGCAGCAAATGGATTGAGGCCACTGAGCAAGACATAGGCCATCACACCAACAGACCACATATCAGTGGCTGTTGTGACCAAGTCGTGGCGGTGAATCTCAGGAGCACAATACTCTGGAGCGGAGTGCAGCATTCTGATGTTTTCCCCCGGTACCAGCAACCTTGACTGACCCATCTCAATAATCTTTATGACAGTGCTTCTTCTTGTGGTGTAGACAATGTTGTCTGGGCGGATGTCAAAGTGGCCAAAGTTGTTGCTGTGCATAAACTTGAGTGCAGAGCAGACTTGTCTTAGGTAACGGACAATCTCCTGCTCTGTCAGCTCAAAGTTGGAGGTGCCAAGGCGCTCAAAGATGTCAACTCCAGAAATGAACTCAAAGATTAAGATAATCTCCTCCATGCTCTCAAAGTATTCATGTAAATAGATAATATTTTGGTGCCTTGCTACATTGAGGGCCTCAATTTCCCTGAGGACCAACTCCCTGTCAGTGCCTCTGACCTTGATAAACTTGGCCATGAAGGTCTTTTTGGTGGCAATTTCCACACAGCGGTGGACAACTCCAAACTGGCAGCGAGCTAGCTCCTCAGATATGATGTACCTGGAAGACAGCTCCTTGACCTTGTAGAACAAAGCTTCTTCCTTGGTGATCTGTCTTGTCTCATCCACCTCCTCATCATAGTTCCGGATCACAGACTTGTCCTCCTTTGTGGTGATGGGCTCAGTTGGCTGAGAAGGAGGGCTCAAGCCAAACTGGTTCTCAGCAATTACGCGGAACTGGTATTTGGTCTTCCCGAATATGTTGATAATGGTGATGCTGCAGTCAGCAGTCCGGCCAGCACGGATCCACCTGTCAGCAGTGGTGGGACATTTCTCTACAATGTAGCCAATGATGTTGCTTCCACCATCATTGGCAGGGGGCTCCCAGGTCAGAGTGATTGAGTCCCGAGCAACATCACTGACCACCAATCCCTTTGGAGCTTCAGGAATATCAGCCACGTTCACCTCAATTGTTTGTTTGTCAGTTCCGAATCTGTTTTTGGCAGTTATAATGTAGTAGCCATTATCCCTCCTCTGCACTCCCTTCTGGAAGACCAGAGAGGTGAAAGACCGGGTACAGATGACCTGATGATAAGGAGAGTTGGAGAGGATCTCCTGACCCTTCTGCCAAGTGACTGCTGGTTCAGGTTTGCCAGAGATGGGGATCTTGATGGTGATATGATCACCACGAACAGCATGGACTGCTCCCATTCCCTGAAGCTCCTTTGGCAAGTGGATCTTAGCAGGAACTGAAATGATTTGACAAAATATTCGTTTATTGTTGTTGTTTTTTAGCAAATCATTAGCAATACCCTTTTTTTATCATTATATATTTACCTTCCACTTCCAGATTGGCAGTTGTGGAGATGGAACCTTCAGAGTTAGTTGCTCTAACTTGGTAGACCGTGGCATCACTTTCATCAGCAGCAGTGATGACTAGCTGGTAATAACCACCCTTGAACTCCTGGGCTTTGATCTTGGTTCCATCTGCCAGGATTTCCTTTCCACTGCGGTACCATTTCACCACAGGCTTGGGATGTCCCACCACCTTGACAAAAGTGGAATAACCATATTTAATGATTTGTGTTTGTTTGGAATATCTAATTTTCTTGATCACATGTACTTGGCAATCAACAGAACATAAATTTTTGGAAGCATATAGGAAGTGAAGATAAACACCTTGGTAACAAAGGTGGCACTGGCGTGGTATTTGACGGTCATGTCCCTGATCTCTTCCCTGAAGGTGGGAGTCCGAAGGGACTGTTCGGACTTGGGGATGATTGGCTCAGAGATCTCACTCCAATCACTCTCACCGCCCATATTTTCACACTTGACACGGAACTCATATTCAAAGCCTTCAATCAAGCCTGTGACCTCATAGCTGGTCTCCACTATCCTCTTGGAAGTCATGGACATCCACTTGTTCTGCCTCTTCTCACGCTTCTCCAGGTAATACCTGGTGATTTTAGCTCCACCATCGCTGCTTGGAGGCTTCCAGCAGACGACACAGGAGTCCCTGGTAGAGCTGATGATGAAGGGCTGCTGTGGAATGCCAGGTTTTTCTGAGACACAAAAAAATTACAATTAGTACTATGCTCTGTGTGTAGGCGAGAGGCCACATAAGCCAGATGTGGAAAACAAAATGTGAATGGACTTACCAAAGGGACTCTTGATGATGACCACTGATGGGATCTCCAGCGGCTCACTGACTCCATACTGATTCTGAGCGGAGACTCTGAAATAGTAGCCAGCACTCTCAATCAGGTTGGGAACACGACAGGTGGTGCCCGAGATAGAGGAGGACACCAGGTGCCACAGCTCCCCTTCTTTGGCCATGCGTTTCTCCACAATGTAGTTTGTTATCATAGAACCTCCGTCGTCCTTGGGAGCCTTCCAGCTGATGACAACTGAGCTCTTCAGCAGAGCATCAACAACCATGGGGCCCTCAGGCATACATGGCTTATCTGGAGGAACCGAAAAAGGATCAAACGCATATTATTATGGATGCAGGTAGGGTGGGCTGTTGTTTGAACCAATATTGAAAGAATATTTGGAATTAATTATCATCATGGGGTTTTATTTCAGTTTTAAAGAGAAAGATCTGACAAATACATTTTCTAGAGTTGTGTATCATTTCCTAATATCAACAACATTACATTACCTTGGATTTCAACCCGCAGAACAGTGTCAATGGTTCCGAAGGCATTGCTCAGCTGCACCTTGTAGCGGCCAGCGTTGGCCTTCCTCTGGACATTTCTCACCACCAGGTGAGTATAGCTCTCTGTGTTTTCAATTATCACATTCTCAGAAGGGTTCAGGGGCTTCTTGCCATAAAACCACATGATTTGGGGAATGGGACGGCCTATATAGACAATATGGAGGCGGAGGCTTGTTCCAGCTCCAGCAAAGTACTTCTCCTTCAGAGGGAAGCCAGGGTGGAACTGAGGTGCTGCCTGCAGACGAAGTTTGCCACTGGTCTCTATCTCTCCAGCTTCATTAATGGCCCGGCAGGTGTACAGACCCTCGTCTTCCTGCTCATCAGTCATTATGCTGAGGGAATGGTTGCGGCCATCTGAGCTCATCTTGTACTTGCGACTCTGGATCAGTTCTTTGCCATAGCGGTACCATTTTATCTCAGGCAGAGGTCTGCCGATGATGCCACATGTCAGAGTACCAGACACACCAAGCTTGGTGGTTACATCCTGTATATCGTCCTTCAAAGCAGGAGCCTCACCAACTGTAGAAACATCAGCAAAGTTTGAGTACAATTGTTCACATTTTACAAACACTGGTTTAGGTGGACAATGTTGAATGTACCAACACAGTAGCTAGAAGGTATAGTTTAGGATTAATTTCCCCATCAAACTGCTTCTGTAAGTCATTTTATTTTATCTAAAACCCATCTATACTCAGGACAATGGCTGATATAAAGTGTAATGTGTCTGACAGCGACACTGAACCAACTGTCAGGATTTGCTCTATATTACATGTCAGTCAGCATCAAGACAGTGGCAGTACAAGATTAATCTGAGTCTGTTCTGTTAACAGTAAATTTAGTCTTCTGATCAAAAACAACAACAATAAAAAATCTAAATCAGAAGCTTTTTTGCGAATGATTTTTGAATTAATAAGATCAACTTATATTGAGATTATCAATTAAAATAGCAACTTCTGATCCCTATCAATTTCTAGAAAGCAATTCCACCAATAGCACAAACTTCCTTTTTGAGTTGAATCAACTTCCATTAAAGCCCTGCTTACTTCCAACTTAAACCCCACCCCCAAGTACAGATATGTACACAGAAAATTTTGGTGGATGTACAGATACAGATAATTGTGTACTACACACACACACACACACACACACACACACACACACACACACACACAAAACCCAACAGCAGCTCACCGCTCAGTTTGGTCTTGATACCCATGGGCGTGCGGCGTGGTCGGCTGAGTCCAGTCTCGTTCTCAGCAAAGACCCTGAACTCATATTCAGTTGCTTCCATCAGGCCACCCATGGTGAACTGACGATCCTTTGAGCGCTCTTTGTTACATTTCTTCCAGGCACTTTCACCTGCTTGTCTAAACTCAATCCAGTAGCCCAGGATCTCCTTGCCACCATCATTTTCAGGTCGGAGCCAGTGTATGGTGATGCAGTCTTTGGTGACAGAGATGATGTCGATCTCTCCTGGTTGGCCGGGTTTGTCTGCAAAGGCAAACAGATTAATACTATCAATGTATAAAGATTACAAATTGTTTTACCCAAATTTTGAATCATTTTGTCTGACAGTTCAAATGAACAGACCCCATGTTACGCTTACTTACCAAATGGATCTTTGCAGATCACAGATTCGGAGACAGGACCAGGCTCGCTCTGCCCAATGTCGTTCTGAGCTATAACTCTGAACATGTACTCTGCATCAGGGATGAGGCCAGTCACGTTGTACATGGTGGTGGTAATGTGGGTCTTGTTGTGGCGGACCCACTTTTCTGTTGAAACCTCCCTCCTCTCCACATAGTATCCTGTGACACGTGAGCCACCATCATCTCGGGGACGGGCCCAGGATAGAGACACCCATGACTTGGCCACATCCATGATCTCTGGTGGGTTGCTGGGAGGTTCTGGTGGGCCTGCAGGTGAAGTACATTGTTTGTAGATATCAGAATGCACAACATGAGATATTGTTTTCCCCAAGTAATGAGAAAAGGGCTGGGTAAATTAGCAAGAAATGAGAAAAACTGGGAGACTTGAATAAAAGTTTCATTTTTAAGTACGACAATTAAGGTCAGATCAGTGGTGCTGTGTGAGACCTCTAGTTTTTAAATTTAAACAAATGTGATAATAAAATTTTCCTCATGTTGTTAAGGATTTTGAGCCATCTTTGAGACCCCTAATCCAGACCAATTACTTTGGTCTGCATGTACTGGATATATCTTTTTGTGGCATTAAGGTGACACCTGTACTCACATAGTGGTGTTTTTGGTGTGACAGACTCTTCAGACTTGAGAGACCGGCTAATACCAAACTGGTTCTCGGCAGAGACCCTGAAGTGGTACTGAACGTTCTCCTTCAGGCCTTTGACCACAAGTGAGTTTTCTGTGACCCGGGCATCCACTGTATACCAGGCAGCCTTGGGGACTTCGCGCCTCTCCAAGATGTATCCCAATATGTCAGAGCCTCCATCATCTGATGGAGGCCTCCAGCTGACCCGGACTGATCTGGCATGAATATCATCAAACTCTAGAGGACCTTCTGGGGCATCAGGACGACCAATGACCTTCACCTAGAGAGGCATAAAGGAATTTAAAGTATTAACTTTTAACTATGTAACTTTTTAACTGTTAAGTTTCTTTGTTTTGACTATGGTTATGTCCAAGGAGCTGCCCACCTTGATGTAGGCAGCCTTTCTGCCACATTTGTTCTCCAGCAGCAAGTCATAGGTACCAGTGTCATCTTTGTGAGCCTCTTTGATGACCAGCTCAGTGATGTCATCATGGACAGCGATCATGGCGCGGTGGGAAATATCACGTCCATCCTTGGTCCACTTACATGTAGGAATGGGTTTACCCTTGATGGGTACGGACAAGCATATAACGCCACCTTGCCGCACCACATAACCCTCCTGATATTTATGGTCGAGCTCATACTCAGGATAATCTGACAAGGATACAGGTGGATTTCAGTAAACAATGTGCAAATGATCATAGACTGAATGCACTGTGAGTCAACAAGCTAATATGTACAACTGAATTTGAATCATGCTGTCCTACCAAGCATCTCCTGGACTTTAACAACTCCAGGAATTTCAGCAGGCTCTCCAGTACCACCAGCATTACAGGCGATGACTCTAAACTTGTATTCCGCACCCTGGGGCATATGTGTGAGGGTGTACTCGCACATCTTGGTGGGTGTGGTGTTGCACAGGGTCCACTCCACTTGATCCACTTTCTGCATCTCAATCAGGTAACCAGTAATGACAGCGCCACCTTCCTCTTCTGGAGGCAGCCAAGCAAGAGACACAGAAGTCCTGGTGGAGTCTGTGACTCTGGGGTGAGCTGGAGGACCTGGAGGCTCTGTACAACAATACAGACATCTAGTTAATGGACTGACCCAAACTGAAAGGTTGGAGAAAAGCCAAGGTGGCCCTGAACAAAAAAAAAACGTTTTTGAATCATGTACCAATGGGATCCATGGCAATGGTGACAGCAGAACTCTCACTGGGTTTGCCCGTTCCTCTGGAGTTGATGGCAGTAATGCGGTGTTCATACTCCAGACCCTCGATTAGGCCAGAGGAGCGGTACCTTGTCATGGTAACAGGGTTCTTGTTGATCCTCAGCCACCTGTCAGAACGGGCCTCCTTCCGCTCTATGATGTAGCCAGCAATGGTGGAGCCACCATTGTCTTGCGGTGGGTGCCATGTCAGAGTCATGCCTTCATGGGTAACGTCAAGCACCTCTGGTCTGCTTGGTGGTCCAGGGATGGCTGCGCATGGCAGAGATCAATAAATAGGGGTATATTAAGATTTCTTACCACCACATCTATAGAAATTAAGAGTGACTGAGGTGACAGGGATTTTGTTCCAAGATGGTTTCTTTTGTATTCTAGGTGGTTACTAGGCTGGTTATACTGGGTTGCTAGTGATCATGATCACACCATGTAACAGACAGCTCCTTATCATGTCTCATCCATAAATTTCAATGAATTGTAAGTATGTGATGCCACAACAGAAAACAACTTAAAAAAATACCAAGTCAGAGAAGTTTGCTGGAATAAAACTCACTCTTTGCACTCTTGCACTCGACCACCTCAGACTGAAGGAAGCCCCCGACGCCGAAGCGGTTCATGGCGGCAACACGGAACACGTATTCAGTACCCTCTGAGAGTCTGATAAACTTGAAGCAGGGTCGGGTCACTGACTCTGAGATGGTGATCCAGCCAGGCCGGTGGGCATCCCGCTGCTCCACCACATAGCCACTGACATTAGCACCTCCATCCCTCTCTGGAGGCTGCCAGCTGGCTGTTACAGACACACCATCAACCTCCTCAATCTTCATTGGACCGATCGGGATGCCAGGTTTATCTGGATAAACAGGAAGGAGTTGATTAAACACTTACTCTACATGAAACAACCAAAATTATTGCAAATTAAACTTTTCATGGAAATCATTTTTGTCCTCATATTTATTTAACATCATATCTATTTACCAAGGATGATAACTTTGATGACTTCAGTTGCCACGCCAATAGCATTCTTCACTTCTACTGTGTAGTCTCCCGAGTCATTAATAGTGGTTTCACGGATGAGAAGATGAGTGTATTTGCCATTGCTCTCAATCTTGATGCGGTCCAAAGTGTCCTTCAGCTTTACACCACCAAAGAACCAGGCACAGACAGGATGTGGTCGGGCCTTGATGGGCAGGTTGAGGTCGATGGGTTTGCCACGGTGCACTTGGATGATCTTCTGAGGAATGCTGCTGATGTCTATCTTTGGAATCACTGTAAGAAATGGGAAGATAAGAAGCTAAATGGGTGAACTATTCATCCTGTTTGAGTGAAGATTTTGCAAACATTTGTGAAAAAAAATGAGATGCGCAATTCTATCACTCTGATCTTACCTTTGATATCCTGGATAGTGACTGGTGTAACCATGTCCATGGACTCGCCAGCCCCTCTGCTGTTGGTGGCTCGGACTCTGAACAAGTACTGGTCATTTTCTGTCAGAGACTGGATGGTGTGCTGGAACACAGAGGACTTGAGGGTCGCTATAGTGCTCCACCTGTCTGTACCCACCTTGCAGGCCTCAAGGATGTAGCCTGTTAACCTGCTGCCGCCATCATGCACTGGCTTCTCCCAGTGCAGTGTGACTGAGGACTTGGTGACATCAACAACCTGGAGGCTCACTGGCACTGATGGCACTTCACACACCAGTACAGCCTCAGATGTCTCACAGGGCTCACCAATACCATAAATATTCTCTGGTAGTACCCTGAAGAAATAGTGCACACCCTCCTCCAGGCCAGTAATCCTGTAGAGGGTCTTTCTGCACTCTGTGGTTACAGTCTTGTATGACTTCCTGCTGGCTTCACGTTTTTCTACAATGTAGTTACTGACATGAGCACCACCATCAATGCTTGGGACATCCCATGTGATCACAACAGACTCCTTGGTGTAGTCCTTGACATTCACAGAGCTCGGAGGACCAGGAGTATCTGCCAGAATGGAAGAGGAATATGTCTTTAGAAAGATGGTAACCACAACTACAAACTCCATGTGTCTCGACAAGGACAGTTGGAAATAAAATAATAGCCTGGTATGTTTGATGTCAGAGGAGACCAACCATAGACTTTGACCAGGATGGTGGCGGTCTTCTTGCCCGATGGGTTCTCAGCTTCAACAACATATTTTCCAGAGTCGTAGCGGTCAACTTTCTCCACAATCAACATGGTGTAGCTGTCTGTAGTCTCAATGAAGCCACGACTCTGTAGCTCCACGCCTGTCTTCCTCCAGGCCACCACTGGTGTGGGCCGGCCAGAGACAGTCACAAACAGCCGCAGGGTTCCTCCAGCACGCAGACACACTGTCTTCTTTAGGTCATCGTCCAGTTCCAGGTCGGGCATTTCTGAGTGGACGCAGCATAGTCAAAGTGTCAGATGACATTGTGATTGACATGACAGATAAATGTCTTGACACAGAGGAAACACCAGAGTTCCATTTAGCAAACACAAAACTACACTTGAAAACATTTTTGTACATTTCTAGTACTAATATCAGAAATGACCTAAGCATTTATTCACTTTTCAAACTACACTTTGTCCATGGTTTTAAAAGTATAATCAAGCAGTAGATGTGCTTGGATAAAAATAAATTTGGGGGGCAAAAAATCCTTCAAAACCACTCAAACTGTGTGATTTATGTGTTGTGAATAAGCATACATGGATAGAAGTGAAAAAATATAGCACTAAAAGATTAATGTAGCTGTCTGACTCCCATGAAGATACTGATATTTTATCCCTCAATGTAGACTCACCAACTTTCTCGAGTGGCTCAACCTCAGTGCTGGGTTCACTGAATTCTCCAGTGCCATTGCTGTTGATGGCTGCCACCCTGAATTGGTATTTCTTGTTGGCTACCAAGCCTGCAGCCACATAATCATTAGTCTTGAGAGCCTTGGCTGTGGCACGGTACCACTGCTCAGAGCCCTCTTCAAGGATCTCTACCACATAGCCAGTAACATCTGAACCTCCATCATACATGGGCCTTGTCCAGGTCAGGCTGATGCTGTGCTTGGTCGTGTCTGTGATGCGGGGCATTGAGGGAGGAGCTGGTGTGTCTGGGAGTAGATGAGGATAAGGTGTTTTATATATGTCATGAATCTACTTTTCCAACACTCCCATGAAAATGGCACTAGACATGTTTTGGAAGGTAAAACAACACAACAGTGAGTTTAAGCAATGTTTGGCCAACAACAGCTTCATCTCTTACATGTAGGGTCTTTACAGAGGATGTATGGTGAGGCATCGCTTGGCTGGCTGTCTCCAGCAGCATTGGAAGCTGTCACGCGAAACTGGTATTCACTTCCCTCAAGCAGACCTGTGATCTTTAGACGGGTGTCATAGATGGTGTAAGTCTTGTTCACCCTAGTCCACCTGGTCCGGAGAGAATGGATTACATCAACATCAGAATTTCAGAACGTGAACAATCCATCTGCTCTGTCATTGGGAAACTCTTCCTACCTGGTGCTGCTCTTCTCTCGTTTATCTACAATATAGTTTTTGACCTCACTACCTCCGTCGCTCTCAGGCTTAAGCCACTCGATGATGACATGCTCTTTACCCACTGCTGTGGCCTCTGGAGCACCAGGCGGCGATGGGACAGCTGACAGACAGGATAATTGTGTGAGCCTCACGCAAACAAAGCCACATCCTGCAAAAACTCTCAATACAACTCACCCTTATCATATGTGCAAATTTTTCTTTTTAAATGTATCACAACAGCAAATTGATCTGATTTTTGTAAAAATACTAGTACTTAAACAGTAGTTAAAACCTACTTAATTTTTTTAAACACACAATTACTGATCAGAGAAAGACTGTGACTTACTGTAGGTGTTCCTGGCGATTACGGGGTCAGACTCCAAAGGAACTCCAGGTCCAAACTTGTTTACTCCTCGGACTCTGAAGATGTACTCATTGTTTTTGATCAGCCGGGTGCTGACACATGACAGTGTCTTGCACTCAGACTCCATGATGACCCAGTTAAGGCGGCTGGTCTCACGGCGCTCCACAATGTAGTGGCTGACGATGTCTCCTCCATCTTCCAGAGGGATCTTCCAGGAAACAGTGCACTTCTCCTCAGTCACTCTGCTGATCGTGACTTTATCAGCTGGAGGTCCAGGAGTGTCTGAAAGTCAAAACACCAAATAGATCAGTGGTCAGAAATGGTTGTTATAACTCCCAAAGAAAGAAGACTTCATATTTACATTTACATTTGCCAGGACTTATCATTTATAGTTTCAGATACTGTGTGAAGATTATTGTAACACTGTGATGCCTTGCCCACTGACCCAGAACTTTAACAGTGACAGTAGCAGTCTTGATTCCATTGGGGTTCTTTACAGTCAGGATGTATCTTCCTGTGTCATATCTGTCACAGTTCTTAATGACAGCCATGGCTCTAGATGAAGTGTAAGTCAGTGAATATTTCTCTCCAAGCTCCAGCATCTTGTCGCCTTTTGACCAGTAAACTGTGGGTTCTGGTTTGCCTCCCACAGAGCCATCCAGCACAAGGTCGGAGCCAGCAGTAATGGTGACTGTCTCACCCACCAACTTGCTATCCAGTTCTGCTTTGGGAGGAGCTGAGGTGAGAAAGACATTTTGCATTTATTGTCACAGACTGAAAGTTGTACAACTATATTGACATGCTTCTTGTTGAACTATAATAAAAATATGTGGAAAAGAAAAGCCTCATCACTTTAAATAATGTAATAATGTAAATCATTGAAGGAGCGTGGTTCTAGACCTGCTCTACCTGTAAAGTGTCATGAGATAACCTTTGTTGTGATTTGGCGCTATAGAAATAAAACTGACTTGACTTGACTTGACTTTGAAACTCACAGTATTCATCCTTGCATGTAACTGGTCCAGTGGACTCAGAGGGTATGCTGTGAACCCCAGCTGCATTCTTGGCAATGACACGGTACTCGTAGGTCTCTCCCTCTCCCAGGGCTGTGACGGTGAAGTAGTTCTCGCTGATGGTGGTGTAATTGCACTTAAGCCAGCGGTTGTCATCCCACTCGTCGGTGCTGTAAACTTTCCTCTCCAC
Organism: Aulostomus chinensis; assembly: GCF_037954235.1. Classification (NCBI taxonomy): domain Eukaryota; kingdom Metazoa; phylum Chordata; class Actinopteri; order Syngnathiformes; family Aulostomidae; genus Aulostomus; species Aulostomus chinensis. The sequence continues at coordinate 618,155 of NC_141331.1, forward strand.
CACATAGCCCACTATCTTGCTCCCACCATCATTGAAAGGCACAGTCCAGCACAGCGACACAGAGGATCGACTGATGTCAGTCACCTCGGGTTTACCAGGAGGATCTGAGCAAAAAAGGGGAGAGTTTTATTATGACAGGGTTTCATCTGCTTTAAAGGCTTAAAGAGTCCTTTTCCGAACTGATTTGTGAGATCATGTGTGGCATGACTGAAGACCTGTAACGTTCTCTTGCATTCATTATTACGTCTTACAATAAAATGAAGAAATCTCTGTCTGTCCGGCTGAGTCCAATTATCTCCTTAAAGCACCACTCTACCACTGCAATATAGATTACTTGACCAGCTGGGTCACCATGGATTAGGGTAATGGACGGAGGACAAAAGAGACGGCATTCAGCCCCACACAGGCCAGTGCCTTCTAGTATCTTCCACACCAAAACAACATTGCTCAACAACAAGATGGACAAGCTGACATTGATCATCAGGACATCCATATCTATCTGCAACTGCTTGATTATGGTTCTCTTCAGGACAAATTCCTTATAGACACTGTTTCTACAGATATGCATTTGGCTCATTAATCCTTCTGTAAAATGTGACTGATCAATTCCTTTGTTCACATTCATTTATTTTTTCATCCATTTAAACCAACAAATTTTATCTCAAATTATGCTAAGACAGGGAATGTCAAAGCAGACTTTTTTATACTGTTTATTTGCTTTTTTGCCAAACTCTACTCCTATATATTGGTCTTTGGTCTGCAATGTCACAACAAGCACATTTCCTCAACTCCAAATAATTTAGTTGTTGTGCACAGATCCCTGGGTATGGACTCGTACTTGGTTGACTCAAAGATTTTGTTAAGTTGAATTAGTCAAAGGCATGAATTTACAGAATACATAATTGTAATTAATAATGCATAAATGCTTCTTCTTACCAACAGGGTTGAGAGCCACCACAGGTCTAGAGGCCTCACTGGCCTTGCTGATTCCTGCGAGGTTCATAGCGTACACTCTAAACTGATACTCCAGACCCTCGATCAGGTTGGACACCTTGTAGTGGCACTCAAGACAAGGCAACTTGTTTTCCCTAACCCATAGGATCGTGTTCCTCTCCTTCTTCTCAATCCAGTAACCTGACACCTGGCTGCCGCCATCAGCATAAGGCAAGTCCCATTTGATGCTGATAGCGTTGGCAGACACGGACACAACATCGGGACGAGATGGAGGACTTGGAGGAACTGTGAATGGTGGAAAAAGGAATCCTTAATCTGACAAAGTACATTTAAATTTGAATTCCAGTAGACTTGAAAGCATTTTGATAACTGCTGGAGTGTAAAGAATACTCACCAAATGGATGTTCAATGACAACAGGAATAGACTCAATGGACTTGCTGACTCCAAACTTGTTCTCGGCGCACACTCTGAAGGTGTATTCCATATACTTGGTAAGATGAGTGACTTTGATTGTGGTTCTCTTCACGCTGGAGTTGACCACTTGCCAGGAGGCAGTGCCTGATTCTCGCTTTTCCACAATGTAGTTGGTAATATCAGTGCCACCGTCATCGGCTGGCTCAGACCAGGACAGGTTGCAGGACTCAGAGGAGACACCAGATATTTCCACAGGGCCTGTGGGAGGGCTCGGTCTTCCAACCACCACTACAGTCACGGTAAATGTCTTTGTTCCAGTAGAGTTCTCCAAAGTCAGGTAATACTTGCCACTGTCAGTCCTCTGGCTGTCTTTCACCACCATTGTGGTTCTCTCTGTTGTGGTCTTGATGGAAATTCTGTCAGTCTCCTTAAGCTTCATCTCCTCCAGCTTCCAAGTTACCTTGGGTGCGGGCCTGCCACTGATGGGGATGTCGATAGTGAAGGTATTGGAGACCTTGCAGGTGATGAGCTGGTTGGTGATGCTGCTGAGGTCAGCCGTGGGCTCAATGCGAGGTTCCTTAATGACTACAGGGCTGAAGGTGCCCTGAGGCTCACTGATTCCAGCATCATTCTTGGCTTTGACTCTGAATTCGTACTCTGCATTCTCAGTCAGACCCTCCACCAGCATCTTTTGGGACTTGGTTTCTCCACTAACAATCCAGCGGTCAGTGCCTGTGACTCTGAATTCAACAATGTAGCCTCTGATGTGACTGCCTCCATCATGCTCGGGCTTCAACCACACCAGGGAAGCTGTGGAGTAAGTGGTGTCAACAACATCCAGTCTCTTGGGTGGTGCCGGCTCTTCTGTAGCAATAATAGGTTCTGTTATCTCATGAGGCTCTCCCTGGCCATACTGGTTAACAGCAATCACCCTGAACAGATACGGCACACCAATATCCAGACCCGTTACCCTGATCATCTGGCGAGAGCACTTAATGCTGACTTCCTGCCAGGCCAGGCGGCTGGCTTCACGTTTGTCTACAATGTAGTGGTGGATTCGAGATCCACCATCATTGGTGGGAGCATCCCACATCATTGTTAATGCTCCACGGGTGACATCTTTGAAGGTGATGGCTCCTGGGGGTCCAGGTGTGTCCAGAACTTTTATGGTAAATGTGATTGACTTACGGCCACTATTATTTTCCAGGAACAAGGTGTATTTTCCAGCCTCATACCTCGTGCAGCCCTCAATGGTTAAAGTGGAGGAGGAATCTGTGGTGTTTATGTCGGCCATGGTGGGCAGCTCACCGTCCACCTTTGACCAGGTGGCGAGTGGAACTGGTTTGCCACGGAAGGCAACATGGAGGGAGACAGTGCCGCCATTTTTCACAATGTGAGTCTGCTTGAAGTTGGCATCAATTTCAATCTCAGGAGATGTAAGTCTGTCCAGAGCTTGCACAGCGTTGGGCATCTCAGATGATTCTCCCTCTCCAGATCCATTCACAGCACTGACTCTAAACTTGTAGAGCTCTCCAGGCACCAGGCCCTTGGCAGTGTACCTGGTGTCAATGCAAATCTGGCTGTTAACTCTGTGCCACTCTTCCAAACTGGCCTTGCACATATCAATATTGTAGCCAATGATCGGGAGGCCACCATCAAAGACTGGCTTGGTCCATTGTAGGGTGACGGAGGATTTGGTAGAGTCAATGACCTGTCACACAAATGGAAACATAGGAACAAGACCAGGTGAAACCTCGTATCTGGCTTGATGCTGGTCCGAGGGCCAAAATGTGGAGACATTGTTGCAAAGATCATTGTGTGGTTGTGTGTGTAGTGTGTATTCCTAGGAATTCTGTTTTCTGGAGTAGCTTGGTATCATGTGTCCCTGGAGAGTACTGAAGCAGCAGACTTTGTAACATGATAACCAGAGATGCAGCTAAATGCAGTTGTAAGTCAGTCAGTCAGTTATCACAGCAGTTACAGGGCTTGCTTCTCCATCTATCTGCACTTTTCACTGGCTTGCTACTTGAAATGTGAATTTGTAAATGCCACAATTCTTTTGATGTTGTTGTTTGACAGAAAGATACATTTTTCATGTCTTCTATGTCTGTGTGAGTCTGTCAATCAAGCAGGGTTTCATTTTTTTAATCATTGTGAGAATTGAACAGAACTGAATAAAACGAGAACCTGCGATTTAGCTGAAATCATCTTCAGTAAAAGGATCATAAGGTTTATTTCTTCAAGGTGTTTATTTAAACCTACCTTGATCACTGTTGGGGCGCTTGGAGCACTAGTTGGCTCTTTGCATTTGAAGAGCCTGGAAGTGCTGCTGGCTGGCCCGATCCCGGAACCATTCTCAGCCATGACTCGGAACTCATACTCGTTGCCCTCAGTAAGGTGGGTGACGCGATGCCTCAGCTCTGTGATGGGCCTCTTGGCAGAAACTTTCACCCAACGTAGACTCTTTTTCTCTCTTCTCTCCAGAATGTAGTGCTTAATCTCATTCCCTCCATCCGTCCTCGGTCTCGTCCAGCATAGCGTGATGCTGTCTCCAGTCACATGTGTTGCGTCTGGGGTACCAGGAGCATCAGGCACAGCTGTGCAGAGGAGTAAACACATGAGGAAAATTCATAATACCAAAACCAAAGGTTACCAACTCTTAGGTGTGTTACTTATCAACCAGAACTTAATTTCTCGTGGCAGAATTTTGTAACCCACTTAAATTTTTCAATGAATCACACAAGCATTGTCATCTCAGACTGCCTACATAAAAAGCAGAGATACTACGACGTCTGAAATATTAAATAGATATAACTGTAGACCCTAAATGTCATAAAGCTAAAAAAAAAAAACAAACACATTTGTCAGGTGCACCAAAGACAGGAAAGCACCATGTTGTCAAACCTCTCTCACCGTTAAAATGCTGGCCAGAGTAGTTTGGGTTAGAAAGCCACTTTCACGGATGTTATTAATTTAATCCAGAGCCACGTCAACATTACAAATGTTGGTTTTCAAATGTGGAGTCAAATGTTGGCGCCAAACATATAAAACTGACTTGACTTGACTTAAAACTAACAGATAAAATGTACTTACTGTACTGCATCTGTGCAATGATGGGAACAGAGTCCAGTGGTTTGCCAACACCAAACTTGTTGACAGCAGAGATTCTGAACTGGTACTCGTTGCCCTTGATAAGGTTGGTGGCATTGAAAGAACAAGCTTCACACTTGGAGGTGACCAAGGCCCAGGAGATCCGTGATGTCTCCCTCTTCTCCACAACATAGTGGGTGATGGCGGCACAGCCGTCATTCTCAGGAGGGTTCCACCACACAGTGCACTTATCAGCTGTAATGCCAGTGAAGCGTATGGGACCCTCAACAGGCCCAGGGGTATCTGAAGAGAGACAGATGGTGGATTATATACTTCCTAAACTGTCTACCAGGAAAAATGTGAGGAAACTGTGATTTGTCTTCATGTGCATGGTTTTGTGATGGTAATAAGTGATAATCAGGGCTCAAGTACCTTGCACTCTGACATTAACATCAGCCCTCTTAGTACCAGAGCTGTTCTTAGCCTCAACAGTGTAGATGCCACGGTGGTTCCTGTCTGCATCGCGGATAAACATGCTGCTGGTGCCAATACCAGTGGTAATCTCAATGTCAATCATTGTCCTCTTATCAATCTCTTTGCCATCCTTGTACCAGACCACCTGAGGTACGGGACGTCCTGTTATGTTGGAGCTGAGCTTGACATTCTCTCCTGCCTTCACAGTGAGCACCTGATCTGGAGACCATTCGATCTCAGGAGAAACTGGAAAAAGACAGTGAGTTCTGAGTACTGACACAACGGCTCAGTATAATCACAGTAAAGTGAGAAAGCTCATGTTTTAAATGACTAAACTATACAACAAAAAAAATCCAAGGTGGAGAATACATACTGCTCTCATCCTTTGTCATAATGTATCCAGAGGAGTTAGATGGTGGACTGATGGTGCCCACAGCATTCCTAGCAGTCACCCTAAATTCAAATCTGTCCCCAGGAGACAGACCAGTCACAGTGAATTGGGTCTCACTGATATCAGTGAAGTTACACCGCAGCCATTTGCCTCTGCCTTGGCGCCTTTCCACCGTGTAGGCCACGATCCTGCTGCCTCCATCTCTCTGGGGGATGTCCCATTTTAGGGTGACAGAGTCTCTGGTCACATCAATGCACACAGGGGTGCCAGGTGGATCTAATTGAGAGGAGATAGAAATCAATTCATGTTTGTAAAACAAACCCTGACATAAAACTTTCCAAAATAACTCTAAATGTAGGACTGCACATCTACATAAAAACCTACTTTTTACATGATATTAAGTACTTCACCACATCTAAAACATAGGTAATTGGCAGGTGTACTTACCCACAGGGGAGATGGCAAGAGCATGCTTGCTCTGTTCACTAACAGGGCTGAGTCCTGCATTGTTTTCAGCATAGACTCTGAAAGAATACTCCAGACCTTCCAGGAGACCAATTATCCTGTACTCTCTGTTAGAAATTAGAGTGGAGTTCACCCTCTGCCATAGGAGACTGTTCCTGTCCTTCTTCTCAACATGGTAGCCAAGAATAGGGGATCCGCCATCAAATTCTGGAGCCTCCCACCTGATGGTCATACCATCACTGGTGATGTTGTAGGCCACCGGCTTTCCTGGAGAGCCAGGTGATTTGTATTGGTGCTGGGCAACAATGTCTGAAGAGTTGAGTGGTTCACTGACTCCATACTTGTTCTCTGCACGGACTCTGAACTGGTACTCAGTTCCCTTGACCAGGTTTGGGATCTTGAAGGTAGTCCTGACAACGCTTGAGCAGACCATTTTCCAATTGGCCTGGGAAGTCTCACGCTTCTCCACGCTGTAGCAGGTTATCTCACCACCACCATCTTCCTTGGGCTCATCCCAGGAGATGATGACATTCTGAGCTTTAATCTCATCAAAGCGGATGGGACCAACAGGGATAGAGGGGGGTCCGAGAGTGATCACATTGATGTCAAAGTAGTTCTTGATAGTTCTGTTGTCCAGAACCAAGGTGTACTGGCCAGCATGCTCCTTCTTGGCTCCTCTGACTGTGACTGCAGTCTTGTTGTCAGTGGTCCTGAAGCGGATCTTCTCACTTTCCTTCAAAGGCAAATTATCCTTCAGCCAGCTGATTGCAGGCCTTGGTTTTCCCTTAAAGGGCAGCTCAATGTGGATGTTCTGACCAATACGAACAGCCAGCTCTCCATTAGGGTAGTCACTGAGGCTGGCCTCTGGTGGAATGATGAAGTCCATCACTGTGACTGGACCAATTTGGGAGAAGTCACTGTTGCCCTTCTCATTCTTGGCAAATACTCTGAAGTCCATCACAGTATTCTCTTTGAGTCCAGTCACTTCACAGGTACAACGCTTGCATGTTGCACCCAAAGTCCAGGTGGGGTCTTCTTTGGTTCTCCTCTCAATTATGTAGTCTGTAATGTGGCTACCACCATCGTGGTCAGGTCTTGTCCAATGCAAGGTCACAGAGGTTTTTGTGGAGTCAACCATCACCAACTCTTTAACAGCTCCAGGAGTTTCTGTGGCTCTCACCGGCTCAGCGGTCTCACAGGTGTCACCCACCCCAAATTCATTTTCAGCAGAGACACGGAAGAAGTAAGCCACATCCTCTTCCAGGCCTGACACCTTGTAGGTTGTGTTTGCACACTCATCAGTAATCACCTGGAAGGCCTTCATGGTGGAGGCCTTCTTTTCAACAATGTATTTAGTGACAGGAGAACCGCCATCAATGACAGGAGCCTCCCAGCTGAGTGTCAGCTTTCCTCTTGTGACATTCTTAATCATTAGTTTCTGGCAGGTGGAGGGACTGTCCAGAACCTTCAGGGAAAGAGTGATAACTTTTGGTTCTCCCACACCATTCTCGATCTCCAACAGGTACTTCCCGCAGTCATCGCGGCTGACCTTGGGGATAACAAGGGTCGTGGTATGCTCAGTACTGGTAATGGTGTAGCGGTTATCAGCAGCTATGTTGCGATCTCCTCGGCGCCATGTGACATTGGGGGTTGGGCGCCCCTTCAGGGGAATAAACATCTCCACGTCACGACCAGCTCTGGCTGTATACTGAGTTGTCATGGGAATGTCCAAGTCCAAATCAGCCTCCTCTGTTCGGTAAAAGTGGCACACAGACAGACAAATTAGCAGAATTTAATTGTATTATTAATTAAAGCCTAAGACATCAGATTTACTCTAGAGTAAGTGTAAAAATGTACTTAAAGCTCTACCAAACTTCATTCAGGTTTGTTACACAGAATGGGCTGTAAGACAGAGCTACTAAAACAATACCAACCCAGGATGTCCTTGGCTTGCACTGGCTGGTACATTTTGATATCTTCTCCTTTACCCTTGCAGTTGACAGCTGAGACTCTAAAGAAATAGTAGGTGCCAGGTTTGAGGTGAGACACTACATACTCGCAAGTTTTAACCTGCGAATTTGTGGTCACCCATTCTCTTTCTTCTGTGTTCATTTGCTCCAAAATATAGTGTGTGATCTCACTGCCGCCATCATAGACGGGTTTTTCCCAGCCGAGGGTAATGGAGGTCTTTGTGGAGTCAACCACACGCAGCTTGGACGGCTCCCCTGGCAAATCTAGAGATGATAAAAGGGATGGAAAAGTTGCCAGGAGCTACATATTATACCATGTTATTTCCAGAATATTTCTACCAAATAGTCTTACAAGACTGTCACAATGATAAGCTGTGGTTAAATGCATACCAATGGGATCATATGCCTTGTAGAGATCAGAGGGCTCAGAGTAGTTTCCTGCTCCGGCCTTGTTGACAGCACATACTCTGTACTGGTACTCATTGTTCTCCACAAGGTTGGCGACCTTTTGTCTGGTGTCTCTGATGGTGCCCTTAACCACCTGTAAAAAAGGGGATTTTACGATGAGTAACAAAGGACATCCAAATCACCGCTTACGTCACTGAGGATAACCAAAGAACTAACCTTGAACCACTGCAGGCTCTTCTTCTCCCTCTTCTCAAGGTAGTAGCCATCAATGTCACTGCCTCCATCCAGTGCTGGTCTTTCCCATATCACTGTCATGGTTGACTTGGTGATTATGGTAACTTTGGGCTTAGATGGTTCACTGGGAGGAACTGTTGGAAATCAAAATCATCAGATTGGAAAATAGATGATATTTTAGCCAACAGTGTCACGCCAATTCTTTGTCATTCATTTTCTATAACCCTTATTTTATCTTCCAGAATGAAAGTATTTTCTTGGTTCTACAATAGTAGTGGAGTCTAATCATTAATAATCTACACTTGACTGAAAAGCAACCATGGTAGTTTGCTTCCCTACCAAAAGCATTCCTGGCGATGACAGGGTCAGACTCCAGTGGGTCTCCAATACCATACTTGTTGACCCCACGGACTCGGAAGATGTATTCATTGCCCTGGATGAGTCTGGGCACGTTAACAATGCAGTCAACCAGTTTCTCTGAGACAATGGACCACATGACCCTGCTGGTCTCCCTCTTTTCCACAATGTAATGGGTTACCATGGCACCTCCCTCATCGGCCGGTGGAGACCACATGATGGTGATGTTGTCAGCTGTAACCTTCTTAAACTGAATCTCTCCAGCGGGGGGACCTGGCTTGTCTGTAACAGATAGATTCATTCATATTGACTATCACGTCTCTCTTTATATCAGCACTGAAAAATAACCATAAATAAATGTTTAAATTGTATTTATTATCATTTGACCAGAATGTCCCACTGAAATGCAATCTCTCTTCTTCCAGGTGGTCCTGGTCAAAATGGCAGCACACATAGTTTAACATGCAACAATGTCACATAACACATTTTGCACTCTACTTGATGCAAATATCCAAATACCTTGGATGAGCAGTCTGACAATGCCACAGGTAGATCCCAAGGAGTTCTTCACCTTGACTTCATAATTTCCAGAGTTTAGACGAGTCGTTTCCCTCAGGAACAAACTTGTGGACTCAAATGTGTGTTTGAAAGTGAGTTGAGCGCTGGGTTTCAGCTCTCTGCCATCTTTGAACCACTCAATAGTGGGAGCAGGTTTGGCAGTGATATTAAACTTGAGTTCCACATTAGACTCTGCCTTGTGCTTAACCTCGCTGAGGTACTCCTGAGGAATCTCAATCTCTGGGGCACCTGAGTGACAATCAACATAATAGACAATTAATTCCAAGTCCTCTGAACATATGCATCAAGAGCACATACAAACTGATGTGGAATCAAGTCCCAACATGAAAAGTACAAGAAGACTGCGGAGATCACATTAAAATAATTTTTTTGTTAAAATGTGGTTTCTAGTTTGTGATATCCAGTTTTGCAAAAAATACCCCATAGTAGGCCTAGCTCCATAATGTCCATCATTCTCCATAACACCAAAAGTTGATTATGTAGCTACTGTCAAAACCAGGAGCTTGATTAAATGCAAAACATTTTAAAGAGTGGTATTAGAGAAAATGCTAAAATATACATATATTTATACAAGTTTTTGTTTAAGGTCCATGAGTGAATTCCATGAAATCCCACATTTGAAGAGAAATGCTTGATATTAGTTAAAAGTTTTCCTACCATAGGTGTCCACACATGTGGCCGGTCCAGCAGTCATGGATGGATTGCTCACTGAGCCAACAGCATTCTTGGCCATGACACGAAACTCATAGGTCTCATCCTGGGTCAAGCCAGTCACAGTGTAGCGGGTGTCAGTGACATCGGTGAGGTTAGTCTTGGACCATCTGCCACTGGCTACCTCTCTCTTTTCAATAATATAGCCTCTAATCTGGGATCCACCATCATAGTCAGGCTTCTGCCAAGCCAGGCTAATTGAGTTCTTGGTGATGTCACTGATGCGCAAGTTGTTGGGTGGCTCTGCAGAAACAGACACTCATGGTAATTCAAAAGTTTCCAATGATGAAGTAAAATTTGATTTAGTTTGCTATTCTCCACTCACCACAGGCATCAATAGCCAGTACTGCATCAGAAACATTGCTGAAGGCACTAACTCCGGCAGCATTCTCTGCCGCCACCTTGAACTCATAAATTAGTCCAGCATTGATGTTTGTAATCTTGTAGTGTGCAGCACGGATCACCATTTTGTTTACTCTCTGCCACAAGATGCTATTGCGGTCTTTCATCTGGAGGTGATAGCCAAACACATGGCTACCTCCATCTGACTTAGGTTCCTTCCAAGCGACAGTGATGGTCTCCCTGGTTACAGCAGTGATCTCAGGAGTGGATGGTGCTTCAGGTACAGCTTCAGGGTAAAAGAGAGGGGTTAAAAACTGGTTTTACAAGACGAATAATATGGAGACAAAAGAGGTAATCGAAGAGCACTTACTGTAAGGAAGGCTGACAGTGACAGTTGGTGAGTCTATGTGCTCACTAATTCCATATCTGTTCTCAGCCCTGACTCTAAACTGATACTCCAGGCCTGTGGTCAGCTTCATGATCTTTATGGTACAGCGAGCCACTGCAGAGGAGACATCCATCCAACTGGCTGTAGTTGTCTCTCTCTTTTGGACGATGTAGTTGGTGATGGGGCTGCCACCATCATATGATGGTGGCAGCCACCTCAGGCTAACACTGTCCTCCATTACATCAAACAGCTCCACAGGTCCCAAAGGAACGCTGGGCCTGTCCAGAACCACAATGTTTACAAAGGACTTGGTGGTGCCACAGGAGTTGGAGGCAGTGATATCATAACGTCCTGAATCTCCTGCAATGCTCTCACGCAATGTGATTTTGATGCTGTCGGGAGTAACTTCTGAGTTGAACCTCATTGTTGACCTGAGCAGCACATTGTCCTTTGACAGAGAGACCTTTGGCAACGGTCTGCCTGTCAGTGGGATCTCACACTTGAGGGTAGAGCCAGCTCTAACACACACAGTGTTGTGGGGGAAGTCCTTCATGATGATCTCAGGAGATTCTGCAGTAAATGAAACATAGAGAAGTGCGGAAGGGGAAAATAAGGTAAAATTATAAACACTAAATTCTACTGTCTGTAAAAACCACGCTCACTATTTCCATTGTCAAATCCATTCAATGAATCCCCACCAGTGACTTACCAAGCTGGTCTTTGACCATCACAGGGCTGATCATTTCTTTAGCATCACTGAATCCTGCATGGTTCTCAGCTTTGACTCTGAAGAAGTACTCGACGTGCTCCCTCAAACCAGACACAGTCAAGTGGACAGACTTGGTTTTACCACATTTAACCCACTTTTCTGAGCCTTTCTCCAAAGCTTCCACCAGGTAGCCAGTAATTCTGCTGCCTCCATCTTGTTCTGGTTTGGTCCAGCCCAGAGACACGCTCTCCTTGGTCACATCAGTCACACCAAGCTTGGGTGGTGGGCTTGGTTTTTCTGGAGGAAGACAACATAACATTATTTGTAGAAAGGTTATTTTTGGATGAGGAAAATAATTGATTGTATTACTGACTTAAAATGTTAATACCTGTGATCTTGGTTCCCTCCTTGGTCTCAGCAGGGACACCAACACCAAACTCATTCTCGCCTGTCACTCTGAAGTAGTAGACTTCCCCCTCTTGCAGGTCTGAAACCTTGTAGGTCAGTCTGTGACAGGTGTCTGTCAACCGTGTCCAACCTTTCTTACTGGCCTCACGGATATCAACCAAGTAATTCTTCACTGGTCCTCCTCCTTCATTCTCAGGGGTGTCCCAGGTCACCACAGCAGATGTCTTTGTCACTTCCTTGACCTCTATACAAGCAGGAGGACCAGGAGAATCCAGGACTCTCACATTGAGTGTCAAAGAGGAGGTTCCAGCCACATTGGACAAGGTGACAGTGTATTTACCAGAGTCATTGCGGGTGGCTTTCTCTAGAGTGATGGAGGTAAATGTGTCAGTGGTGTCAATGACAGCACGGACTCTTAGGTCGACATCAGGCTTAGCCCATGTCACACTTGGGATGGGTTTGCCTCTGAAGGGCACAGTAATTGTGAAGGAGCTACCATCCTTAACAATGAGAGTCTTTCTCAACTCATTGCTGATGTCAAATACTGGCTCCTCCTCTCTCTCCTTGGCAACCTGTTTATCTGACTCGGGGCTTGGTTCACTGACTCCAATCTTGTTGATGGACTTGACAACAAAGACATATTCAGCCCCAGGGGCCAATCCTACCACTGTGAACTCTGTGTTCTTAGTGTTTTGGACCCCAACAATCCACTCATCATCAAAGGTCTTCCTGTATTCTACCTTGTAACCAGTCACAGGTGATCCACCGTCAAATAGTGGCTTATTCCATGACAGAGTGGCTGTGGTCTTTGTAGTGTCAATGATTTTAGGTTTAGCAGGTGGTGAGGGCAGGAACTGAGGATCTTCAGCCTTGGTGAGTGGGCAGGGGGTGCTTGGAGCACTAAGGCCCGCAGCATTCTCTGCAAACACCCTGTATTCATATTGACAGCCCTCCCGAAGGTGTGAGGCTTTGACTCTAAGGTCATAAACAGGTTTCTTATTGACCCTACACCAGCGGAGGCCGGCCTTTTCTCTTTTTTCAATTACATAACCAGCAATGCTGCTTCCACCATCAGAAACTGGTCTTTCCCAACAGATGGTCATGGCCTCGCTAGTGACTGAAGTGACCTGAACATTAGTGGGAGCAGCTGGGACAGTGAATTGATCCATGGCCTTTGATGGCTCACTCTCCAGGGCTTCACCATCCCCATATTTACTGACCCCCCTGACTCTGAAGATGTACTCGTTTCCTTTGAGCAGCTTGGTAACTTTACAAGTAGTAGCCTTCATGTCACCATAAACAAGAGTCCAGGCAAGACGACTGGTTTCCCGTTTTTCTACAATGTAGTGCATAATTTCAGCTCCACCGTTCTCCTGAGGAGGGCCCCAGGTGAGAGTGCATTTCTCTGCTGTGAGGCCAGACACTGCCAAGGGTCCTGAAGCAGGTCCAGGCCTGTCAAGAACCTTACAGTTTATAGCCACAGACCTGGTTCCTGCCACGTTGTGCAAGGTCAGCACATACTGCCCAGAGTCCCTCCTGATAGCATCTCTGACAATCAAGGTGGTTGTGAAGTTGGTGGATGTGATTTCACACCTGGCTTTAGCCTCAATCTCTTTTCCATCCTTAGACCATGAGACCACTGGGAGTGGACGCCCAGTTATTTCAGCATCGATTTTAATGACCTCTCCTGCTTTAATGACAACTAGTTGCCTGAACTTATCTTCCAGGATAATAGTGGGTGGGTCTACATCATCCTTGACTGTGACAGGTCCAGTATTCTCTGAGGGAGCACTCAACAACTCCGCAGAATTCTTAGCAATGACACGGAAGTCATATTGGAAATCTTCTGTGAGGCCTGTAACATCAAAGTAGGTGTCCTGAAGGTTGGTGAAGTTGCATTTCAGCCAGCGGCCATTGGGAAGCTCTTTACGCTCAACTATGAAACCAGTAATTTTCACTCCACCATCATACTCTGGTCTCTCCCAGAAGAGGGAGACTGATGTCCTTGTAATGTTGGTGACTCTGAGGTTATGTGGAGACTCACATGGATCCCTGGCTGCCACTAGGTCACAGGGCTTAGAGCATGGACCAATGCCTGCAATATTCTCCGCATAGACCCTGAACTGGTACAGCAGGCCTTCTTCAATGCCTGTCATCTTAAAATGGTTCTCAGTCAGAAGGCCTCTGTTGACCTTGGTCCAAAGGATGCTACTTTGGTCTTTACATTCAATATGATATCCAACAACAGGGCTTCCACCATCACTGGCAGGTCTTCCCCATACCACGAGCATGCCAGACTTGGTAGCATGTGAAACATGGAGGTTTGTTGGAGAGCTGGGAGGCTCGAAGGGATACTGAGCAACAATAGGAGAAGAGTCAATGGCAGAACTCTTGCCATAACGGTTCTCAGCTGCAATTCGGAACTGGTACTCTGTTCCCTGTGTGAGACGAGACACTTTGATTGATGTCCTGGCAACTGTGGCTGACACAATCTGCCATGTGGTTGTGGTAGTGTCTCTCTTTTCCACCACATAGTTATTAATCTGGCATCCACCATCATAGGTTGGAGGGTCCCAAGATAGAGAAATAAAGTCAGCACTCACTTCATCAAACTTAATTTTGCTTGGTGGGCCAGGTTTATCCAGAATTATGACAGAGATTTCTGCTGTTTTGGTGCCAATTGAGTTAGTCAGGGTAATCTGATACTTTCCTACATCTTCCTTAGTCGCGTCCTTGATAACAATTTTAGAAGAGGTTTTGGAATTGAGTACATTGACCCTGGTTGTCTGCTTAAGCACTTGGCCATCCTTCTTCCAAGCCACCTCAGGCTGAGGTCTGCCTTTGAAAGGAACATCAATCTTTAGGTCATCTCCTGCTTTTACACTGTATGTGTTGAACAGTAGATTGATGATAGGCTCAACTGTTACATCTTTGATAATCACAGGGATGGCAAGAGGCTTTGCATCACTCCTGCCCTTATCATTCACTGCAATAACCCTGAAGGAGTATTCCTCTCCAGCTGTGAGTCCATCAAAAGTAGCTTCCAGAGCTTTGACTTCACCGCACAAAGTCCATTTATCATCTCCCTTGGGCTGCATCTCCACAATGTAGTTGGTAATCTTGCTGCCTCCATCATGATCAGGTTTTTCCCATGAAAGAGTGACAGAGTGACGAGTCACGTCAACTAATGTAACCTTACCAGGAGGCAAAGGAGGCTCTGACACCTTGACTTGATCTGTGGAGGCAGGCAGACCTACTCCAAGCTCATTTACAGCCAGCACACGGAAATAATACCGGCCTCCTTCCTGCAGTTCAGAGATGATATACGAGTTCCTCACACAGTTAGTAGCTACACTAGTAAAAGCCATTCTTTTCTGTTCTCTCTTCTCCACAATATAGTGGGATATCTTTGCTCCACCATCAATGATAGGTGGCTCCCATGAGAGAGAGACAGAATTTCTCTTTACATCCTTAACCTCCAAGTTGGTGGGAGCACTGGGGGAGTCAAGAACTCTGACATTGACGAAGGCTGATTTAGAGCCACTCAGGTTCTCAAGGGTCAGTATGTATTTCCCAGTGTCAAATCTGTCAACATTTTCGATCACCAGCATTGTGTAGGAACTTGTAACTTCAATCTGGGCACGCTCGTTCAGACTGCCATCTGCCTTTGACCATTTGACCTCTGGCTCTGGCTTTCCTTTAATTGTAACAAAAAGACGCAGTGTAGCAGAGGCACGAACATTAACCATCTTTCTCAGATCAGCAGCAAGCTCAATATCAGGAGCCTCCAGCTTCTCTGCAGCAACCACGGACCCAGGCAGGTCTACATGCTCACCAACTCCTTCACAATTAACAGCACAGATGCGGAAGTTGTACTCTGCATTCTCCTTCAGTTTTTTCACAACATACTGAGTTGCTTGGACACCAGTGGGCGGTGTGCAGATTACCCATTCATCATCTGCTGCCTCTTTCAATTCAATAATGTATCCACTAATGGGTGCTCCTCCATCATATATAGGCCTGGACCAGGACAGGGAGGCTGTGGTACTGGAGTGGTCAACGATCTTGGGGTTATTTGGAGGTCCTGGTGGGTAAGTGGCATCACACACCTTAATGTACTGAGTCGCCACACTAGGCTTTCCCACACCAGCAGCATTTTCAGCTGAGACCCTGAATTCATAAGAGTGGCCCTCTGTGAGACCCGTACATCTGAATCGTAGGTCATTCAGTCTCTTCTTGTTGCACCTGCTCCATCTGATACCATCCTTATCACGCTTTTCAAGAACATAGCCTTCAATCTCTGCTCCTCCATTATTCTCTGGCCTCTCCCAGGTAAGCACCACAGAGTCCCTGGTGATTGCACTTGCTTCTGGTGTGGAGGGGGCACTGGGACTGGTGAAAGGGTTACGAGCAACAACAGCATCAGATTCCAGTGGCTCACCAATACCATATTTATTGACAGCAGTGACTCTGAAGATATATTCATTTCCAGGCAGCAGTTTTGTGATCTTGTAGCTGATGGCCTGAATTTTGGGCTCAACCATTGTCCATGACAAACGACTGGTCTCCCTCTTCTCAATTATATAGTGAGAGATACTGGCTCCACCATCATGTGAGGGGTGGTTCCAGTGCAGATAACACTTCTCAGCTGTGACTCCTTTAACCTCAAGTGGGCCATCTGGAGGTCCAGGTCTATCCAGAACTTTAACATTAACTGGGATCATTTTGATTCCTCCCACATTGACAAGTTTGAGAACAAAGTGCCCACCATCTACTCTGATACAGTCCTTGACCGTCAAAATAGTGCGTGTGAGTGTGGTCTTGACCTCCATTCTTGGTGTGGTTTTGTCAATCTCCTTTCCATCCTTTAACCAAATGACCTCCGGCAGAGGCTTGCCGGTGTAGTCGGCATCAATGATGAATGTTTCCCCAGCACGAACCACAGTCTGATCCTTGAATTTAGAATCCATTGTGGCTGCTGGTGCCTCAATTTCATCTTGGGCAGTAATTGCACCTGTGCTCTGAGAAGGACAGCTAGAGATACCAGCTGCATTCCTGGCAATTACTCTGAACTCATAAATACAGTCCTCAGTCAGGCCAGTGATGGTGAACTGGGTGTCAATGATGTTGGCAAAGCTGGCTTTCATCCAGCGAGTATCTGGGTGCTTCCTCCTCTCAACCACATAGCCAGTGATTGTACTACCTCCATCATACTGGGGCCTGGTCCACTGTAGTGTAACATGGTTTCTGGTTATTTCAATTGCCTCAGGAGTACCTGGTGGGTCACAGGGATCCCTTGCTACTGTGCTCTCAGAGACCTTGCTAGCTGGGCTAAGTCCAGCAATGTTTTCTGCATAAACTCGGAATTCATACTCAATGCCCTCTTCTAGCTCAGTGGTCTTAAAATGAGGATCTGGGATTAGAAGCTTATTTAGTTTAGTCCACAAGATACTATTTTTCTCCTTCCTCTCCAGGTGATAGCCTAGTATGGGGCTGCCTCCATTGTTGGTGGGCGGTTTCCATTCAACAAGCATATTATCTTTGGTAACAGCAGAGATCATGGGTTTTCCTGGGGCATCAGGCTCACTGAATGGATACTGAGCAATGACAGCAGAAGAGACAATAGCAGGACTCTTTCCATATCGATTCTCAGCAGACACTCTGAACTGATATTCATATCCAGTTTTCAGATTGCTGACTTTGATGGTTGTCCTGGCAATAGTTGCAGACACAATGTGCCAAGCAGTTGTGGTGGTGTCTCGCTTCTCTACAATGTAGTTGTTGATCTGACAACCTCCAGTGTACTCTGGTGGCTCCCAGGATAGAGTGACATAGTTGGAGCTCACTTCATCAATCTTCACAGGACCAGTGGGTGGGCCAGGCTTGTCAAGAATAACAACAACAAGCTCCTCTGTAGCTGTTCCAACAGTGCTAGTGGCTGTGATCATGTATTTACCAGAGTCCTCCTTGTTGGCCTCCTTGACGCACAGCTTAGTAGATGATGGTGTTCTGGATACATTTAGCCTTGTTGTCTCCTTAAGTGCTTGTCCATCCTTCTTCCATTCGACCTTGGGGGCGGGGCGTCCAATCACTGGAATTTCAATCTTCAGATCCTCACCATTCTGCACACTGTAAGTGTTGAATGTCATCTTGAATCCAGGCTCCATAGTCAGATCTTTGGCAGTGACTGGTGCAGCCAGAGGTCTGGGATCACTCTTGCCCTTCTCATTGAAAGCCGATACTCTGAGCAAGTACTCGTGTCCTGCACTAAGGCCTGTGACAGTGCCCTCACAAGTTTTGGTTGTGGCTGCCACCACCCATTCCTCTGAGCCCACAGGCTGCATCTCAATGTCATACCCCATAATCCTGCTGCCTCCATCATGGACTGGTTTCTCCCAGGAGAGTGAGGCAGTTGTTTTGGTCACTTCAGTCAAAGTGACTTTACCTACTGAAAGAGGGGGCTCAGATGTTCTGACAGACTCTTCTGTCTCAGTGGCCTGTCCCACACCAAACTCATTCTCAGCCAAGACTCTGAAATAGTAGATCATTCCCTCAGTGAGTCCAGTGATGCGGTAACTTGTCTTTGTGCACTTGTTGTCCACGTTAGAGTAAACCTTCCTCGTGGATTCGCGCTTTTCAACAAGGTAATTCTTGATTTTTGCACCACCGTCAATAAGAGGAGGCTCCCATGCCAGTGTGACACTTTCCCTCTTAATGTCTTTTACTGTGAGATTCAGAGGGGCACCTGGAGTGTCCAGAACTTTGACAGACACAAAGGCTGATTTGGTGCCAGCACTGTTTTCCAATTTCAGGATGTATTTTCCAGCATCATACCTGTCACAGATATCAACTGCAAGTTGTGTATAGTCATCCCCAGTCTCTATTTGAACTTTACTGGGCAGCTCTCCATCCTCCTTGGCCCAGCTAATCTCAGGAATAGGACGACCTTTAAATGGAACACCGATTCTCATTGAGCCTCCTGCACGGACAACGATACCTTTTCTGAGTTCTGAATCCAGAATCACCTCTGGAGCATCAATCTTGTCAATAGGTTTCACGACCCCCTGGATCTCTGTGGGTTCACCAATACCGAGCTTGTTGATAGCACAGACACGCACTTTGTATTCCTGATGCTCAATCAATTTTGTGATGGTAAACTTGGTTGAATTTACTCCTGTGGGTGGGGTGCATATTGTCCATTCCTCCTCATCAACCTTGGTAATTTCCACAGCATAGCCTTGAATCTCACAACCACCGTCATAGATTGGCCTATGCCAAGCCAGGCTTATCGAGTCTTTAGTAGTGTCAAGCACATGAACATTTGTGGGACAGCCTGGTTCAAAGGTTGGGTCACAGGCTTTGAGGTAAGATGTAGCTGGGCTTGGCTGACCTACTCCAGCCGCATTCTCAGCAGATACCCTAAATTCATATTCATGGTCCTCAGTCAGTCCTGTTACTCTGAAACGCAAGTCTGTCACTCTGCGTTTGTTGCACTTGGTCCATCTCACTCCAGCCCTATCTCTCTTCTCAATAATGTACCCAACAATCTCACTGCCACCGTTGGTCTCAGGGCGGCTCCAGCAGACAGTCATGGAGTCCCTAGTAATGTTGGTGATCTCAAGCTCCTGGGGTGAGCCAGGAGGTACAAATGGATTTCTCATGATAACAGGCACTGATTCTAGGGGCTCTCCAGTGCCATATTTGTTAACTGCCATTACCCTGAAGATGTACTCATTACCCTTCAAAAGTTTAGTAACTTTGAACATCGTAGCTCCACAGTCACTAGAAACCACTGTCCATGCCAAGCGACTGGTTTCTCTCTTCTGGATGATGTAGTGAGATATGCTACTGCCTCCGTCATGCCTTGGTGGAAGCCATGACAGTGAGCACTTCTCCTCTGTGACATTGCTTACAGTAAGAGGTCCCTCTGATGGGCCTGGTCTGTCTAGAACCTTCACACTGAATGGGACAGTCTTAGTTCCAGCCACATTAGTCAGAACCAGTGTGTATTGTCCACCATCCACTCTGATAGCATCCTTCACAATGAGCAGAGCCTTAAAATCTGTGTTTTTAATTTCAGCTCTGGCCGAATTTTCAACTTCAGTGTCTCCCTTGAACCACTGAGCTGTGGGGATGGGCTTTCCTTCCACACTGGCCTCCAGATTGAATGTATCCCCAGCACTGATAACAAGGGTCTGGTTGTACATAGCATCTGTCTCACACTTGGGTGGCTCAACTTCATCCTTAGCTGTGATGGCTCCTGTGCTCTCAGAGGGCTTGCTGACAGCACCTGCAGCATTTCTTGCAATTACTCTGAAGTCATATTTATTGTCTTCTGTTAGGCCTGTAACTGTAAATTCATGGACAATGACATTTGCAAAGCTAGCTTTCATCCACTTTCCTTCGGGGAGGTCACGTTTTTCAACTACATAGCCAGTAATCAAGCTTCCACCATCATATGCTGGAGGAGTCCACCTCAGCACTACAGAATGCCTCGTAACAATCACAGCCTCAGGACAACCAGGAGGATCGCATGGGTCACGGGCCACATACACCTCAGAGATTTTGCTGCACTTTCCAATGCCAACAATATTCTCAGCATACACTCTGTATTCATATTCTATGCCTTCCTCAAGTGGAGTTGATTTGTATCTACAGTCTTGGATGAGAGTTTTGTTAATCTTGGTCCAGAGGATACTATTCTTCTCTTTCCTCTCGAGATGATAGCCCAAGATTGCACTGCCCCCATCAGATGGGGGTTTGTGCCACTCAACCACCATATAGTCTTTGGTGTAGGAAGAAACAAATGGTGTTCCTGGTGGTCCAGGCTCCTGGAACGGATACTGTGCCAAAACAGGCTCCGAATCAATTGCATAACTCTTTCCATATCTATTCTCAGCATAGATTCTGAACTGATATTCAGCTCCTGTTTTTAGATTGGTCACTTTGAGTGTGGTCCTGGCTACAGTGGCAGACACAACCACCCAGTTGGTGGTGGTTGTGTCTCTCTTCTCAACCACATAGTTGGAGATTGGGCAGCCACCTGTATACGTGGGAGGTTCCCAGTTAAGAGTAATACTCTCAGCACTGATGTCCTCCAACTTGACAGGGCCTGTTGGAGGGCCTGGCTTGTCCAGGGTGATCACCTCAATCGTGGCTTCCTTGGATCCCAGGGCATTGGTGACACTGATGCCATACATGCCTCCATCCTCCCTGGTTGCATCTTTTATGGTGAGAGTGGTAAGTTGTGCTGAATCAGTGACATTTACTCTGGTGGTCTGCTTGAGGAGAGCTCCATCCTTTGTCCAAGTGATGGTTGGTTTTGGATGACCAGCAATCGGGACCTCTATCTTGAGGTCATAGCCCACCTGGACATTGTAGGTGCTCACTTTAGGTCTAACAGCTGGCTCAATTACAAGGTCCTTTGCTACAACTGAGTGAGCCAGTTGCCTTGGGTCACTCCTGCCCTTGTCATTCACCGCTGTTACTCTGAACTGGTACTGCTCTCCGTTAAGTAAGTTGGTCACAACGGTTTCTGTTGCCTTCACACTGGCACACACAGACCAAGCTTCACTGTCTTTTGGTGCCAGTTCAACTTCATAGTGAGTAATCCTACTGCCACCGTCATGTTGGGGCTTCTCCCAGGTTAGTGTTACAGTGCTATTTGTAACGTCGACAACACTGACTTTACCAGGTGGCTGAGGCTTCTCAGATATCTTTATTGCTTCTACAGTTTTAGCAGGAAGACCCACACCATATTCATTCTCTGCCAGGACCCTGAAAAAGAAGATGCCACCCTCTGGGAGTGGTTCAACTTTCCATGACATTTTATTACATGTGGTGACAGGAGAGTAAACCTTCCTAGTGCTCTCACGCTTCTCTACTATGTAATGCTTAATCTTTGCACCACCATCCAGTAACGGAGGCTCCCAAGTGAGACTGACAGAATTCTTTGTGATCTCTTTCACTGTGAGGTTATTTGGTGGGCTAGGTGAGTCCAGGACTCTGACACTGATGAAAACTGATTTCACTCCACTGGCATTCTCTGCAGTCAGGGTATATTTGCCACTGTCAAATCTGTCAACATTCTCAATCACCAGTGAAGCATAGCTGCCTGTATTGTCAATTTGGGCAGTCTCCCTAATTTCGCCATCAGCCTTGCCCCATTTTACTTCAGGAGCTGGACGACCTCTCACAGGAACAAACAGCCTGAGAGTGCTTGCTGCTCTGATGTTGATCATCTTTCTCATGTCAGAATCCAAGTCAAGCTCAGGAGCCTCAAGCTTTTCCTCCATAAGGATTTTTCCTGGAACATCAGCATGTTCTCCAACACCAACTTTGTTGATGGCACACACTCTGAATTGGTATTCATGCTTCTCCAGAAGTTTTGTCACAGTAAACTTAGTATCTATAATTCCAGTGGGAGGAGTGCACATAACCCACTCATCAGTTTCTCCATTGCATGCCTCAACAATGTAAGCCTGAATCTCACAGCCTCCATCATAGATAGGTTTACCCCATGTCAGTGAAACAGTGGACCTAGATGTGTCCACCACCTTGGGATTATTCGGTGGGCCTGGTTTGAAGATAGGATCCAAAGCTTTGTAATATATCGTTGGAGGGCTGGGTGTTCCAATGCCTGCGGCATTTTCTGCAGCAACTCTAAATTCATAGCTGTGGTTTTCAAGGAGCCCTGTAGCTCTGAAGCGTAGTTCACTCACTGTGCGCTTGTTGCACCTGGTCCATCTCACACCATCCTTGTCACGTTTCTCAACAATATACCCTTGAATGGAGCTGCCACCATCATTACTAGGTCTCTCCCAAGTCACCACCATAGAATCTTTGGTGATTGTAGAGACTTCTACCTGTGTTGGTGGGCTGGCAGTGACAAACGGATTTTTGGCAATCATTGCCTCAGATTCCAGAGGCTCACCAACTCCATATTTGTTAACTGGAATCACTCTGAAGATATACTCATTACCAGGAAGAAGTTTGGTGATCTTCAGGTTCAGGGTCTGAACTTTAGGTTCAACTAGAGTCCAAACCAGCCTGCTGGTCTCTCTCCTTTCCACAATGTAATGAGAAACATCACTTCCTCCATCTTGCAAAGGTGGTTTCCATGAAATGGAACATTTTTCACTTGTGATGCTGTAAATGTTAATAGGGCCTTCAGGAGGACCTGGCCTGTCTAGAACCTTGACATTAATGTTTACAGTTTTCTCTCCTCCAACATTCTTTACCAACAAAGTGTACTGGCCTCCATCAACGCGGATGGCTTCTTTAACAACAAGGCAGGCTCTAAAGTCTGTGTTCTTAATCTCCAGATGAGCTGATTCAGGAATTGCTTTGCCTTCCTTCAGCCAATGTACTGCAGGCACAGGCTTACCAGAGATCCCAGCCTCAAGTTGGAATGTCTCTCCAGCATTCACCACTACAACCTGAGTATACTTAGCATCCAAATCAATCTGAGGTGGATCAACCTCATCCTTTGCTGTGATGGCTCCAGTAGAGTCTGATGGCAGACTGTAGACACCTGCTGCATTTCTGGCGATGACACGGAACTCATAAACCTGATCTTCAGTAAGACCTGTGACAACAAATGTAGTCTCAATAACATTGGCAAAACTAGCCTTCATCCAACGGCCAGTTCCCTCTTTCTTCT
This sequence comes from Aulostomus chinensis, assembly GCF_037954235.1. NCBI lineage: Eukaryota > Metazoa > Chordata > Actinopteri > Syngnathiformes > Aulostomidae > Aulostomus > Aulostomus chinensis. Next base: position 641,712 of record NC_141331.1, read on the forward strand.
CCACCACATAACCTGTGATTTTGATGCCGCCATCGTACTCAGGTTTGGTCCATCTGAGGGTCACCTGGTGTCTGGTCACAATGGCAGCCTCTGGTTTTCCTGGTCTGTCACATGGATCTCTTGCCACATGCATTTCACTCAGTTTGCTAGCTTTACTGATGCCAACAATGTTTTCAGCATAAACTCTGAACTCATATTCAATACCTTCTTCAAGGCCAACAACTTTGAATCTGCACTCTGGGATAAGCTGTTTGTTTTGTTTCACCCACAGTATGCTATTTCGCTCTTTGAGCTCCAAGTGATAGCCCAGGATCTTGCTTCCACCATCATGGCTGGGTGTATCCCACACAACCAGCATGCTCTCTTTAGTGGCTGACTGGACCACAACAGAGCGTGGTGAGCTGGGCACTTCAAAGGGATACTGAGCAATAATATTGTCAGAGAGCAGGACTGAAGACTTTCCATATCTATTCTCTGCAGCAATCCTAAACTGGTACTCACACCCAGTTTTCAGGCGGATAGCCTTGATAGTAGTTCTGGCCACAGTAGCTGATACAATCTGCCAGTTGGTTGTAGATGTGTCTCTCTTCTCAACGATGTAATTGTTAATGGAACAACCACCATCATACTCAGGTGGATTCCAGGACAAAATAACGCTGTCAGCAGTGACTTCTTCCATCTTAATAGGGCCGGCTGGAGGGCCAGGCTTATCAAGAACAACAACACTGATGTCAGTGGATGCCTCTCCAGTTGTGTTGGCCAGTTTGATAGAGTATGTGCCAACATCATCTCTGCAAGCCTCTTTAATGACCAGAAGAAGGTTTTTGTCTGTGGTTTGAGCATTGACTCGTGTTGTCTCCTTGAGAACAATACCATCTTTAAGCCAAGTTGCTATAGCTTTGGGACAGGCAGCATATGGAATATCTATCTTAAGATCATCTCCAGCTAAGACACTAAATGTGCTGAAAGCCAGTTTGAAATTTGGGGGGATGACTAGATCTTTGGCCACCACAGGCACACTGAGCGGTCGCGGGTCACTCACACCCTTTTCATTGATGGCTGAGATACGGAACATGTATTCCTCTCCCTGTGTAAGACCTGTTACAACAGCCTCATTGATCTTCACTACCATGACTTGGATCCAGTTCTCACCGTCTTTACCCTGCATCTCAACAATGTAGCCTGTGATTCTGCTTCCACCATCATGGTCAGGCTTTTCCCATGTTAGTGTAACACTAGTGCTGGTTACGTCACACAATGAAACTTTTCCTGGTGGTAGGGGCTTCTCTGAAACTTTAATTGGTTCAACAGTCTCCACTGGGAGGCCAATGCCAAATTCATTCTCAGCAAGGATTCTGAAGAAGTACATCTTTCCTTCTTCCAGTTGGCCAACTTTCCAACTGGATTTGTGGCAACTAGCACATACTGTTGAGTAGGCCTTTCTCATTGACTCACGCTTCTCCACAATGTAGTTGCGGACTCTGGAACCACCATCAATGAAAGGTGCATCCCAAACAAGGGAGATGGAATCTCTAGTGACTTCCTTAATTACTAGATTCTGAGGTGCTCCGGGCGTATCTAGCACCCGGACATTAACAAAGGCTGTCTTGCTTCCTGAGGCATTTTCTACAGTCACCATGTATTTACCTCCATCAAACCTGTCAACATTCTCAACCTGAAGAGTAGTGAATGATGATGTGATTTCAATATTAGCTTTATCCAGGGATTCTCCATGCTCTCTTGACCATTTTACATCAGGTGCTGGTCTGCCCTTTATAGGGACAAAAAGCCTGAGAGTGCTGCAGGCTCGAATGCAGACAACCTTTCGAAGGTCTGCTCCAAGTTCAATTTCTGGTGGAAGTAGCCGGTCTTCAGCCTTGGGGGTTCCAGGAACAGCTGCAGGCTCTCCAACACCTTCACAGTTAGTGGCACAGATGTTAATTTTGTACTCTTGGTTTTCCATCAGGCCAGTGATGGTGAATGAGGTAGCTGTCCACCCCTTCTTCGGAGTGTGAATTGTCCATTCATCCTCTTCAGGCAGGCAGGTCTCCACAATGTAACCAGTGATTTCTGAACCACCATCATAGACAGGCTTATTCCAAGCAAGGGTGATGGAGGACTTTGTGGTGTCTAGCACTCTAGGGTTCCCTGGAGGTCCAGGCTGGAAGATTGTGTCCATGGCTTTATAGAATGGACTACAGGGACTAGGCTGGCTAAGCCCTGCATTGTTCTCTGCAAAGACTCTGTATTCATATTCATGTCCTGGTGTGAGGCCAGAAACCTTGAATCGCAAATCTGTTACAGTCCTCTTGTTGCACTTCACCCAGCGTAGGCCAGTCTTGTCCCTTCTCTCAATTATATAAGTGTTGATTCTGCTACCTCCATCATGCTCAGGGCGCTCCCAGCAGACAACCATGGAGTCCTTGGTAATGGTGGTGACCTCAGGCTGCTGTGGCGAATCACTGGGGACATAGGGATTGGCACAGATAACAGGTTCAGACTCTAAGGGCTCACCTATGCCATACTTGTTAACTGCCATAACTCTGAAGATGTACTCATTGCCCTTCAGGAGCTTGGTGACCTTGAACCTGTTTGCCTGAAGGTCCATGGCAACATTTGTCCATGCCAACCTACTGGTCTCACGCCTCTGAATAATAAAGTATTCAATCTTGGCACCTCCATCATGTGTTGGATGCAGCCAGTTGAGAACACATTTCTCTGCAGTGACATCAGTAACTGTAAGGGAATCTGGTGGTCCAGGTCTGTCAAGAACCTTGACATTGTATGTGAACTTAGCAAAGCCACCAGGGTTGCTTGCAGTCAGAGTAAACACACCACCATCCCTTCTTAAGGAGTCTTTGTTTATCAGGGTTGTGTGGAAGTCAAATGTCTTTATCTCTAATTTGGCTGTATCCTCAAGCTCCTTCCCATCCTTTGTCCATAAGAGAGATGGGATTGGTCTGCCAGTCACACTGGCCTCCAGTTTAAACATCTCTCCTGCCATGACAACAATAGTGCTGCTATAGGATGAATCAACATCAAGCATGGGCTCTTCAATATCATCCCTGCACGTGATTGCTTCTGATGGCTGGGACGGTGAACTAATAGCACCAGCTGAGTTCCTAGCAAATACACGGAATTCGTAAGCTGCATCTTCAGTCAGACCACTGACTGTGTAAATGGTCTCTAGGATGTTGTTGAAGTTGGCTTTGAGCCATCGTCCACTGGGCAACTCTCTCCTCTCCACAGTGTATCCAGTAATAGAAAATCCACCATCTCCCTCTGGCTTGGTCCATGAAACAGTCACCTCATGTCTGGTGATATTCAGTGCCAAAGGCTTGCCTGGTGGGTCCACGGGGTCCAAAGCATACAGAGACTCAGAGGGTTTACTTGGTTTGCTGACACCAGCCATGTTTTCAGCGATAACACGGTGTTCATAAGCGATTCCATCAACAAGGCCTGATGATTTGAATATATTTCCAACAACAAGAGCTTTACTGATTCTCTGCCAGAGAATGCTGTTCTTCTCTTTTCTCTCCACATGGTAGCCCAAGATAGCACTGCCTCCATCAGAGGATGGCTCATTCCAGCTTAAACTCATTGCGTCCTTGTTGAAAGATGTGACCACAGGTGTTCCTGGCTGCCCTGGCACGTCAAATGGATAGGCAGCCACTACGGGTTCAGACATAATGGCAGGTCCAATGCCATATCTATTTTGGGCTTTGACACGGAACTGATATCTGGTTCCGGTAGTGAGTCGTGCTGCCTTAAATGTGGTACGAATCACTGTGGCTGCCAATTCCACCCAGTTTGTGCCGGTAGTGTCACGCATCTCAACAATATAGTTGTTGATGGGAACCCCCCCATCATTCTCTGGTGCCTCCCAGGACATGAGAACATAATCACATGAGACCTCATCCAGCTTAATGGGACCTGTGGGAGGGCCTGGAATATCATGGACCAAGACTGTGATTGTCTCAGTCACTGTACCCAGTATGTTCTTTCCGCTCATCGAATACTGGCCTCCATCGGACCTCTTAATCTCACTGATATTGAGGATTGTTGATGTTGGAGTGGTTTCAGTGTTCATTCTCTGTGTCTCCTTCAATGCTGTGTCTCCCTTTCTCCAGGAAACTATAGGCCTGGGTTTCCCAAGAACTGGAATCTCCACCTTAACACGGTCCCCAGCCTTGGCAATAACCGTCTTCTGGTAGACTCCACGAAGATCAAAGGATGGGGCGGATGTTTGTTCTTTGATAATTGCAGGTCTGCTCTCACGGGGGTCACTTCTACCTGATGCATTGACTGCCATTATGCGGAAGGTATATTCTGCTCCCTCAATTAGATCTGTCACTGTGTAGTCTAAAGCCTTAAGGGTGGCAACATGGGCCCACTGGTCAGTATCTTTCTTTTGGGATTCAATCACATATCCAGTGATTAAGCTGCCACCATCATGCTGAGGCTTAGCCCAAGCCAAACTGGCACTGTCAGCTGATACATCTGTGACATATAAGTTCTCAGGGGGAGAGGGGGCCTGGGACACCCTAATTGGCTCAGGGGTTTCAGCAGGCTCACCTACACCAAGGTCATTCTCAGCAGAGACACGGAAGTAGTAGTAAGTTCCCTCCTCCAGGTCTGAGATTTTGAAGGAGCACTTCTGCCATGTAGTACTAAGTACAGTGTAGGCCTTCTTGGTGGCCTCTCTCTTTTCAATAATGTAGTTGTGAATCTTAGAGCCACCGTCAATGATGGGGATTTCCCACTGGAGCGTTATACTATTTTTAGTAATCTCTCTAAGTTTGAGGTTAACTGGGGGCCCAGGAGTGTCCAGGACTTTTACATTAACAAAGCCAGTCTTCTTTCCAGCTACATTTTCCAGACATAGGTTGTATTTTCCAGCATCGTATCTTGTGCAGTCAGGAATAACCAGCAGAGTATAAGACTCTGTGGTGTCAATATGTGCACGTGTTTTTAGGTTGGTGTCGTCTTTGACCCATGTTACCTCAGGAGCAGGTCGGCCTCTGATGGGAACAAACAAACGGATTGATGCACGGCACCTGACCACCAAGGTTCTTCTGAGTTCGGCATCAAGCTCAAAGTCGGGCAGAGTCTCCTGGTCCACCAGTTCAGTCACTTTCTCCACCTCTGCAGGCTCTCCCACTCCCTCAGAGTTCACAGCTCTGACTCTGAAGAGGTATTTGCCTCCCTTTTGTAATTTACCGATAACGTATTCAGTCGCTTTCAGAGGGTACTGTGTCTCTGTCTCCCAGTCATCATGTCCTTCCTTTTTATACTCCACAATGTATCCATCTACTTCAAGACCACCATCATAGTGGGGTCGGCCCCAGGTGAAGGTGGCTGAAGTTTTTGTGGTGTCTGTAATTCTGGGGTTGGATGGAGGGCCAGGTGGATCTAATAAACAGAAAAGACACAATTTTAAATGTTAAAAGGGCCCTTTTAAAAAGCACTGAATATGTTTTATTCTGACCTGTTAGTGTATCTTTAAAAAAACCCTCTTCTACTTACACACAATGTCCTTGGTCATCACAGGTTGTGATGGCTCACTGGGAACTCCAAATCCAGCCTTGTTCTCAGCTGTAACTCTGAATTCATACTCTACTCCCTCACTCAGACCTTGGACTTTGAAGCGAAGGTCGGGAACTGTTCTCTTACAAGCTCTGACCCATCTCATTCCTCTCCTCTCTTTCCTCTCAACACAATATCCTCTGATGTCACTTCCTCCATCCTGTATTGGTCTCTTCCATGAAATGGTGACAGCATTCCTACTGATATTGTCAATCTCTGGGATTGAGGGTGGGCCTGGTGGGCCTAAGGGAGGAAAATAAGCACACTATGGTCAGTAATATGTTAAAAGTGATATCATGAGATTTAAAACTATCTTTAAAAGATTCAATTATCCACTAATGTATGAAAATAGTGAAGAACTAATAACTTCCAAAATACCTCATTTGAAAACACTCATAAAATCTGAAAATGATGAACCCAAATATACATGTGGAAACCAAATTAAACTTACTGAAACTGTCAACCATTTTAACTGGCCCAGACTGGCTTGAGTCTCCAATGCCATATTGGTTCACAGCAGAGACTCTGAAGATGTACTCATTGCCCTTGATCAGTTTGCTAGCTACATATCTGCAGTCCATGACATTTTCAGCTAGCTTTGTCCATTGCAGCCGGCTGGTCTCTCTCTTCTCCAGGATGTAAGACTTGATGGTGCAGCCTCCATCCTCCTCTGGGGGAAGCCAGGTCAACGTACACTTCTCAGCTGAAATGTTACTGGCTTCAATGGGGCCTGGAGGCCCGGGGACATCCAGAACCTTAACTTTTACATGTTCCTCCTTAATGCCAAATGGGTTGCTTGCAGTGATGGTGTAGTCTCCTGTGTTCTTTCTGCTGGCATACTTAATACTGAGGGTAGAGGTGGTGGGGGTGCTGTTGATGCTGACAATGTCAGAGGTCTTGAACTCGCGGCCTCCTTTGGACCATACAGCAGTGGGTGGAGGCTTGCCCATAATCTTGGAGGCAGTGATCACAACAGTGTCTCCTGCCCTGACTGACACACCATCCTTCATGTCTGGGTCAATGGTGATGGATGGGGGCTCTGCATAGAAGACAGAGGCAAGTCTTGTTATCTCCACAGACTTCAATCATTCTATTTCACAACAATATGAATTTCAAGGGCTGTAATTTCAAACGTAATCATTTTTATCACGTCAGATAAGCTTACCATACTCATCCTTGCAGGTCAGAAGCTCAGTAACTTCTGAAGGAGGACTGATAGCCCCACCAGCATTCTTGGCCCTGATCCTGAACTGATACTGAGATCCTTCCATTAGGTCAGTGACAGTGAAGGCACAGCCTTGGATGTTGACATGGTTGGCTTTCATCCAGGTCTTACCGCCAGCTTCCAGCTTCTCTACCATATAGCCAGTCAACTTATGGCCACCATCATATTTGGGCACTGTCCACATCAGGGTGACCGTGGTTCTAGTGACATTGATCACATCTGGCTTGCCAGGAGGATCTAACAGAACACAAATTAACATTGACAGTGTGTGTGAGTGTGATTGTTGGAGATGCACTTCTAATGTAAAGTGTATTATAAATGAAATGTATCATTAATAATATTATCATTATTACCCATTTTGTCTTGAAGTGTGGAATTGAGACACATAACATTCTGTTTTCTTGCACAAGAAATTTCTATCGTCAAAGAACTTACCAATTGGATCAAGGGCGACCACAGCTTCAGTGGGCCTGCTTGCCTTTCCCAGGCCAGCCATGTTCATGGCCATCACCCTGAACTCATACTCTAGTCCTTCTATCAGGCTGGTGACTCTGCATTCCTTCACTCTCAGTGGAGACTTAGTGGCCCGTTTCCACATTAGACTGTTCTTCTCCTTAAACTCCACGTGATATCCTAGAGAACACACAAAATCACTTGGCCACCTGCTAATTTACATGTGCTGGATACAGTATTTCTTTGCTTACTGACACATTTTCATGATCACAATAAGTTACCAGTGATTGGGGAGCCACCAGTGTCTTTTGGATCTTCCCAGGTTAAGATGGCTGACTCATGGCGGATGCTTTGTATCTCTGGAGGAGCAGGTGCCTCTGGAACATCTGGAAGCAGCAACAATTGACAACACATTAACAATAAATCTGCTAACTGTTTATGTGACTTCAATTTATGGTATTTTTGGGGAATTCACTTCTACCAACTAGACTTCAAAACAGAATAAAAGACATCACTGCTTTGAGGCAATACAAGTTGAGCTATTAATGAGGATGCTGCTGTGAAGAGGTGATACTCACTGAATGGATGCTGGGCAATGACAGGGTCTGACCTCAGATAGTCTCCAACACCATACTTGTTCTCAGCAAACACTCGGAAGATGTATTCTACTCCCTCCTGTAGACGGATCACCCTCAATGTGGTCTTCTGGATGGCTGAAGCCACCGTGGCCCACTTGTTGTCTGTTGTCCTCCTCTTTTCTACTATGTAATTGGAAACCTCAGAGCCACCATCATCTTTGGGTGGCCCCCATTCCAAGGTGATGCCATCAGCAGTGATTTCATCAAACTTTATGGGTGCAGTGCAGATGCCTGGTTTGCCAACCACTTTCAATTGGAATTTGCAGTCCTTGGAACCAGCGCTGTTCCTGACATTAATGGTGTAGGTGTCGGCGTCTCCTCTCTGACAGTCCCTGATCAGCAGGGTGGTGATGCCCTGAGATGCTTCAATGCACAGCCTGCCTGTGTCTCCAAGGGCCACGTCACCCTTCTTCCATGTGGCGGTGGGGTTTGGCACACCAGTGATGGGTATGTTGATACGTGTGGTGCTGCCCTCCTTCACCACACAGCAGCCATCATGCAGATTGCTCAGGTTGCAATCTGGCAGTACTGCAATTTAAAGGATTGCATATTAAATATAAATAAAAATACAACACATATAATACATTTCTAACACAACAAGCAACCAGACGAGAAATCATAAAACTTCTTTTCAAACAGCAATCCGGCCAAGAAGGAAGCAAAAAACAATGTTACAACGATAAACCCAAACAGTACAAACAAACGAATACACACTTCTCACACATGGCAGACAATAACATAGAGTGACCAGTCCATCAAATAACAATAACAGCAATGTTGCATGATGGATGACAGAAATTTCATACCAAACTGGTCCTTAGCAACAACAGCAAGCTCAGTGGGTGGTCCCTCTCCAGACTCATTCAGTGCCTTCACTCTGAAGAAGTACTCTTTGCCCTCAGTGAGCTCGCTGATGACGTGTGAGGTATTCTTGCCCTTCATAATCTCTTTCCACTTCTCTTCACCTTCGCTCAGCTCCAGGATGTAGGCCCTGACATAGCTGCCACCATCACTGATGGGCTTCTTCCAGCCCAGGGTAATTGAATTCTTGGTGGTTGTCTTGGCCTTGAAGTCCATCACTGGACCAGGTTGCTCTAAAAGGCAGAAGAAGTGGATCAGCACTGAGCTTATGGTGGTATGGTCTCACTTGAAGATGAGTATTTTATTATAAGGGTACAAGTACTTTATTTGCTGAAAAAAACAAGGATTGGACTCCTCACAACTAAAAAGTCTATCCAAGGCAAAAAATACACTGAGTACTGTTGTTTAATCATTGCACATATCACAATTATGTTGTTTCTACTCTGTTGAATAACAATTGATCCCTAAAATATGCTAATACATTGTTGGTAGGTAAGTAGGTACTTAATTAATCCCCAAAGGGGAAATTTCATTGTCACAGCAGCCACAACACAATAATAGACAGTTAAAACATACACAGTACCGTAATTTATTTATGGTATACATATCGTATGAAAATGTCACTATCATTCTCATCAAAGTTAATGTAAATGTGAATGTGTATTGCATTTATTAACTATTCCCTGGATAACTCTAGCCATACCTGAAGCGCGGACAGCACCGGCAGTCTCACAGCCCTCTCCAATGCCATAGGCGTTCTCAGCCAGCACTCGGAAGCAGTAGGCTTGTCCAGCTTCCAGGTTGGTGATCCTGTAAGAGATCTTGTGGCACTCTGCTGACACACAAGTCCAGGCCTTTCTCTCTGCCAATCTCTTCTCTACAATGTAGCTCTTGACCGGGCTGCCTCCATCTATCAGTGGGGCATCCCAGGTGATGCAGGCATGGTTTCTGGAGGTCTCCTTGACAACCAGGTTCACAGGTGGTCCGGGAGAATCTTGAGGAGGAGAACAGTATTACTCAGAGCTTCTCCTAATAAAACTATGGCTGTTTGGTGTGGCTGAACCAAACTCTGGCTGGACAAATCCTAACACACCCAGACCACTTAAGAAGGAGGTCTTTGTCCAGTCCCCAAAAACTTTTGTTTGGTATTAATGTGATGTGACCTCTTAACTGTAAGCCAGCAGGTTTGAGGTGAACATCATATCTTCTGCATTCTCAGTATTTTGGAAGATTATGGCTTCTTCAGGGCCTTTTCTTTTGTGTTTAAGTTCAAGTGCCATCCCAGACACAACAAAACCAGCATGGGGAGCAAATGTATTTCACCTAATGTTTCGCGATATATAGATTTTTTTGACTGTTAGTACCAATAGTTCCGCATCTCCATGTGTCAATCCTGTGATCGACTTCCCACTCACTCCATGGGATTTAATCCAACCCTAACAACCCTTTGATGTTAACATGGTGTCATGCGTCTGTAGGATTTGGTTTTTTAAAGAAACAAAACCCCTGATTCAGAGAAACATGTCACACTGGTACCTGATTGGAGTAAAAATGTGCTTGTGTGAAAAGGATCAAGTTTAGCCGATTTATAACTGACCAATATATACTATCGTAATATTTTGCCAACAGACTTACCGAGGACCTTGACGATAATGGTGTAGCTCTTGGAGCCACTGCTGTTCTCCAGTGTCAGGACATATTTTCCAGCATCGTATCTGTTTATATTTTCAATCAGCAGGAGTGTGTCCCACTCTGATGTCTTGATCAGCAGTCCCTGCCTCTCCTTCAGGTTGGCGTCAATCTTGCTCCAGGTTACCTTAGGTGCTGGCCGTCCTCTCAGGGGAACGTAGAGCCTCATGGTAACACCTGCTCGAAGAACCAGTGCCTTTCTCAGGTCAGCATCTAGCTCGGCTTCTGGAGCAACTGGAGGAGAGAAGGAAGAACTGCTCAATAGTTATGACTTTGGCAATTTTATTTCAATTCTCTCATAGTCTGCTACTTTTAAGCTGTTAACCAAAATCTGAATGTCTGGCTATTTAGGTTGTTAACCAACATCTGAATGTCTGGCTATTGCCAGACATTCAGATATGCTCAGTGTGCTGGAATCAGTTGCTTTATGGTCGTAAAGCACCATAAAGACCAGGGCAAGAGTATTTCAGTGATGGATTCATGAGAAGAGATGAGTTACCAAGATCAAGAGACATAACAGAGTTAAGGGACATACTGAGGATGTCTTTGGGCATGTGGTTTCCTGGGACCTCACTGGGTTCGCTGTAGCCAATCTTGTTAACAGCAGTGACCCTGAACTGGTACTCTATGTTGTCCATCAGGCCTGTCACCAAGAACTTGGTGGCCTGGAGCTTCTTTGGGACATTGCACTTAGTCCAGTTCTCGGCAGCAGCCATCTTACACTCCACCAGGTATCCAATGATCTCACATCCGCCATCATATGCTGGTTTGGTCCAGCTGAGGCTAATGGACCTCTTGGTGGAGTCCACCACTTTGGGGAAAGCAGGTGGGCCAGGAGGATCTAAAGAAAAAAAAAATCACAGTCATCGTCTTCAGTAAGACCCCTGTCCTGTGTATGTGAAGAACTGTACATATTTTTTACAGTTCTAAAAGTCAGAGGCAGGTACTCACAGACGGGGTCGACAGCGAGTGCTGCATTTGATGCATCGCTGGGTTTGCCCAGCCCCGCTTTGTTCATGGCAATGACCCTGAACTCATACTCAGAGCCCTCAGTCAGCTGAACAGCCTTGATGGTCCTGTCAATGACTGGCCGGCGGTTGACCTTTGCCCAGGTCAGCTCAGTTGCCTCACGTTTTTCCACCATGTAGCCAAGGATGGGGGCCTTACCGTCATTTGCTGGTGCCTTCCAGCTGACTGTCATGGAGTCTTTGGTGATGTTTGTGATGACGGGCGGCTCGCAGGGGCCGGGAACATCTGAGTAGATGAAATTGGGTCATAAAAATTTCCTGTCACGATGAAAATCATGAAACAAATATTGACCTATGCGATTTCATGCAAGGGACTGAACGTTAACCAGTAAACCAGGCTGTAACGAATGTTGACACACACATTTAAAGAGCTACTCATTGAAATGTTCATTCATTCTTTTGTTTCAGTCACATAAAGTCAATACACATTTTCTAACTGACAGGAACAAACTGACTTTTACAATGTGAGTTATTCAGTCCAATGAAGAAACTGCAGCTTGAGCTTTTTCAGTGGTAAAAATCTCAACGTACCATATGGGTTCTTGACCATGACAGGCTCAGTCATGACGGGATCTCCCTGGCCATACTGGTTCTCAGCACTGACCCTGAACTGATACTCATGTCCCTCGATGAGTTTTTCTACTGAGCAGTCAGTAAGATGTCCGTGAATATTGGAGGTGACAAGCGCCCAGTTGGCCCTGCTGGTTTCACGCTTCTCAATGATGTAGTTGGTGATTTCAGAGCCGCCATCTGCCAGTGGGGGCTCCCAGCGTAGCTTGACACGGTCAGCAAACACTTTAGTGGTTTTCACGGAGGCTGGAGGGCCTGGTTTGTCTTCAAGGTACAGAGACAGAAGTAGTTGTTTTGTTGTTGCGGTAAAATGGTGATAAACAAATACAATAAAATGTTGCAGCCAGCTCACCGAGCACCTTGACCTTGATTGTAGCGTACTTGCTACCATTGATGTTTTCGGCGGTGATGGTGTAATCTCCAGATTCTTTCCTGGTGACGGAGAAGAGCTCCAGTAGGTGGACATGTTTCTTCTGGGCCATCTTCAATCCTTCTGTGAGAACCAATGGCACACCGTCTCTCTTCCAGCTCACCTTGGGCAGTGGCTTGCCGAAAACCTCAGCATCAAGGGAAACATTCTCTCCGGCCTTCACCACAATCAGGTTCTTCATGTTAACACCCAGTTCCACACGAGGAGGAACTGCACAGGAGATGAGAAAATCAGGATTACATAAATACATAATTCATCGGTCTTTGGATTGTTCTTTGATGTACAAAGTCGTACCGTTCTCAGCAATGATGGAAATGGGATCAGACAGCTCTGATGGGAGGCTAATGTTAATGGCCGTCTTAGCAATGACTCTAAATTGGTACTGTTGCCCCTCCTCCAGGCCCATCACTACATAGCTCTCGGTCTGGATACTCATGCAATTGCTGTTGCAACGCATCCACTTTTCCTCTGGTAGCTTCATGTACTCCATGAAGTAGCCAATCAGCTTGCTGCCACCATCGTGCTTGGGCCGGCTCCAGACCAATGAGACGGAGCTCTTGGTCACATCCATAGGCTCAGGTTTACCTGGCAGATCTGGTTGGAAAGATGCAAAGATTTGTATGTTCAGTAAAACCATCTTGATGCTGGTGATCCTAATTGGAGTCACTGAAAACTCCTCTGGAGAAATGTAGCAGCAAGCTGGGCAATCATGTACAGAAAATATATGATTAATTTCATAATAATTAGGGTCTTCAGGCGAAGACCCTAGTCTGTTTGCTCAGCAGAGCAACACATTAGCAGCACTAAAAACACTACAAACACACACTAACCAGTGTCCCAGCCCCCCAACACCCATGAGGCAGCCGGGCCAGACGGCCTGGAGCCGGTTTTCACATACACATCATTCAAAACCTGGTACTGGACTGTTCTTGCTGTCAATGAGCGCGTATTATAAGCATAAATTATTAGCGCCTGAGCCTGAAGGTACCTCTGGCGAAGACCCTATTATGTTTTTATTTTTCCGCCGCCAAAAAACCCTTAATTTAACCCCCCAGACATGCATGAAATTTGCTGAAATTTGGCACACTTGTCCGGTCTGGCGAAAAATTTTATATTCTAAAGCCACAAAACTAAACAACACATTTGGAGCGCTATAACTGCTTGCACGAATGTCCCACAGACATGGGACCAACACCGTTGGACTCGTCTCATCAAGACGCAAAATTCCTACACTCTGACCCCTCACCTGTCTACAACAGAATGTCCACAATTTGGACAAAACTGTCAAAATCAGCACTTTTTTGACTCCTCAAACAAAATCTATCTCCTCCTACGGCATTAATGCTATCGCTTCCAAACTTTCACACGTTAATCACACCACTCTGCTCTTCAAAAATCTTTAAAAACTTTGTAATAACTCACTCGGTGTCCATTTTACAAGCCGTCAAAGTTGGGGAGACACATTTTACGCTTACAATGGAAGTCTATGGGGAGACGGTGTCCTCTCAGGTACATACTGTCAAACAAACGCTTCTCACGTCTACACCATCCATCCCACAGCTCTACCAACCACACCACTGCATTCCTGACAAAAACCCCTCCAAGAACATGGTGTTCTGTGTCCCTCTGGACCAGCGTATGCCGACTTCTTCCTCTTGTCCCACTCAAGTCCTGGTGCTCCTCCTCTCTCTCCACTCTAGCACAGATCAAAGACAGAGCAGTGGGGAGGGGTTCTTAAAGGGCCAGCTCTCAGCTCTGCTCTCTCTCTAGCACAGATCAAAGACAGAGCAGTGGGGGAGGGGTTCTTAAAGGGCCAGCTCTCAGCTCTGCTCTCACTCTAGCACAGATCAAAGACAGAGCAGTGGGGGAGGGGTTCTTAAAGGGCCAGCTCTCAGCTCTGCTCTCACTCTAGCACAGATCAGAGACAGAGCAGTGGGGGAGGGGTTCTTAAAGGGCCAGCTCTCAGCTCTGCTCTCACTCTAGCACAGATCAAAGACAGAGCAGTGGGGGAGGGGTTCTTAAAGGGCCAGCTCTCAGCTCTGCTCTCTCTCTAGCACAGATCAGAGACAGAGCAGTGGGGGAGGGGTTCTTAAAGGGCCAGCTCTCAGCTCTGCTCTCACTCTCTGATCAGACTCAGGCTTCTAACTCCTCAACTACAAGGCCTCCACACTGGACCAGGACACCCTGGGATTCAGGCCAGGGCTCAGGCCCACACAACGCTGCTTGCAGCTTTAATTTGATATGATATCCATATTATCTTATTGAAATCACATGAAAATGCTCATTCTTTTAGGGTTATTTGTAAATATTTCATGATTGGCTGTAGCTTGCTAGCTTCATACCAATGGCAGTCCTGGCGGTGATGAAGTCAGTCTGCTTACAGGGTTTGCCCTGTCCAGCAATGTTGAAAGCTGACACCCTGAAGGTGTACTCCAAGCCCTCGATCAGGCTGGTGCAGGTGTACTGGGTGGCTTTTACCAGGGCCTCACTGGCCTTGACCCACAGAAGGCTGTTTCTCTCCTTCTTCTCAATGCAGTATCCTGTGATTGGGCTGCCACCATCATTGCTGGGACGCTCCCAAGACAGGATGACAAAGTCCTTGTTGATTTTGTTGATCTGCAGGTTTTTGGGCTCACTGGGAGGATCTGGTGAAACAGAGGAATCAGTCAACAGTTTGACAATCCTGTGCTTGACCTTGTGGTGTTGTCAGCTGAGGGTTTAGCTAATCTTAGCTGGAAAGCTAAAAATGTGAAGTTCTGACTCACCAAATGGATATCTGGCGATCATTTTCTCAGAGTAGATGGGTTCAGAGATGCCAAACCTGTTCTCAGCACGGACTCGGAAGGTATACTCTTTGCCAGGTGTCAGTTTGGTCATCCTGAAGCTGGTCTTGGTGCAGGATGAGGACACAGTGATCCAGTCGCCCTGGGTGATGTCGCACTTCTCCACAATGTAGTTGGTGATGGTACTGCCACCATCTTCCGGAGGAGAGTTCCAGAGCAGCGTACAGGCATCGATGTCTTGTTCTGTGATTTCAAGGGGGGCTTCAGGGGGTCCAGGGATGTCTGTGAGCCCAAAGAAGATGAATGCTGATGTCTTATACAACCATCTATGATCTGCTACTCATCATACACATTAGCTGAACCCTCCAGGTGGGCATGTCAGGAAGGTTGCATACAGCAGGGGTCCCTGGGGGACACAGCATTACTAACAAATCAATAAATCATTTCAATATTCAATTCACATAATTTAGACATAATTTTATCATAACACAAAACTTTACCCAGTTAAGCTACACCTAAGCTTTATCTAAAGATCTCAAGATTGTTGGAAACTGGCATTGCTGGAAAGATATGAATCTAGATGGTGTTACTGTAATGTATCTCTTAAACAGACCCATGACAATGACTCGGAGGATCTGGTTGATCTTGGCTGTGCTGTTCTCAGCTGACAAGCTGTAGTAGCCACTGTCAGCCCTCTTCACATTCTTGATGATGAGCGTGCAGGTTGTCAACGTCTTGATTACAGAGAGGCGATCAGAGGTCAGAACATCCTCATTGCCCTGTTTCCACTTGCAGAACGGAGCAGGTTTCCCTGCCACAATTGCCTCAATCACCATCTTGGATCCTGCTCTGATTGTCACAATGTCTGGCATGATGATCTTTGGAGCCACTGAGAAGAAGAATCAAAAAGACTTACTTCAATTTAACGTGACAAGCACAATTTCCTGCTTTTGTTCATGTGAGACAATTCATTCAAGTTCAATACTTTGCTATGTGTAAGTCAAAAAAGTGCACAGCTACTCAATAAAGTTTGAGATGGATTTATTTTTTTTGCTTGACTCACTGAGCTGCTCCTTGACCTCGAACACTCCCTCAGCCTCCCGGGCCAGACTGACTCCCACTGAGTTCCTGGCTGCAACTCTGAACTTATACTTCTTTCCTTCCTTCAAGCCAACCACCACAATGGTCAAGTCTTTGACAACAGAATAGGGTGTCCATTTGTTTTCTGGTGAACCTTCCTCCTGATAGTCCACCACATAGCCATTGATCTTGGCTCCTCCATCTCTGAGCGGCTTCAGCCAACCCAGGGTGGCACTGTTCTTGGTGATCTCCAACACATCCATCTTCTTTGGAGGGTCTGGCTCACCTGAATCACAAGGAGGAATTAGGAGGGAAGGAGAGAAAAACAACAATGGATGAGGGAAGTGTGGAGAGATGACTAATCGAGGCTGGGTGTCCTGCCACCATCACATTTATTCAAAGATCCCTCTTGACACTCACTGATGGGGTCAACAGCCAGGTAGGACTTGGGCGAGTCCTGAGGAACACCAATTCCGTACTTGTTGCAGGCCATGACTCTGAAGTAGTACTCGACACCAGGTGTCATGTTGGTCACCTTGTAGCTGGTCTTCTTCAGGTCTTCTGTGCACTTGGTCCAAGTCTTCCTGTCTACCTCACGTTTCTCCACGATGTAGTTGAGGATCGGGCTGCCACCATCATTTTCTGGCGGCAACCAAGACAACTGAGCTGTTGTCTTTGTGACATCAGTTGCTTCAAGTCCACCAACAGGGCCAGGGGTATCTGCAGAGGATGAAATAAAGAATCAGAGATAGTTTGCCTCCTCCTTCAATTGTTTTAATAGAGCCATACTGTACAAGTAAAATTAGTTGTCATGGGACTTGATCTCTCACCGAGGACTTTTACTCGAACAAAAACAGCTTTCTCTCCAGCAGAGTTTGACAGAATCAGTGAATATTTCCCAGAATCCTCTCTTGTACTCTCTGGGATGACCAAGAAGGACATGGTGTCAACCTGGTCCACGTGACCTCGACGGACCACATTGTCCACACCCATGCGCTTCCATGTGACCTTGGGGGCGGGCCTTCCTCTGATGACAGCAAAGAGTCTGATTGGGCAGCCAGCTCTGACAGCCAGGCCTTTCCTCAAACTTGCATCCAGGTCAATTTCTGGAGCCTCTGTTGTGATGAAAACACAACTCTGTCAGCACCAGTTGAGGACCAAAAGCGTATCAGCCTGAATTCTAAATGCAAAACAAAATTTGTTGCCATGCATCGCATTACTTAACACATACTAAGGTGTTCAGGCACCATAAACCCTGTTTCTTACCCAGTATCTCCTTGGGAGAGACGGCTTCCTTCAGGTATGCATGACGTCCCCAGCCAACCTGGTTTTGAGCAGAGACCTTGAACTCATACTCCTGCTTCTCATCTAGCTGTGTGATGGTAAACTCTGTGAGGACCAGTGGTCCGTGGGTGTCAATCCTCTTCCAGCCCTCTGTGGGCTTCTCGGGGTCCACCTCGCCCTTCAGTCTCATATCCAGGCTGTAGCCAATGATAGGGGCACCTCCATCATACACAGGTTTAGACCAGGACAGAGTGATAGAGGTCTTTGTGCTGTCAGCTACCTTCAGGCCTGCAGGCGGGCCAGGGGGTTCTGTTGATAGAGATAACATAACAAAGTTCCATGGAGAAATTCAAGAAGTAGATGACACATGAGGTTTCACTGTGTGAGGCTGTAAACTCACCGATTGGGTCTTTAGCTGCAACAGGCCTGCAGGGTTTGCTGGGCTCTCCGAGGCCTACCTCATTTTCAGCCCTCACTCTGAACTGATACTCGTGGTTGGGGATCAGGTTGGTGACTTTCATGCGTCTCTCAGAGATTGGGCTCTTGGTGCAAGGCACCCAGCGCACTGCCCTCTTCTCCTTCCTCTCCAGGATATAACCGGTGATGGACTTTCCGCCATCATTCTCAGGTGGAGCCCAGACCACTGTCATCTCCTCTTTGCTCACCTGTAACACCAAAATATTTAGGGAGTCAATATTTTAACAATGTTGGTTGATGTCATCATCAATTATATAGCAGGTAAGAGGCTATAAAAAAGGATGTCTTTAACTGACCTTGGTGACTTCAGGGGCCTCAGGGGGTCCAGGTCTGTTGAACTGAGTCTTGACAGTGACAGGCTTGCTCTCCATGGCAGGGCCAGTTCCCATCTTGTTTTCAGCCCTCACTCTGAAGATGTACTCATTGCCCTCCACAAGACGGGTGACATTGCAGTATGGTGTGACAACAGATGCAGAGTATGTGGACCACACCATCCTCCTAGTCTCACATTTTTCCAGGATGTAGCTGTCCACCTCACAGCCTCCATCATCCTCTGGAGCATCCCATATCACTCTGCACTTATCTGCTCCAATGCCCGTGATCCTGAGGTTCCTCACTGGGCCAGGGACATCGAGGACATTAACATTGGCATATGCTGTGAAGGTGCCGGCTGAGTTGGTGGCGGTAACTACAAACTTCCCAGTGTCTGTGCGTCGGGACTTTGTCATGAGGAACTTGGAGTAGTCAGCACCAGTTTCATAGCTGATTCGGGGGTTATCTCCAGTTGCCTTGTCTTTTGTCCACTTTACCTCAGGCTGAGGCTTTCCTCTCAGAGCAGCCTCCATCCTGACTGACTCTCCAGCCTTAACGGTCAGGGTTCCAGCCAGCTTCAGGTCAATAACAGGCTTCTGGATGTCCTCTTTCACCAAAATATCAGCAAGCCTAACCCATGCACTCTCCCCTCCTTCATTGACACTCTGAACCCTGAACAACAAATTAAAAGATTAAATTGATAAGTGTTAGAACAATGTAACTGACCAAGTAACAGCTCTGCCAACAATGTGAGTGTTACATAGGAAGTTTCAAGTGTGTACTCTACTAAAGGTCTGAAGGTGGGTTGAGTGCAATTGCTAGTTTCCCACATGCCAAAAAATGCACCAAAACAAGAAACATACAACATAGGTGTTAAAATTCACTTAAAGGGTGTTAAAATCCAACACTGATCACCAACAAAGATCCTCATCATCAAGTACAAAATATCAAATAAAAATGTAGTAACAAACCTGAAGGTATACAGCTGGTTCTCCACACATTTGTCAGCCAAGAAGAAGGTGTCTGTGAGGGCGCCAATGTTGAGTTTCTCCCATTCTTCAGCATCTTTAGCTTTGCACTCAAGATTGTAGGAAAGGTTAGGGCTGCCACCATCATAGTCAGGCTTCCTCCAACGTAGATGGACATGGTTCTTGCCAATTTCAGTAACTCTGAAGTTCTCAGGCTCACCTGGCCTCTCAATAGGATCTATGGCCAGGAGGGGAGTCTTGGTCTCTACACAGGGTCCAGGGCCCATTTTGTTCTCTGCACAGACACGGAACAAGTACTCGTGGCCCTCCATCAGCTTTGTTTTGATCTTACGATTGGTGCAATGAGAAGAGATCATAGACCACATGCTAATGCTTGGCTCACGGCATTCCACAATGTAGTTGGTGATCTCAGATCCACCATTGTCTTTAGGGGCCTCCCAGTTGACCATGCAGGAGTCTTTGGTAACATAGGTTGTGTGAAGGTTCTGGCAGTGGCTGGGCCTGTCCAGCACGTTGACCGTGATGGTGCAGGAAGCCTCACCACCCTCATTTGAAGCTTTCAAGGTGTATTTGCCATGGTCTGCTCTAGTGGCCTCCTTGATTCTCAGGTGTACTGCAGGGAAGTTCTGGATTATGGTGATACGCTTACTGTTCTCCAGAACTGTCTCACCCTTGGACCACAGCACCTCTGGGTCAGGACGGGCTTTGACATAGGCAAAAATGTTGATGTTGTGGCCGACACGGACAGTGAGACGGTCACGACAGGTGGCCTCCATCTCAATCTCTGGAGGGATGAGGATGTCTTGCGCAGTGATGGACTCCGGGATTTCTCTGGGCTCACCATCTCCGATCATGTTTGAGGCACTTACTCTAAATCTGTAGGTCACGCCTTCCTCCAGACCCTTCACTGTATAGGCACAATGCTTGATGAAATCATCCATGTTGACTTTCTTCCACTCTTCTGTATCCACCTTTTTCATTTCCACAGTGTATCCCAAAATGGGGCTGCCTCCATCTTTATTGGGTTTAGTCCACACCAGGTCAGCCGTGGTCTTGCTGTAGTCTTTAACTTTGGGGTTGACAGGGGGGCTTGGGACAGTAATCTGCCTGCAGGGCTTGCAGGGGTCTGAGATTGGAGATGGCCCACTGTATCCAGCACTATTCTCAGCAAACACTCTGAACTCATACTCATTACCCTCAAACAACCCTAGGACTCGAAACCTCAGGTCTTTGCAGGGTGTCTTGTTCACACGGATCCATTTTCCACCCTTGTGTCTGCGTTCAATGAGGTAGCCAGTGATCTGGCTGCCACCATCAGCCAGTGGCATAGTCCATCCAAGTGTAACAGCATCATCTGAGATATCATGTGGCATTGGCTTGCCAGGTGGGCTGGGGGGCATAAAGGTGTGCTCGGCAACAGTGGGCTTGCTCTCCAGAGGAGCACCAATACCCATTTTGTTTTCAGCACGAATGCGAACCACATACTCCACTCCCTTCTGCAGGCGAACAATCCTGAGTTTGGTGGCAAGGCTACCAGAGCCCACCCCCCCCCATGTTTCCTTATTGGACTCTCTCTTCTCTACAATGTAGTTGGTGACTGGACTGCCACCATCATCCTTGGGAGGACGCCACTCAATCATCATAGAGTCAGGAGTGACTTCTAGAATGTTGACAGGTCCAATAGGAGCAGCAGGCACATCCAGGACAGTGACGTTCAAGGCCACTGTCTTGGTTCCAGCTAGATTTGACACACTGAGCAGGTAGGTGCCAGAGTGGTTTCTGGTACACTCGTTGATACTGAGCACAGTGGAGAAGTTGTCTGTGTCGATCTTGACATTGCCTTCACTCTTTATCTCCTCTCCCTCAATGGACCACTTGGCAGTGGGAGCAGGGATTCCCCTCATGATAGCTGGTAGCCTGATGGTGGTGCCAGCCTTCACGATGATGCCCTCAGTAAGCTTCACATCAACTTCGACAATTGGAGGAACTGTGGATAGTAGAGACAAGTGTTCATACACTGTTAGCTGATCAAAACCATCAAGGCCACCCCCCCCCCAAAAAAAAACAGACCAGAAATGAAAATGATTTCTTTTGAAAACATATAGCATTGATCTTACCCAGTTTCTCCTGGCAAAGAATAGGAACCGTGGTGTCAGGTCTGCTGAGTCCGATGGCATTCTCAGCTCTCACTCTGAAGCGATAGGTCTTCCCCTCCTCCAGGCCAGTCACATGACTTTCAGGAATGCTGACTGTCTGCCACTCATCCCATTCCTTTTCTCCCTCCTCTTGATACTCTACCAGGAAGCCTGTGATCTCACTTCCACCATTGCGGTCAGGCCAGTTCCAGACCAACCACACCTCTGTCTTATCCACATCAACATGATGCAGGTCTTTGGGAGGACCCGGAGGGACTGACGAGGAAGAATGAAAAAGACAGTTAAGCTTGATCAGTGAAGATAGTTGAGCTTGATCATTGAAGTTTGAACATACAGTCCAAATTTCCTCTTGAGCCCCTGACAATTTGTTACATTTTGAAATCGACTGTTCTGTACAAACACATTACACACTCACAGAGAGGATTCATAGCCTTGATGGCCTTTGGGGTCTCGACGTATTCACTGCGGCCGTACTGGTTCTCAGCAGCGACTCTGAATGTGTAGGACATGCCCTCCATCAGGTGCTTAAGCATCATGCTGCGTTTCTTGGATGTTGAGCAGACAGGGACCCACTGAGTGGATGCCGTGTCTTTCTTTTCCACTACAAAGTTAGTGATGCGAGCACCGCCGTTGTCCTCTGGGTCTTTCCAGGACAGGTACGCTGAATCGCACCTAACATCAGACACCCTAAGGTGCTGAATGGGACCAGGTTTGTCTGAAGAAAAAAAAAAATGACTGAAGATGTTTTGAGCTGAATGTTGACCATCAAATTAAACTCATCAGAGCAGATGAACCGAAACCAAAGTTCTTAAGCTGAAACTTTTTAAAAATTTTATTTTTATTTCACCTTTATTTAACCAGGGATAAAATCACATTGATATCAGGCATCTCTTTTGCATGAGAGCCCTGGCTAAGGTAGCCAGACACAATTAACAACGTTAAGACAGGCAAAAAACTAATAACATAATTGGGACAGACAGGGTAATAAATATAACCATAAAATAAAAACAGGAATTAAAAGCAGGAGCAGACAGTTTGAAACGTATGCTTGAGGTATGACTTGAACTCGGTAACTGAAATGAAAGCTGTGATTATTCATCATTCAATCATTCCAACTGGCCACTGTAACTGAAACTGGTTTTACCAAACTCTGAATTTACGATTGGAACATCTAGGAGAACATACCTCCTCGAACACTGATTATACTCCTGACAGGTGACTGATAAAAGACTATTGATATACCAAGGAAGGTGGCCAACTACAGCCTAGTACACAAGCATTTACCAATGCTTGTGTCTTGTTGTATGAAGTGAGGGCCAACCCACCATTTCATACATTGTGCAGTGATGAGTGGAGTGATTTGCTTGGGTTATAAATCTTAGGACAGAGTGATAAACAGAGTCTCGGGACTGTAGACGAGCCTTGGTGGTATGTCTGTAGACGACATCTCCACAGTCTAGTACAGATAAAAAAGTGGCCTCCACCAGCTTTTTCTTAGCCGACTTTGAAAAACAAGCACTAACCTTAACTCAGTCAGTAGTCGAGAAACATGCAGTTTAAATGATAAATCCTCCTCCAACATAAAGCCTCAGTATTTATACAAGGTAGACCAACTCTATTAGTCTCTCCTGCAGAGTTTAAAGGGATGGAGTAAAGATCCACACTTATTTTTCTTTCTTTTCTTATCATTTAAAACTAATTTTAGGGAGAGGAGGTGAACTATTCCAAACACTTCCTGCAGCTTTGAAATACACCCACTGATTGAATATGCCAAACAATAAATTATGGTGTCATCTGCATATAAATGAATGTTTGCATATAACTGATTATCACAGAGATTGTTTGTTTTTATTGTAAAAAATAAGGGCCCCAAAACAGACCCTTGTGGAACACCAGTTTCAACCAAAAGCTCATCTGAAAGGTAACCCTTAATCCGTACCCTTTGGCGTCTGTCATTTAAGTGATTAACCAAACGCAATAAAAGAATAGCATGATTGACAGTATCAAAAGCTTTAGTTAGATCAATAAATAATGCAGCACATAATTTTCTACTATCTAGGGCACAGATTATGTCATTTAAAATTTTCATAGTAGAAGTTACTGCACTATGATTCTTTGCTCTTTCCTCACCCAGAACTAGAACTGTGCAGGTGACTGTCTTGGACCCAGCTGGGTTTTCCACTGTTAGTGTGTAGTCTCCACAGTCTCCACGGTTGCAGAACCTCATCTCCAACTTAGTGCCCTCTTGGTTGGTCTCGATGTCGGCTCTGGTTGGCACCTCGGCATCGTTCTTCTTCCAGATGACTTTAGGGAACGGGACGCCCTTGATAGCTGCCATTAAAGTGATGTGGGTGCCGGCCAAGGCCTTCACCTCCCTTGTCATCCCAGCATCCAGAATCAAATCTGGGGGCTCTAGGGGTAGGAGATGGGGGGGGGGGGGTGATGGAACAAATTCATGGAATGGAAGAGCCATTGTGACTGCTGTAAAAGGGGTCGATAGGAAAAACTTTCACATGTACTTGGATGATGAAAGAGTACCTGAAGACTCATATTCTTGCCCTTACCAAGGCCTCTTTCTTCAAACACAACACAGCAGTATGTGGTGGAGATCTAAGTGAAATCGTCACTTACCAAGTCTGTCCTGCACCCTGATTGGTTCCTTCACATTAGCTGGGTCGGACTCTCCTGCAGCGTTGACAGCCATAACTCTGAAGCGATACAGAGCTCCATCTTCCAAATTGATAACTTTGAACTTGGTCTCCTGGCAGGAGTCTGGAGTGTGGTTGACCTGAGGGTGGCAGCAAGACCGAAGATCAACATCATTTAATGTGCTCAGTATGACTTGAGAATATAATTCCACTGTTCATTCTGTTCGGAGCAGTGATCAGCATTGTGGCCCCTCAGCAAGAAGGTTGTGGGTGGAGCCCCGGCTGCAGCATGGGGTCTTTCTGGGTGAGTCTCCATGTTCTCCCTGTTCCTGCTGGGTTCTCTCTGGTACTCCAGCTTCCTCCACAGTCCAAAGACATCAAGAGGGGACCAGGTTAAGCCAGACTCTAAATTGACCGTAGGCGTGGCTGGGAGAGCCAATGGTTGTCTGTCTCTATGTGTTGGCCCTGCCATGGACTGGTGACCTGTCCAGGGGGAAGGCTGCTGGGATAGGCTCCACCCCCACCACCATTAACAGGAGAAGAGGGGGAACATGGAGGGATGGATGGATGATGGATGGATGGATGTTTCTTGTAAAAGTGGAATTTACAAGAGGCAACCAGTGGAAACATTGGAGCTTTGGCTAACAAGCTCACCTTGAGCCACTCCTCTTCTCCAGCCTTCTGGAACTCCAGCAGGTACCCAAAGATCTTTCCTCTGCCAGTGTCAGTAGGTGGCTGCCAGGAAAGAGTGACTGATTCCTTGGTGTGATCGATGGCCTGAAGGTTCTCTGGAGGACCAGGTTTCACTGAGGCACAAAAGAAGAAAGGGTTAAAGTGGCCAGGTGCTGTGCTAATACAAATGAGTCAGTGCTGTAGTTAACTCATTACCAATGGGATCTTTGGCAAAGACAGGTTTGGATGGTGGGCTAGGGTCTCCGACACCCACCACGTTCTCAGCAGTGACTCTGAACTCGTATTCACAGCCCTGCAAAAGCTCGGTCACCCAGTACTCCACCTTCGGGTGGATCTTCTCTATGTTGCAGCGAACCCATCTGGAAGCACAAACATAGCGGCTAATCCATTAGATAGGAACATAAAGTATTTTCACAGTTTAGAGAGCCAACTAAATCAATTTGTTGATTAAACAGCACAATTATTATTGATTTCATTAATGAAGAAATTATGTCAAACACTTGCAACTTCTGTGGGAGGAATCATTTCATTGGCTTTGTGTCATTGCCATTTTAAAGTTGCAGACTGCATGTCTGATTGGATTCTCAGAAATTGTAGTGTGTATTTTCAACAATTTTCCACTATCAAAATATTTGTTGCGACACTCCTTTGTTTCTCAGGAGATACACTATTTTACTTTTATTGGTGCTGGATTATAACTCGTATTTTTCTGCACCTGTTGGCCATGGTCTCCTTCCTCTCCACGATGTAGCTTGTTATTGGCTTCCCTCCATCGGCTGGCGGCTCCCAGCTGATGAGGGCAGAGTCATGGTAAACCTCCTTCACTGTGGGCTGTTTGGGAGCATCGGGCACCTCTGTGATGGACAAAAACAACCCCCCTGATCAGTTGCTCCCACTTTAATTTCTCTGCATGCTGCTACAAAGGTGAAGCTGATACTGTTGTACTAGGCAGCAGATAGGTGATATTTCTTTTCTGCATACTTACTGAAGACATCTCTGGCCTTGGTCTCTACCGAAAGAAGGGGGTCACTGATGCCATAGATGTTTTGAGCCATAATCCTGATGATGTATTCACGACCTTCAATCAGTTTTGGCACCTAAAATAACCGACAGCAGACAACATTGGTGTTTAAGAGCCACATTGTTCCTTCATCAGATATCTCCTGAGGTATATCAACATTTGTATTGCTTTATTTATTTGCATTGTTACTTCACTGACTTTTGGATGAATACCTGAACAGTGCATAACCTTCAACCAAGTGTTTCTACCCTAAAACCCCCCAATGAGTGTCTCTTGTGATTGTCCCACCTTGCAGGTAGTCCTAGTACAGGAGGAGGTGACGGGCATCCACAGGTCTCTGTTGGTGTCTCTCTTTTCAATGATGTAGTTGGCGATGGCACAGCCTCCATCGTCCAGTGGGGGGTTCCAGGAAATAACCATATAGTTCCTGTAGACCTCACTGAACACCACAGGGCCCTCTGGAGGCTGAGGACGGTCTGACAGGACAAAGCATTCACACAAAGCATTAAAAAACTGCATTTCAAGGACTGTTTCGAGGAAAAACAACTGAACAGGATGTTGTTCGTATTTCTGTAAGTATTCAGCTTACCAGACCAAATAACCTTGCCCCTATGCAGCCTGAGGGACTAAGCTCAGAGTCTGTGAGAGTGGGACATGTTGCCCTGATCTCCAGAATAAAGAATACCCTCAAGTTTCATAGATTGACCTTCCAAGTGGAGCAGCAACTCACCAACCACAGTGATTGTGCAGATTCCATTGCGAGTTCCAGCAGCATTTTCCACACTGACACTGTAGTTTCCACTGTGGACTCTCTTTGCCTTGCTGATGTTGAGACTGAGGTGCCTGGTGGTGCTGTGGAGGCTGATCTCCTCATCCGCCTTCAGCTCTTCTGCATTTTTTGCCCAGGTGATGGTTGGGACTGGTTTGCCACCAAAGCGTCCAGAGAGTGTGCAGGTGTCTCCTACCTTCACCATAATCTTGTCCCTGAAGTCCAGGTCCAGAGTGGGTGGTTCTGTGAGGGGAGGAAGAGTTGCAATTCTTTTAAGTTGTAGCTTGTATGTTACTTTAAGAAAAGAAATCAGATAAACAAATCTGTGTTTGTTGAAGCATTTGTCACTCACCAAGCTCATCTTTGCACTGGACAGGTTTGGTGGCAAAGGATGCCTTGCCTTGTCCCACCTGGTTGACAGCAGACACTCTGAACTCATGGCTGGAGCCATCCTTCAACCCACTCAGAGTGAACTTCCTGTCCATCAGCTTGTCTTCTACACCCACACGTGTGAAGCTATCTCGGCCAATCATACGAGACTCCAGGATGTACTGAGTGACCTCAGCACCACCATCATATTTGGGCGGCCTCCATGCAACAGAGATGGAGTCTTTAGTGACAGCAGTGATGATCAGATCCTCTGGACGCTCCGGAACAGCTTAAGGAGATAAATACAATTGTTTACATCACCAAAACTTTGTCTTCTTTTCCTTTGACTGTTTGCTTGAGGATATTTGGAATTTCGCTTGGTGAAATGTGTTCATATATGCTTATTTGACTTGAATAAAATTTCATTTTGTTGATGTCAAAATAATCTTATCAGTAAAGTAAAATAAAGGGTAATGGTTTCTTATTTGCATCTGTTAATTCTCAGGATGGTATCTGGTCTGCCAGACTTACAGATGGGGTCCTTGATGAGCACCATCTTGTCTGTTTCAATGAAGGGCCCCATGCCGATGATGTTCTCTGCTGCAATTCTGAAGAAATAGCCTTTGCCGTCAATGAGCCCCTGTACAACGGCATTGTTTCTTGTCACCGTGTAGGACACAGAGGTCCAGCCCATACGGTCTGATTCTCGCTTCTCAATGATATAGTTTGTGATGGCAGAGCCACCATTGTCCTCGGGGGAGTACCAGGTGAGTTTGCAGGAATCATTAGTCAGGTTCTCACCGGCAAACGGGAGGCCGACTGGTCCAGGGACATCTACAGGGGAGAAAGTGTTCCATTGTTTTACAAGCCGTCTTTATAGACAGTTGCTCTGTCCTTGTGGCTCTTTTGTCTCACCCAGAACTTCCACGATCACGGCTTTCCTTCTCTCTCCTCCCTCATTCTTTGCACTCAGTGTGTAGATGCCTTGATGCTGCCGTCTGCAGTTCTTGATGACCAACGAGTTGGAGATGCCTGTTGTCTCCACCACGGCCTCCTTGGGTACCGCAGCATCGTCTCGGCACCAGCTGATCTGTGGGGCTGGCTTACCAGAAACATAGGCGATGATGCGGATGGTGCCACCTGCATGGACCACAATCTTCTCCTTTACGGAAGCATCCAGGTCCATCTCAGGAGGAACTGAAGAGAACAACATAAGCAGGACAATTGGGAACACATAAAATAAGGACATGTCCTGTTAGATTTAAGATCATGCAAAATTCCTTCTTACTTGTTCTGTCTTTGACCTCTATCAGCTCAGACACAAGTCCTGGCTCACCCACACCAGCGGCATTCACGGCTCGGACTCTGAAGCGGTACAAACCGCCTTCCTTCAGACCAGCCACTACAAACTTAGTTCCTCTAATCTCTGTGTCCTTTGCCTGAAGAGAGAAAATGGGAAGATCTCCTCTTTGATAGAAATCTCTGTTTGTCTGCATGAGACCTAACAGACCAAATGTTCACAGAGGCTGGATGAACTAATCTAGTCAGCTCTTTTTTATTTGACATGAAATGAAATTAACCAATGATGTTCTCCTGCAGCACGGATGAACTCACCTTCTCCCAGCTCTCCTCAGCTGTAGGCTCCTTCTCCTCTTCAGCGTCACTTAATAGGAGCTTCCTCTGAGCTTTCTTCTCCTCCTCTTCTTTGTCCACCTCCTTAAATTCCACAATGTAGCCTGTGACCTTTGACCCACCGTCTAGCTGAGGAGGGACCCATTCAAGCTCAACTGTTGACTTTGTCCAGTCTGTTACTTTTGGAGTGGGCGGGCCAGGAGGCTCTGTACTCACACATGGTAAGAGTGAAGGTCAGTGAACTGCCAGACCATAATTATAACAATAACCATAATAAGCTGCTGATGCCTATGCTAATGCTAATGCTAATGGAGGATCACAACTGCAGGCTGTTGGTTCATGATCTCCAATTGTCACATCTCAGTCTGAAGTGATTCACTGACATAGTCAATTACTCATCCTGAGGCTACAGGAGCTTTTTGTCTAATATGAAAAGAAAGGCATGATTGGGTTTTATTTGCACTCTGAACCTTTGTTAAAGTCAGATTCAATGAGAGTGATGATGAATAAACATTGTCATTGTTCAGTTTCTGCAAACTGCTTTACTGACTTACTAATGGGATCTCTGCAGAGTACAGGGTCTGAAGGTACACTGGGCAGACCGCAGCCGGCAGCATTGACAGCAATAACCCTGAACTGGTACACGGCACCCTCCATCAGGCCAGTGACATCCCAATTGTTGCCCAGGGGCAGTGCTCTGATGGGGTTGCGACTGACACGGGTCCAGCGCTTGCTCGTGGTCTCCTTTTTCTCTAGGTAGTAGCCCGTGATGGACGAGCCACCGTCGTACTTGGGCTCATCCCAGTTGACGGTCATGAACTCAAGGTTGACCTCTGTCACAGTGGGCTTCTCACACTGGCCTGGCACAGCTGCATAGGGAAAGATTGATCATCTATACATTGAGAAAAACTGATCAATCTGCATCCTATATCAACAGACTGCATCTAACGTGAACTCACTGAAGAGGTTTCTGGCCTTCTCTGGCTCACTGACAATCGGTGGTCCAACACCAAACTTGTTCTGCGCCATTACTCTGAACTCGTACACGTGATTCTCAGTCAAACGGGTCACCACATAGGTACACTCCTTAGGATCATTGGAAACATGGACCCAGGACTTTCTGTTGTCCTCACGCTTCTCAATGACATAGTTGGTGATCTTGGAGCCACCGTCATCTATGGGCGGGTTCCAAGCCAGGCCGATCCTGTCAGCGAACACCTCAGTGAATTTGACTGGGCCAACGGGTGGACCGGGAGGTCCTGTGGAGGGCGTGACAGGGTTATCATTGAAAGTATGAAAGTAGGTTCTCAGAAAAGAAAAATAAAGTCAACAATTATTTTTTAAACTATTAACTTTGTGCCTGAACAAACTAGTGCTGATTCAACTTGTCTTGTAATATCACTTTGTTTGTCAAGAGGTGATGGTGATTCACTTTAGCATAAAGGAGATGTGGCTGAACCAGAGGACTGCACCTCTATATTAATAGTGTGGTATTATACTTAAAGCACTTACAGTACAGCAAACAATGTCCCTTTGCCAACTCTGTTATTACGGTCATTTTACACATTTCAAAATAACTTTTTTCAAAACATAATTACAGATTTGTGTTTCTTACCCAGCACAAAGACTTTGATGTCCTTGGTGACGGTGCCCAGGCTGTTGCTGGCTGTCAGGCTGTAGAGGGCGCTGTCCAGCCTGCTTGCCTGCTGTATTACTAGCGTGCACTTGTCTTGAGTGACTAGTTTATTGATGTGCTGGTCATACTGGACAGCTGCCTTGTCCTCAGGTTTGGCAAGGCCAGCCTTCTGCCAGGTAAGTGTAGGGAATGGACATCCGCTCACCTTCGCCACAATGCTGACATCACAGCCCTCCTCACCTTCCATGACCTCACGCAGCACAATGGTGGGAGCACCTGTGGGAGACGAGATCCTTGATGAATAAAGGCTGCATCTGTGACAAACTAAGCAACTTCAGCAATTTCAGAAACAAGTTGGTATCCACGCACAGGTCTGATCTTTGATGATCAGCGGTCCGACAGTAGCAGAGGGCCGGCTTGGTCCAGCAGCATTCACAGCCTTCACTCTGAACTCATACTCTCCTCCCTGCAGATGTTTTGACAACACAGTCAGCAGTGATCTGGTTTCATCATATTCAAAGCATGAAGATTTATCATGGTCAGAAGAAACCATTTCAAGTCAAGTCAATTTAATTTGTATAGCGCCAAATCACAACAAAAGTTTTCTCATTTCAGCACGTTAAATCAAGACTGCTTGCAATATTCAGCCAAGCAACCACCAGAGGAAATCCCAACAAATAACTGGAGTGATATTCAGTACTTCTCAGTCTGCCACAATCTGTATGCATCAATGCTAGATGTCACTAAATCACACGTTTTCCCATAACAAACAGGAAATAGAGAAGTTTGAATAATGCATCCCACCTCCTTAAGGTCTTCTACCACGAAGATGAGCTCCTCCACGTCTCTCTTGTTGCACTGCTTCCATGTCTCCTTTTCTTTGCCACTGGTGTCCCAGCTCAAACGCTCAATGATGTAATGCTTCACAGGAGAGCCACCATTGTTTTTGGGAGGTTCCCAACTCAGTGTTACGGTGTTTTTCGTCACCAGATTGACCTTCAGCTTGGTGGGGGGATCAGGGGGGTCTGAGGAGGGGTAGGAAAATAGTCATTAGCATGCAGAATGACTCCAGTTTGGGCTTTAGCTCTGCAGTTGGTGTAGAGTGAGAGGTCCTCACAAATTGGGTCTCTTGCCCTGGCAGGGTCACTTGTGATGGTAAACGGGCCGAATCCCAATCTGTTTTCGGCGCGAACTCTGAAAAGGTAGTCCTGTCCCTCCAGCAGGCCAGGGACCACAAATGCCTGGCTGGCACAGGCAGCATTAACCTAATAAGAAATCAATAAAATCTATCCATTAATAATCCTGAGCAGCCTCTGTTCAGTAGCTACACACAAAAATATTCTGTGAAGAGCATCAACAACCCAATATTAATCTGTAAAACTGTTACAGATGGTGTCAAGTGCTACACAAATGCAACTTAAGTTGACCAACCTTGGTCCATGCCTTGTCAGTGACACACTTCTTTTCAATGAAGTAGCTTTTGATTCTCTCTCCTCCGTCGTTGTCTGGCAATTTCCAGATCAGCCTCATGGTGGAACGGGTGATGTCTGTCACCTTCAGCTCTTTTGGAGGCCCAGGGACGTCTGCACTCACCACAAAATACAGCCATCAACTCAACAAACATACCTGTACACTGCATCTTGAAACTTAAAGAAGGCCATTGAAGCAGTTAGCTAGTTTCTGTGCAAACAGCAAAGACATACCGAGGACATTGACTCTGACATTAATGTGTTTCTGTCCAGACTTGTTCTTGGCTGTGATGGTGTAGCGTCCAGAGTGGCTCCTCAGACTAACAGGGATGGTCACAGTGGACGTGGTGTCTGTGGACTCAACCTGAATAAACAAATTCAGTTTAAAAACGAAATTAAAAAGCAGAGTAACTGAAGAAATATAATTCGTAAAAGAACAGAAATGTTAAAGCTGTTACTAACAAACCCAATTTACAAAATTTGTTCATTATCATCAATATTGTATTCAGGAAGACTTTTTCTACGAATGAAGAATTTACTGGACACACAAAAGGTTCACTTTACTGTCTCACCTCAGAGTCCACTGGCAGCGTGTGCAGTTTGTTCTTTTTATGTGACTTGGCTTTGCCATCAAAGTCCCAGGTCACTTTGGGAACAGGGCGGCCCTTGATGATGCAAGGGATCTTAATTGGATCCCCAGCACGGATACAAAGCAGATCATCGGCCATGATGTCGAGTGTGATGGAGGGTGGGACTGTCATTGAAAAAGTATTCGTGTCAGTTCCTTGATGAAAGCTTGCATTATAGTAAGACTCTAATGAAATACTTACGCTGGACTTCTTCAATCAAGACTTCACTGGTGCGGGGGCTGGGGTCAGACTCGCCAATGTCATTGACTGCAATGATCCTGAAGCGGTAACGTTTCAGCTCACGGAGGCTGGGCACAGTGAACTCGGTGGTGGGATGCAGGCTGTCGGGGTCATTGACCCTCACCCAGTCTGATTTGCCCTCATCCTGGATCTGAATGATGTAGCCCTTAATGGGGCTTCCTCCGTCTCTCTCTGGTGGCTTCCAGGACAGTGCGACGCTGTGCTTTGTCTTGTCAGCAACCTCAGGGGCAGCAGGCATGCTGGGAGGAGCTGGAGATCAGGGGAACAGTTTGTGAAAATTTCACTTTAATGAAAGCAAAAGCAGGTAAGAAATCTCATTTGTCAAAGATTTGGCAAGCATTTCACTGAAATTATCAAAAGCCCATCAACTTTGCAACTGCATTTTTTTTCACTCACTCAGAGGGTCAACGGCGAAGGCAGAGTCTGATGGTCCACTAAATGGTCCAGTCCCTGCAGAGTTACAAGCTGCAACTCTGAACTCATATTCAGTACCTTCAATTAGACGAGTCACCTGAGACAAAAACAGGAAGGATTTCTAAACAGCTTCAAAAAGTCCTCCCTAAAGGTCTGTGATGAGCTGTCATGAAGTTTCATAGGTCTGTTCGGATTTCTAATTCGATAGAATGAATTTGACCAGACCTGCGCACACCAAGGCAACATTTTCCATTCAAAATCAATAAAAGATTTCCATACAACAGCAAACACCAGTGAGTCACCTGGTACTCCCAGCCTTTCACTCCCCTTTTGGTAACTGGCATCTTGTTAACTTTAGCCCAGTAGCCAGTGCCTTTCTCCCTCTTCTCCAGCCAGTAGCCAATAATCATCGAGCCACCACTTTCTCTGGGAGGCTCCCAGGTAAGGGTCATGGAGGTTTTGGAGTACTCAGTGATGGCCGGCTTCTCTGGTGGACCAGGAAGGCCAAAGGGGTCTGTTATCTGAACTTCTTCTGTTGCACAGGGGTCAGACTTGCCATAGCGGTTCTCAGCCCGTATGCGGAACACGTATTTTTTATTGGTCTCCAGATTCCACATCTGCAGAAGGAGAGGATGAAGTCACGTCAGATAAGAGGTATCTCTCAGAGCCCCTTTCTATAACACCTAATATTGTCATTATTTCTAACTAGACATACCCCGTATTTCCTCTCAATGACAGTGTTGGTAACCTCCACCCACTGAGGATCTTGTCCCTCTTCCATCTCTGCATCAATGTCCTTTCTCTCAACGATGTAGTTGGTCAGCTCACTGCCGCCATTGTCCAGGGGTGCATCCCACTGGAGGTAGCAGGACTCTGCCTTGATATTGGACACAGTCACATTCCGGGGTGGAAGAGGCCGGTCTGAGAGGACAGAAGTGGTTCAGTTACTAGGAATCCGTCAGGAGAATATCAGAATTTATGCTGCGTTTTTGAATCTGTTTTGTGTTTGGTTATGTGGTGGCATGTTTGGACTCACCCAGCACCATGACGGAGATGGTGTGCTTGGCTGAGCCCATGTTGTTGGAGGCAGAGACAGTGTAGCTGCCACGGTCCCTCCTGTTAGCTGCTGGGATAGACAGTGTGGTCTTGCAGTTCATCCTGCCGGTCACTTCTGTCTCTATCAGCAGCGTTTCAGTTGGCTTGTCAATCACCACATCATCCTTGGACCACTCAACCTTGGGGATGGGAAGGCCCAGGATGTCAGCAGGGATCTCAATGGGCTCGCCCTTTTTCACAGTGATGTGGTCACCTTTGAATTGCTTCAGCATGTGCACCTCAGGAGCCACTGGGAGAAGAACAGAACCACAGATATCAGCGTGGCTAAAACCTTGTCTGGTTGCAGACATCAGAAAAAATACTGCTTCCTTTTCAAAACAAGACAGCAACCCTTTCACAACCTCTTACCCTCATCATCTTGGATGACCACCATCAGTGGGATGGAAGGCTCACTCTCACCAATCAGGTTGGCACACTTGATCCTGAACTCATACATCCAGGCCTCATCCAAGCCCTCAACAGTCATGGTCATGTTGGGGCAGATCTCCTTATTGCAGGGCTCAAAGGCCTGCTGGTCTTGTCTTTTCTTCTCCACAAAGTATCCAATCACTGGACTACCACCATCATTGCGAGGTGGCCTCCAGGCCAGTGTGATGGAGTTCTTGGTGCGCTCTGTGTAGTGGAACTTCTCGGGGTATGATGGTGGTCCTGCAGAACAAACAACCACATTTAGCCAACAAATTTTTGACAGTATGAATAAAAATACAAACAACCCGTATTTCACTAAGTTGTTCTGTCTTTAGGCAGAAAGCCCACCATCTCCAACATCTCTAGACAACATTCAGATGTTGTTTAATAAACAAAATAAAAGGTAATTGTCAAACTCACCCTGAGGGTCCACAGCCTTGATAGGTCCCAACTCCACAGGTGGACCCATGCCATACTTGTTCTTGGCAATGACACGGAACATATACTCTTGTCCCTCCATGATGCCAACACACTCACACTTTGAGGAGCTGGTTTCAACTGGCTGCCTCCATGTGTGCATCTTGGCATCTCTGCGTTCCACAATGAAGCCAGTAAGGTCACTGCCTCCATCATCCTCTGGGTCATCCCAGTTAAGGAAAATCATCTTCCGAGTGACAACCACTGGTTTCAGGTCCGTGACAGGTCCTGGGACATCTGCAGGGAAAACAAAATGGGTTTTTTTGTGACACACTGTCATCTATTCTTGTTCTGTTCATGCTTTCCTGTTGATTTTCATGATAAATTTCTGCCCTGACTTCCTGGACTTTCACTCACCCATGACCTCCACTCTGGTTGAGGCAGACTTGGTGCCACTGGGGTTGCAGGCAGAGATCTGGTATTTGCCGCTGTCCTTCCTCTGAATGTTCTTAATTGAAACAACACTGTCATTTCCCTCTGTGAGGATCTCCACGCGGTCTTTTTCAGGTTTACCATCATCCTTTGTCCAAGTGATGGAAGGGTAAGGTTTACCAGTGACTGTGGCAGGCAAACGGAGTGTTTCACCAGCTCTGATGACCACGCCATTTTTGACAGATATGTCCATCTCAATCACTGGAATCTCTGCAGAGGGCAACCCATAACAGAAGGTTTGTATCAACATGGAACTATATGGCCTTCACAAATCCTGCTCTCTCAATCTATTTTCTTGCTAACCTGCAGGATTCCTGACAAATACAGACTCCGTGAATCCTGGCGTTCCCTCTCCCGCGGCATTGCAGGCGATGACTCTGACCAGATACTTTGCTCCCTCACGGACTCCATAAACAGTAAATGCCCGGGTCTTCCAAGGACGCTCTGTAGACCTGGACCAGTCTTTAGTACCAGCCACAGCCTGAAGGACACCAATAGAAAGAAAGAAATCAGTCTGATGTCAATGCAAGGAATTTATTTTCTGGTCACTTCACTCAGAATAAAACTCGTGGATATAGCTGGAACCAAGAGAAACCTTATCCACGTGGTATCCCAGAATCTCTCCTCCTCCATTGTCGGCAGGCAGGTCCCACTCTACATCTATGGAGTGGTCAGTGGTTGCCACAACTCGGGCAACTGGTGGCCCAGGAGGCACTGCAGGATCACAAACACACACAGATTGGACTTGTTAACTCTGAACCCCTGTTTCCATGGACACAACAGTACTACTCCTGACTCTTCTGATGGTGCAGACAGTACAGACTGGCGTACGTACAGATTGGGGCTTGAGCTGTTTTGGGTTCTGATGGGGCGCTGAACTTTCCAGGGCCGGCCTGGTTCTCAGCTGCCACCCTGAAAATGTAAGTCATGCCCTCCAGAAGTCCCTCAACATTCAGCTTGGTCTCAGGGATGATGTTTCTGTCAAAAAAATAAAGAATCAGAATGAGAATCAGGAGGATGGGGGCAGCCTTCTGAAAGCATTAAGAGTTCTGATGGCTTGAGGGAAGAAACCATTGTCTAGTTGACCAGATGGCAAGAGTACGAAGAGGTGGTGGGTTAGTCATGTCAGTTGCCTTTCTGATGCATCAGTCGGTGTATATGTGAAGTACTTGTACATGGACTTAATCAAGGATGTACAAATACAGACAGACAGAGAGTTTTCTCATCTTTCCCCACCTGTTGACCCGAGCCCAGTGTGAGCTACTGATCTCGCGACGCTCCACCCAGTATCCCAGGATGGGGCTGCCGTTGTCATTTGGCTCGTTCCAGGTGACCTGCATACTGCGGGCGGTGATGTCTTCAATCTGTGGCTTTTCAGGAGCCTCAGGAGGTTCTGGGGATGATGAGACAGCAGATTAAAATGACTTAGACTTGATCCATGCTTACTTTCTTTGGTGCTGAAAGTATTACATTGGATGATTTCAGGATGGATCTGAAGTTTACTGGTTCAAATTTAAGATATACATGATTATGGACATTTAACCATTTGATAAATATTGCTGTTTTACCAAACTTAAAAAGAGAGTCCTTGAAGTTAGTGACATTTTTTTCTTTTATTTATCTGAACTAGATGACTGACTTCTGAACCAGTACATTCAGAAATTAGTATCTCAAAACTGTAATGAATGTTTCAACAGATCTACGCACCAAAGGGATTCTTGGCAATAAGTGGCTGGGAGACGCAGGGTGGACCAGCACCATACTTGTTCTCGGCCACAACCCTGAAGATGTACTCCTTCTTCTCAATGAGTTTGGGGACAAGATAGCGGCAACTTCTCAACGAGGAGGTGACACAGCTGTAGCCGATTTCCAGCTTTGAATTGTCCTTCTTCTCCAGAGTGTAGTTGAGGATCTCACTGCCGCCATCGTCTAGAGGAGGATCCCACTTACAGATCACTGAGTTCTTCCTCACTTCTTCAAACCGGAAGTTCACTGGAGGTCCAGGAGTGTCTGAGGAAAGGCGAGATGTTTTAGGTCTCAGAAATGCCACATTAATATTGTTAATATTATATTAAATTTGTCTTTTCCAAGTTGGGTTCATTGCTGTGAAAGTTTTTATTCACTGATTATCCCATGAACCTCTTCCCACACAACAAACTGGTCAAATTATCTTCAGCTATGGCCCTGGTCCATGATGCCTCCCATTAAACCTCATGACATTAGCCTCAGCTCAACGTTCTGTTTCCAACAAGTAGGTTTTGTTTCACCCACGTCTGTTGGTTTGTTTGCCTTGAGGCTGGCAGGAGTACACAACATTTACCAACTCAATTTTCCCAAAACTTGGTCAAGGGGTTGCACATAGGCAAGGAAGACACCAAGAAATAAATAAAGGCTTTGTGAGCGGCATGAAATTACACAGGGAAACACAACACACATATTATTGTTACATTTACTATAATAGATAGAAGGGAAAATTCTCACCCAGTACATTGACCTCGCAAGTAGCTGAGGCGATGCCGTGGTCATTCTCCACCTTCACCATGTAGACACCGTGGTCAGCACGATAAGCATCCCTGATGACTACGGAGGAAGTGCCTCTCCGGCTGTTGTTGATTGACAGTCGCTCATTCAGAGTCGGGTAGTCCACCTCCTCGATGTCTGGCACTGCCACCTCCTCCTCCTTCTTTTCGTCTGTCTTCTCTCCCTCACCTTCCCCCTTCTTCTCTTCTTCTTTCTTCTCTTCTTCTTTCTTCTCCACCTTCTTCTTGAGTGGTTTTTCCGGCCTCTTGCGGAGTGCCTCAGGCCGGATCACCTGGTTGTTCCAGTACCAGCTTATTTGAGGGTACGGTGAGCCAGAAATGTTAGCATCCAGGCAGATCTCGTTACCTCGCTTCACACTCAGGCCAGACTGTAGGCTGCCACTTAGAAATACCTTTGGAGGATCTGAGAAAAAAAAAGCAAACAAATGACCTCAAAGCTCAGATGAGAATATGGCAACTGGACATTCAAGACAATTTGTAGGAGTTTTTAGGCTCTTAAAAGCTGGTGTTCATCCTTACCAATAGCGTTCATGGCCTTGACAAATAGTGTTCCACGTGATGGCTCGCTGACCCCAGCTGCATTTTCAGCTCTGACTCTGAAGGCATAGCTCTTGCCCTCTGTCAAGCCTTTGACAGTATAAGACAGGACAGGCACCAAGAAGTCATTGCACCTCTCCCACTTGTCCTCACCCTTCTGCTGCCTCTCTAGGATGTAGCCCATGATCTTGGAGCCACCATCATACATTGGAGGCTTCCAAGTCAGTGTGATAGAGCCAGATGTGGGGTTGTGGGTTTCCACATCCACTGGTGGGTCAGGGGCATCTGAGAACAGATGGGAGGAATTCAGTTAAAGTTCAACAGGACAACACCTGTCATAGTTTTGATCGTGTGCATGTTCATGACACTTTGCCCTTCACTGTAACAAAAAGAATATTTTCTTTTTCTTACGTTTCTGGTCCTCTGCAATGACTGGGTTGCGAAGCTCAATGAACTCTCCTCCTCCGATCTTGTTCACAGCCTGAACTCTGAAGTAGTACTCTCCATTGGGGATGAGGTCTTTGACAGTCCAGCACACCTTGTTCTCCCCAGACATCATGTTGACGTATGTCCTCCTGCCTGCCTCACGCCGCTGTAAGTGTACAGAAAATAAAAACCATTAACAAATTCAAAACACATCAGTAAGATCAAATTTAAATCTAAACTGTTACAGACCTGCAGGACGTAGTGAAGAATTGGGCTACCCCCATCATAGTCAGGAGGATCCCAGGTAACTTTGCAGGAGCTCTTGGTGATCTCTGAGGCCACAATTTCCTTACAAGGACCCGGAAGACCTGAAGACATAGATGAGTCGAGTTGAATGGAGATCAAACAGTCAATTGATTGCTTTTGTGATGTGAAAATAACTCAGTACCGATGACTTTGACATTGATGGTGGCACTGGCAGCTCCAAGTTTATTTTCTAGAGTCACTTTGTATTGTCCAGCATCAGAGTGAAGACTGCTATCGACCTCCAGGTGGCAGCAAGTGTACTCCTTCCTGCAGAGCACAAACATGAAAATAAACAAAGCATTGCTAATTGGTGATAAAGTGATTGAGAACAAATATGTCCCTCACCTGAAGCCGAGGCGATCGTCGGCCTTCAGCTCTTTACCATCTTTATGCCAAGTGATTTTGGGCGAGGGGACAGCTCTGAATGGAACTGGTATGTGCAACTTTTCTGTTTCCACAACAACTAGGTCCAGAGTCTGGAACTCCAGTGTTGGGTTGCCTGGAGATGGAGAAAACACAAGATGAGATACCTTCAGGGCTTCTAAAGTTGCACTAGCACACTCAGCGGATGTTCTTACAGTCAGAGTCTTTGGCGAAGACATTCTCAGAGATGTCGGACGGCTCACTGACTCCAACAGCATTGATGGCCCTGACTCTTAGTATGTACTCCTTCTCAGGGATGATACCCTCTTCAACGCTGTACTTCAGCTCTTTAACAGGACGGGAGTTGACCCTCATCCACTTCTCTGTCCCGGCCTCACACATCTCAACGTGATAACCTGAAATGGGGCAGCCACCATCTCTCTGCGGAGGCTTCCAGGCAATGGACAGGAAGTTACGGCTGGCTCCAGTCACATGCAGCTCAATGGGTGGAGACGGAACACCTGGAAGGACAGACTCTTAGACAACATGGATTTCCACCCCACTTTTATGATTCACCCTGGAACTAATCTGATGTCAGGTTATTGACTCACCTGTTGGGTCTTCAATGGTGAGGATCTCAGTAGGCTCGCTTGGATGTCCAACACCTGCTTCGTTCTCAGCTCGGACCTGGAACTGAACCTCTGTTCCCTCGATGACATCCGTCACTCTGTACTTACTGTCAGGACCTGAGGTCTTGCCGCATTTCACCCAGCGAGTTCCGAGTTTCTCCTTCTTCTCAATAGAATACCTGCAAGGTTAGACAATGGTAATCTGATAAATGTAGACTACCAGAGGAGGTCGTTACTCTTTATAACTGAACACTCCACTCATGTAATGTGTACAATAATGTACTATAACACATAGAATAATGTACATATAATAAGTATAAAAAAAGACATTCAACATTATTAGAAGCACTTTAATGTGTGATGTTGTGGACTTGCAGTAATTCTATTTGTTGAGTGTTGATACAGTGGGGTGTCAATAAGTTGCGTGACAGTGATGTCCTGTGACAGCGGTGATGTGTTGTCAGTCTTACCTGAGGATGGGTCTGCCACCATCATTTTTGGGTTCCTCCCACTGCAGGTCCACATATCTTTTGGTCACATCGTTGACAGTGAGGGCGTACGGTGGCCCGGGAGTAGCTGCAACAAACCAACACATCTTTTCAACATAGCAAACCTGAACACTGATTAACTGCCAATAACACCTCTATGAGCAGCACAAACTGAACTTCCACTCACTGAATGTATCTTTGGCAAGCACAGAGTCCTGCAGCTCACAGAATGGGCCAACTCCCACAGCGTTCTCAGCAGCAACGCGGAAAACATACAGCGACCCTTCGTTCAGCGGCGTCACAGTGTACTTGAGCTCCTTAACTGTGGTGTCCACAGCCTGCCAACCTTTACGTCTGACGTCTCGCTTCTCCACCACATAGTTAGTGATGGGGGAGCCTCCGTCACGCTCAGGCACTGTCCACTTCAGTTCAGCATTGTTCCTGCTGATCCCGACAACCTCTAGCCAGCGAGGAGCTGAGGGAGGGTCTGAAGAGATGATGGCAGGATGAGGGCAGTTATTCTAACCAGTTCTTCGTGTAAACATGCTCATTTACATGAACAAAATGAATGGCTCCATATGAAGCATTGTTATTTTATTTTCCTATATTTATAAAATAGTTGCCACTTATTATTGAGTAGTATTTTCTTCTCATTCCTGTTTAAGAATATCAGTTTGCCGTGCTATGCCTACTGTTGTGTTCTGTTGTCTACTCGAGAGTGTCTGACTAGTTTTTTCTTTTGTTTGTGAGTTTTCGTTTGTGCCTTACTGAGTCTCTCCTTGCAGAGCACAGGATCACTGGGCTCACTTGGCTCGCTCTCTCCAGCCAAGTTTACTGCTCGCACCCTAAACGAGTACTCCTGTTTCTCCATCAGGCCCTTCAGGAAGTGCTCTGTGATGGTGACGTTTTCTGCTACGCGGATCCAGTCCAATGTGCCACTCTTCAACATCTCAATGACGTAGCCATCAATCTTTGCTCCTCCATCATGTTCTGGTTTGGTCCACATCAGGAAGCAGGAAGTCTTGGCTACATCCTTAACGGTGGGTTTGCCAGGGGGCCACGGAGGATCTGGACAAACAGTACAGTATTAAAAGAACTTTAAATGCAAAAGAGAGATTGTGAGAAACCGCAAGATGGCGACTGTCAATACCTGGGTTATGGATAATTAAGGTCAATAATAGTTTTCATACCAATTGGATCTTTGACAAGGATTGGATCGGTCTCCTTGCTTGGCTTTCCAGTTCCAGCCAGATTCTCAGCCAGGACTCTGAACTTGTACTTCTTCCTGGTGGGCAGACCTTTGACCCTGCACACAAAAATACACACAAAAGTTTTTAACTATGAAGCATGTTATAACCCAGATGTCTGAAACCAGGCAGCAAAGCTGGCAGACACACCTGTAGTTTGTATCTTTGATAGGCAGTTTATTGCATCTGATCCACTTGTCACGGTCAGGGTCGTATCTCTCTACCCAGTATCCTGTGATCGGACTACCGCCATCTTCGTCTGGCTCATACCAGGTCAGAGTCAGTGAGTCCTTGGCAATATCTGATGGCTCAAGCTTGTACGGAGCTCCCGGAGTGTCTAATGACAGAAGATTACGGTTGTCACACTCAAACAAGTCACCAGATCTGTGGACTTCATCCAGGTGATAGAAGAGATCTTAGGGTGGTAATCAACACAAGTGCATTATCAAAGCATCCTACACTTGAGTCAGGTGACCTACCGAAGGGGTATCTGGCAATGATGGATGGGTGCTCAGCTGGTAGACCAACACCAAACTGGTTCTCTGCAAAGACCCTGAAGATGTACTCCTTGAATTTCACCAGGTCCACAGCTCTGTAAGTGGTTTGTTTGATGGTGGAGGACAGCCGGTGCCAGATCTCACTGTCTGCAGCTCGGCGCTCAACAATGTAGTTGTTGATTCTGGAGCCGCCATCATCACGCGGAGGGTTCCAGGCCAGGAAGCAGGACTCATTGGTGATCTCAGAGATGTCAAAGGCAGCAGGAGGGCCAGGCTTATCTGTGTGGAGACAACTGACATTTAATTACCAGGAAAGAAGAAAGTCCTTATAAATATTTCAGACCATCACATTGACAGCTGGATTCACCGAGAATGTTGACATCCACAGTGGCGGTGGCACGCCCGCTGCTGTTGGTGGCCTCGATAATGTAGGTGGA
This sequence comes from Aulostomus chinensis, assembly GCF_037954235.1. Taxonomy (NCBI): domain Eukaryota; kingdom Metazoa; phylum Chordata; class Actinopteri; order Syngnathiformes; family Aulostomidae; genus Aulostomus; species Aulostomus chinensis. Next base: position 684,717 of record NC_141331.1, read on the forward strand.
ACTGTCATCTCTCTTGGTCTTGGAGATGGTGACGGTGGAGTGTCCTGGCTTGGTGTCAATGGCAACCCTATCATCCGATTTGAGGACTAAATCTGCCTTGGTCCACTTGACCCGGGGCTCAGGTTTGCCTGTCACCTCTGCTGGGAGTTCAATCTTACTGCCAGCCTTAGCGGTCAGACCTGCCAGCAGCTTGGCGTCTAACTGGATCTCCGGAGGTTCTGCGCAAACGACAATTAAAAGATGAACTGTGACATATTTATCAAATAAAAGCAACGCCATTTAAATCATTGCTGTATATTTCAGATCAGATCATCTTAAGTGTTCCTGAAAAAAGGGGAATTAAAGGTCTAAACATGGACAGATGTTCTGAGCAGTGGTACCTATGGGATCAATAGCCTGGATCTCATCTGTGGCCTTGCAGGGTCGGCTGGCTCCGAGTCGGTTCAAGGCTCGGACTCTGTATGAGTACCACTGGCCCTCAGTCAGACCTGTCACCTGGAGCTTTAACTCAGGGACCAGGTCTCCACAGGGCTCCCACTTGTCTGTTCCTCTTTGACAACGTTCAACATTGTAGCCACGGATGCCAGAGCCACCATCATACTTGGGAGCCTCCCACATCAGGAAGATGCCACTGGCTGACTTGTCTCTCCACCTCAGGTTCTCTGGAGGGTCAGGGACGGCTGGAGGAGAAATAAACAGAAATTGGATGTTGAGTTACAAGAAGTAAACCCAGTGGTTAATGTCATTTTGAATGCTGATAGCCAAATAGAAAGTGTACAAAATAATATTCTTTTATTTTTTATTACACCTAGAATTTGCAGTAAGACATCTTCAACATGTCCACCATGTTAGAGACAATGTGTTTGCTTGGAGGTGCACTGTACACATATTTTTGGGAGTTGTGTAAAACTGAAGTTATTTTGGGGAGATGCGTATTCCGTCTCAATTAATATGGTTGGATATAAGATTCCATTTTCATGCACACAGTACATGTCTTGTACTTGGGATATACTTCACCACTGACACTACAAAGGGATCAACAGTTGCTTAAGACATTCCTGACAGATTTAAGGACAGCCATAACTATAAACAGCTCCAAACCTGCACCTCCATGCAGGTTTTTGATGTGATACAGGAAATAAGGACAACGGAAAGACAGACCTGTTTTAGATTTGAGAGAAGATTTGTTTGCACCGAGTTGGCAGAGGTTGACACTTGAAAAAAATACTCACATCCTATGTACATAGGATGTGAGCCTGGGATCTTTCGTTCGTAATTAAAAAAAAGAAAAAAAGAAAAAAATATTTAGAAGTGTTCGATAAGTTATCTTGTCTTCAGAGTAAATTTTTTATTTTAGGTGTTCAACTTTACATTATAATCTTATTTCTAGATTTAACAATCCTAATTCAAGACATCTTGTCGGGTGAAGTTTTGAGTAAGTTTCCCTTAGATTTAGTGTTTTTATCTTGTTTTCAGACACCTTACACTAGTTGCCTTATACTTACATGTGTATACACGTAAGTATAAGGCAACTACTGTCATTGTGCTTAATTTTTGTTATCAGGGTTTCCCATAAGCTTTTTTGTTTTTGTTTGTTTGATTGTCTTATTCTTACTTTATTTGTTTAAATGGTTCACACTCAAGTCAACATTTGTAATTTAATGTGACTGTACAGTAGGAATATTTGGAATTCAGTAAAAACTGAAATAAAAAGAGGTTAACAGAGTTGAATCTGGTTTCTATCGCGCAGTGTAATGGTGTTGAATAAAGGGACTCACTGGCAGGAGAGGAAACATTGACGGGCTCGTCAATGTACGCCGGCTCTCCAGGGCCACATTTGTTGCAGGCGGTGACCCTGAATAGATACTCCTTCCCTTCAACAACATCTGTGACAGTGAACTCCTGATCCTGGACACCTGTGGCCACCTGGGGGATGAAGGTTACAAATTTAGAGACCCTGTTTCCTCAGTTGAATATGAAAATCTGCTATGAGTTCAAGGATCTATCAATTCACTAAGACAATGCCTGCAATCACTTTCGTAGCAAGTGAGATAATACAATCAGGAGCGATGCAATAAGATAAGATAGACCTCTATTCGTCCCTCAGTGGGGAAATTGGCAAATTGGTGCTGCGATAAAATGAACCTGACTATTTCTTCATAATAAAACACACAATTATTGTAAGGGAAAAGATTTGGAATCAACCAAGTGACACTAACAGTACCTTGACCCAGGTCTTGCGGGACATATCTCGTTTCTCCACCTGGTAACCAGTCAAAGGACTTCCTCCGTCATGCTCTGGAGCCTCCCAGCTCAGGTGAACATGTTCCCGGGTCACTTCCTGTACCTTAAAGTCCTTTGGAGCACTGGGTGCCGCTGTGGGAGGGAGAACGGGTTAGTAAAACAACACTGCAAAATGGTTCTTTTTGTCTGAGGTTTACATTTGCTCCAGATTCCTTAAATGTTTCCTGTCAAAATGAGTTTGCAGTCATGGCATACCAATAACATTGACTTCAATTTCGCCAGACACAGATGTGACGTCATTCTCCAGCTGCAGGGTGTAGATGCCTTTATCTGGCCGGACACTTGGTGTAACAACCAGCTCTGCAAATGTGGACTTGGTCATCACTGTGACGCGCTCATCTGCGGGGGTCAGCTCCTTCTCTCCAAAGGTCCACTTGGTGATGGGTGTCGGGTATCCGGTGATGGGGACTCTGATGGTGAGCGGATGAGGGACGATCACCTCCAGGCCATCTCTGAAGGCACTCAGGTCAAAGGTTGGACCCACTGTAAGAGGAGAGAAAAGAATGATGGTTACTAAGAGTTCCGTCATGAAACATCTCGTCACGGTCCATGTTTGATGAGGATTTTCCAGCTTAACAAAAACACCGTAACTACTAAAAAAGTTGTAGATAAAGATAATACAAGTCACAGAGGCATTAAGGTACCATAAGCATTTGATTTAAAAAAAAAAAAAACAACGTTCAGAATGATTATGGAACATTAAAACCATTGCCTGTCTCACCATGAGGGTCGTCGGCCAGCAGAGGTCCAATGATGTTTGATGGGCCAGAGATTCCAGCTGCATTTTCAGCAAAGACTCTGTAGTTATACATTTGTCCGTATTTCAGACCAGACACCTGAGGGAACAAAGAGTGAACAGTAATTCAATCAGAAAAGAGAAACTAAAATTCTGTTCAAAGTTCACTGGAATAATCAATACGACCGTTGACTTGCTCAGCAAAGCAATCCATTTATGACCTTCTGAGACATTTGTCTCCTTTCTAAATGAAGGAGGTACCTTGTAAAAGAGGTCTGGGCAGAGGCGGGCATTGCAACGCAGCCACTTATCAGTACCATCCTCACAGCGCTCAATGATGTAGCCAGTGATCATGCTGCCGCCATTCCTCAGGGGGGTCTCCCAGGTGAGCTGCACTGAGCTCTTGTTCTGGTCCTGCCAGACCAGGTTCTGAGGTGGACTGGGAGGCTCTGCAGGGGACGGACATAAAACTGTTAATGGGGAGGAAGACACTCGTGTTTAAAAGATTATGTAACAGAATACATAAATATAAAACTCACCGATGGGATCCATTATCTTGACAGGATGAGAGGCAGCACTGGGCTTGCCGACACCAGCTTTGTTCTCAGCTTTGACCCTAAAGATGTATTCTTTGTTCTCAATGACATCATTAATGATGGCACTGAGCTCATCGGCTTTGGTCACCTGGACAGGCGACCATTTCACAGACGTCCTGTCACGCAGCTCAATGATGTAAGAGGTGATGGGTGAGCCTCCATCTGACACGGGAGGCTTCCAAGAGATGGTACAGCCGAACTTGGTGACGTTTCCAACTGTGACATTCAGTGGAGCCTCTGGCACATCTGAAAATGGAGACGAACGAAACAACTGAACCATTTTTGCTCTTGATGGAAACTTTAAGAGCACAATTTATCTGTTTTCCTTCATCATTAATGCTCTTGACCATTACAATGTTGAAGAGTGACTGTTCTCACCAAACTTGTTCTTGGCTTGCACAGGCTTGTCGGTCTCTACATTGGGTCCACTGCCAACCCGGTTACGGGCACAGACTCTGAACAGGTACATGGAATCCTTCTGGAGCCCAGTCACTGTGTGCTCGGGGCTCTCAGCATGATCGGTGGCCATACTCCATGTCTTACGCTTCACATCCCGTCTCTCTACCACGTAGCAGATAACCTTGCTACCTCCATCACTCTCTGGTTCCTCCCACGCGAGGCTGACCTCGCCATCAGCAGTGTCCATGACCTGCAGGTTCTTCACAGGTCCTGGAACATCTGGAGACAAGAAACAGGACACTGAAACACATGTTCAGAGACTTTGGTTTGATGGCTTCACTTTAAATATGAAGAACGTACCAATGACATCCAGGTTGATGAAGGCTTCACCCTCTCCGTGTTTGTTCTTGATGATGATCTTGTAGCGGCCCTGGTCGGACTTCTTAGGGTCCTTCAGGCGGTACTCTGTGCGGTCAGCAGAGGTGTGGATGTCATCTTTTGACAGACTCTGGTTGTCGTACAACCAGCTGGCCTCAGCTTTAGGGTAGGCGCTGTAGGGAACTGCCATAACGATGGGCTTCCCAGCATCTGTGACATAGCTCTGGTCGGTGGTCTTTACCTGAGGCACCGCTGCAGGCACAGGTGATCAGTATGTCAGATTATATATTCAAAATTCATGCTCCAATAATCTATTTAAATTCAGAATGGTAATCTAGGGTTCATTCATTGATTTTTAATGATCTGTCTGGCTGTTTCCTTCTCACCCGCCAGCTCCAGCTTGGCTTTTGCATCTTTGTCCTTGACAATGACTCTGTACTCTCCTTGGTCTCGAGGTCGGATCTCGCACACCTGCAGTCTGTGTACCTTCCCCTCACTCATCATCTGGTATTTGTCCCCCTGGACGACCGTCATGTTGTTCCTTAGCCACTTCACCTCCACGCGATCCTTGTTAAGCTCCACCTCAAACACGACGTCTGAGCTTGGAGGTTCAAACACATCCAGTGGAGGTCTGATGATCTCCACTGGGGTTTCTGGAGGACACATAGTGTGAGATGATTCGGAGTAGAAGCAGATCAGAAAATATTTAAAATCAGTCAGTTCTGAGGATTTCACCTTCAACAAAGAGTCTCGCCCTGGATCTCTTCTCATCCACACCGCAGGCATATTCACATTCGTCGTCTGGTCTGCACTCTTTGATACGCAACGTGCAGAACTTTCCATCTTTTGAAAACGTGTATCTGTGGAAAGAAATCAAGGTATCTAACAGTATTTATAAGAGAACCCAGTTCTTTCAACCAGTCATCAATTAAAGGTGTTAGACACGATGACTTAGCCAGGGCAATACCACACAACCAAAATCACCCACCAACCACAAAAAAGGGAGTGATAAAACATCACACCCTTTTTTTTTTAAGTACAGTTTTGGTTTTATCAGGATTCTTTTAATAACAATTCATCATGAGGGTCTACTGATTATAGCTTAAGGAGCTAAAAAATGAAGGTTTTTCATCTTATGCTATTTTGATTCATTAATAATATTAATATTCATCAATATCATTAGAGGTGGTGGGCATGGATGTTTGGCTGTATTTAACCCTTCTCAAGGGTGTGTGATTAATTTAGTGGAACAATTCTTCATTTATTTAGGTCTTCAGGTGTTAACTCTGCCATGTCATTGCACAGAAATTCATACAATGGCTGACAGTTGTGTAGTTTTGATGAGAGACCAGCTGTGAACAATTGAGTTTATGCATTTAAGTTTTTTATGTTACGTTGGACTTGATAGCAAAAAGCTGCCATCAAAATGCTCTCTTCTCCGACCCGTTTCCATTCTAATGAGGTACTGAGTTGCTGCGATGTACCTTGGTCCTTCTCTGATCTCACGTCCATTTCTGTACCATTTGATGTCTGCTTTCTCTTTGGTCAGCTTGCATGTAAACTCTGCATCCTCAAATTCCGTGATGGTCTGGTCCTTCAGCTGCATGACAAAGTCTGTGGGTGCCTCACTGATGATCAGCTCTGCCGTGGACTTGTCATCACCAGCCACGACAGTGTATTCACCCTCGTCCGCCAGCGTGCAGTCTTTGATGGTCAGTGTGTGCTTGTCTTTGTCAACTCTGTAGACGATGCGTTTGCTGAAGGTGATCTCAGCGCCGGCCTTCATCCACCTCAAAGTAGCATTGAGCCTGTTGAGCTTGCAGGAGAAGCTGACAGTCTTCCTCTCCTGAGTGTCGATGTCCTCCAGCGGAACTATGATCCTCAGACTCTCCTCTAAGGACCAAAACAACATTAACAAAGGAACCACTGACCTGGAGAACCTGAAGGAAAAATGTCAGTTAGTCACGGACCTTTGACAATGAGGTTGCAGGTGCTCCTGGCCTGCTCTCCTCTGTGATTGGTCAGGTTGATGCTGTAGTTGGCTTCGTCTGGCTTCTGGGCATCTTTGATCCTCAGGGAGAAGACATTGTCTCTCTGGGCCATCAAGTATTTGCTGCTTTCGAAGATGGTTTCCTCATTCTTCAGCCACTTGGCTCTTGCACCCTCTGTGTTCACCTCACAGTTCAGAACCACTTCCTGGCCTTCTTTGGCCTCTGTGTCCTTCAGTGGCGTGATGATCCTCAGTTTCTCTGCAGTCACAAGAATGGTCAAGAAAACACAAAACAGACCTTTTCTGCTTCTTTCATTGGAAAGTTTATGAATCAGAATAGAATAGAATAATTTATCCAAAGAATCAAATGATCCATGAGATGAGGAAAAGTTAAAGTTAAAGCCATTAAAGTTGCGTTCATTTCCCATGGGCGTGGCTTACCATGCACAGTGAGGTCAGCGCTGGCTCGGGTCGGGCCGATCACAACCACATATCCACCCTCATCTTTGGGGTCGCAATTCTTGATGACCAGAGTCCGCCTCTTGCCATCGCTGATCATCTGGTACTTCTCCCCTGCCTCCAGCTCCTGGTCATCTTTCAGCCATTTGACCTCAAAGCTTTCTTTGGAGACGGAGCAAGTGAACTCAGCCTTCTCGCCCTCCACCACCTCCTGGCTGTGAGGTCTGGAGATGAACTCAGCTGCCAGTTCTACAGCAGTGAGACAGAGCGGGTGGTGAGGTGGTGAACTGATAGCAGGGTCTACTAATGTTCTCACTAACATTCAAAACAATGAGCCATAATAGCTCCATGAAGACAAAATCAAACTACATCCTTCTAAAAGTCTGCTCAGTAATTCAACAGCACTTTCCCTCCGTCACACTCTCCACCACCAGAGCTGAGCAGAGAGCACCAGTCCAGCACTGATGGGAGCACAGCCAGAACACGGAGCTACTGACACTGTTTGAGTCACATCCCCTTAGAACAGTGGAGAACTGTCTGATGCTATGACATCACTTTCACCATCCTCTAGTTTTCGTGTGTTGAAATCACTGCATGGTTGAGTGTGGCTGCAGCGAGGGTGGGATGTGAGGCAGATTACACCTGTACACATTTCCAAGTAGACCATGAATATAGCAGCTGAATGTAGATACAAACGGATTTATTAATCTAAATATTTAGGAGTGTATGCCATTTTTATGTATGCACATTTTTGATGAATCCTATGTACTGTTTTCTGAACGAGACCCCTGCTCTCTATCTTTGACACCAAGTCCGCTGACACGGAACACAAAATGAGTCCTAATCCCAAATTATCAGGTGTTGCCTTGCTGTCTTTCGTACCATTAATCTTGAGGTTTCCTGATGTTTTGATGCTGGGACTCAGTCTGCAATTGTACTCTCCGGCATCGGCCATCTTCAGGTCCTGAATCAGGAGGATCCTCCTCTTTCCGTCCACAATGTGCTCATGGCGGCCGCCCTCCGGCAGCTCCTGGTCTCCTTTGTACCAAGTGACATCGGCATTGGGTTTGGACACCTCGCATATCAGCTTGATAGTGTCTGTCTCTGTTCCCTCCACGTTGGACAGGTTCTTGGTAAATCTTGCCTCCTCCTCTGCAACAAGAAACAGACACAGCGATGAGAAACAGTCAGATGTGAAGCGAATGACAATAGCACTCAAAGGCTGCTTCAGCGTTTGAAGAGCTCCATGGAACAGAGTGACGCTTCACTTCTCACCTATGACAGTCAGCATGCCGGAGGACTTGGAGGTCTTTGCGTCACATTCGTATTCAGCCTCATCATCGAACACAGACTTGTGGATGATGAGGATATGTTGCCGACCTTGAGCGATGATTTCATATTTCTTCCCCTTTCGGATTTCACTTCCGTCTTTGAACCATTGAACCTGCGAGGGAGAACGGGGCGGTGAGGACTGAACATGGATCAACCATCACTGCGTGTGAGGACCACACTCACTTTGACATCTTCTCTTGACACTTCACATTCAAACCTGGCAGACTCTTTCTCTCGAACCTCAACATCATGGAGTGGCTTGGAGAACTCAACATGTGGAGCTGAAAACCCGGACACAGAGAGATGAAACAGTCTTCTGGAGGTTCCTTCAGCACTTCTGTTGGTTCTTAAACTCTTTTGAGAAAACCTCCAATAACCCTTTTAACAGCAGGTACTATAAAGGTTATAGTGAATCTTTCAGCTTTCAAAAAAGTTCCTTCGGTTTTTGGAACAGGCCCTAAACTCTTTACACTGGTGTGCTCTTTATTTTCAACAAGCGATTTCTTAGAGGTCACAAACAGCACAACTATTTTGAGGGACTGACATTTTTACTTGATTGTTTTATGGGTCCCTTCATTCTTAAGAGTCTTACTTTAATTGGGCTTCCTCACATTTTCAAGGGGGATTTGACTCATCTCAGGTTATTTCGCTACTGTAAGAGGGGATTCTATGGTGTCACATAGCCGTCAAAATCATGAGAGCGCAAATACAAACTAAACAAGCACAGGATCAGGAATTGAGGGCATCAGAAACACAACATTGCGAGGTCAAAAATAATCTTGTGGCCATTAAAGTTTTGTCTCCAGCGTGTAAATCGTGACAGAGAGCAGTTGTGAGACGGTGGCGCTGCTCGCTCTCTCTTCTAACTTACACGCTCGCTCACTTCAGGATGTTTTTTTCGCTCTTGATATTTTTTCCTACCAGAAATACGTAGGGGGTTAAGGCTCGACAAGACGATTGCCGATCGAAGTTCGTCGGTGGAATACGCCTGTTAATGGTCAGCTGTTTGAATCAATTTTCTTAAGTGACTCCATACCTTCCTGAGATAGTTGCTGTGTTCAGACTGTTTGCTACCAACTGTTGATCTAAACAGGACTTCACAGTAACACTTAATGCTCCTGCTAATAGAATACAATCATGGAGCTGGCTAGTTTTGGCGCCGCTGACCATTAACAGGTGTACTTCGGCGAACTTCTTCTTCTACTTCTTCTTCGATGTGTTTTAATGGCACGTTCGTTGCATGATCGCCACCTACCGCCTAAGAAAATTGATTCAAACAGCTGACCATTAACAGGCGTATTCTGCCGACGAACTTCGATCGGCAATCGTCTGTCGAGCCTTACCCCCGTGACGTATTTCTGGTAGGAAAAAATATAGAGAGCGAGGAAACGTCCAAAGCGAGCGTGTAAGTTAGAAGAGAGAGCGAGCAGCGCCACCGTCTCACAACTGCTCTCTGTCACGATTTACACGCTGGAGACAAAACTTTAATGGCCACAAGATTATTTTTGACCTCGCAATGTTGTGTTTCTGATGCCCTCAATTCCTGATCCTGTGCTCCTTTAGTTTGTATTTGCACTCTCATGATTTTGACAGCTATCTGATGCCACAGGACTCCACAAAATTTTTTTAACTATTGTTGGGATTCGAATTGTCAGAGGGTTCTGGAACTCTTCCTGGACTTTTGCACGGCGTCCCACCAGTTCATGGTTACACTTACGTTCAACATTGAGGAAACAGGAAGTTTTGAAGTCTTTGGCATCACAAGTGTACGTCCTTGCATCGTCCAGAGTGCAGTTGTGGATGAGCAGCGCCCTCTTACGGCCATCGATGATCATCTCGTACTTCTTGGTCTTGCGGATCTCCTGTCCATCCCTGAACCAGCGGACCTCTGCATTCTCTCTGGACACTTCACACTCCAGCGTGGCGGTGGCTTCCTCCTCCACTGTCTGGTCCTCCAGAGGTTTCGTGAACTCCACCGGCGGCTCTGAGCGCACACAGGTGTAAGTGGAGGAAACCGCCCTCAGATTCTCTCACGTTTTCAGAAATTCAACTGTCATATCTACATTAACTGAATTTTGTTGTGAACGTCACAGCTGACTTGAGAAATAAAAGAAAACATTTTGAAAAACTTCTTAAACACTGATCATCTTCCCTTCATTCATAAGTAAACCAACAATGCAGGACTTCCAATTGTTCTCTTTAAACAAAAGACACTTTTCTCCAGTAACCACACCCAACAGTCATGTCACAGGTTTTGCATCACAGAAACAAGGTGTCTTACCTTTGACAACCAGGGTGGCTTCTGTCTGGAAGTCCTTGGCAGTCAGCTGGACTTGTCCAGCCTCATTCAGGCGGACGTCCCGCAGAGTCAGACTATGGACTTTCCCATCCACCTTAAACACCACCTGCAGGTGGAACAGAGGCTGAGGTCAGACAAAACGCCACTTTTATCCTCATGCTTGTCCTTTGTGGAGTGGAGGTGACCTAACTGACCTCATTATTGCATCACAGGAGTGTGTTTTTCCTGTTCAATGCATGAACTCTTTATTTTAGATTAAGGAGGGAGTCCCATTAGCATTCTGACATAGTCTTGGCGTATGTAGTCAGGTGCCTTTATTTACCTCGAACAAGAGCTCTTGTTAAACTATTTTCATGGTTCTTCCTACATGGGTTGATTAAGTCCTGCAGAGCCACTGCTTCTCATGTGTTCTGCTGTGATTCCCAGCAAGTCTAATGATTAATGATTCCAACTGTCTCATTTCCGTCTCCATGTCATGTGATTTTATCTCCCTCAATGAAGCCCCTCGGGTCCAGGTTTCCCACCCAGACTCAGTCATTTATTCATTTTTTACATCCCTGAACATTGTCTGTCAGGCTCAGGAGAGTGATAGGTATGCAGGATCGCTCAGCTGAGCTCTGGCAGCTGAAACAACACATGCAGCTGCTTTCCTTGTCCTGATTTTCACATGGTGACCTGTGATGGCTGCTTTCACCGTACAGCCACTGCCTATCAGGCTGAGGAGGGCAGTACAGCCCGTTTTAATGCACAAGCTTGCTGTTGCTACTGAGAACAGCACGCACTCAACGTCATCATAGTGGCCTCTCAGGTCCATCTCTGACTAACATCAGAAGAGGAGTTGAGATGATTCTTAGAATGTTTCGCAGACAAAAGACTCGATGACGTTTTTTGTCATCTGCTTTAAATGTTGGGTGTATAGTTGAATCTTGTGAAGCTTCATTGTTCCCTCAAACAGGAAGTGGTTCTATGTTCCTCTGAGGAACATCTAACACACTTTGTTACTGTACAAGATAGCATGATCAGAATGGTCACATGACATGGAAGCATTTTAAAGCACAGATAAGAAACACAGCTCATAGAGATGTGATTTACTGCTGAGCTGCACATTTTCTGATATCTGATATATTGTGTTTAATATTTTCTACACATGAAATTAAACAGTTTTTAATTCCAACCAGTGTGACTTCTGATTTTCAGCAGTTGGGCTATTTGTCTGTCCCAAAACCAGAGATATTCATAATTGCTTTACATTCATCAGGCTTTTCAGTTAAACTGGCAATATAAAATGTCTGTTGTGTTATGTTGAACATGCAGGAAATCAGTTGCACAACTGTGGGACGGATCAAGTGTCCCTCAGAGTTCTCGGGTTTCAAGTGCTAATTAAACTAATCCCCATGATGACGGCTTGTCCCAAGGCGATGAAGGCAAATCATTTTCAGCTCAGTTTTCAGCATGAACAGGGTGATGATTTCAACACGACAGAAACATTTAAGGCACATGTGAAAGCTGCTCGTCCTGACGGCTGCTGATGCCTGCTGCCCTGAGCCGTGACCTCAGGCAGCTGGTAAAAATAACCCTCCAGAAATGCTTGCAGGGCAGAAAGTCGCTCTCTGGGTTGTTTCACCAGCAGCACCTTATATGATGAACATAAGTTGTCACAGAAACCCTGGCTCGGGACCAGAACCAGCAGCGTATCTTGACCTGCGGAGGGTCTGGGAGTATCAGGAAGTAAGTGTGTGTGAACTTACCCTGTCACCTGGTTCCAGCTTTAAACCCCCCACAAACCACTCGACATCGATGCCCTCAAAGGACAGCTCACACTCAAAGGTCGCAGTCTCCCCGGCAGTCACGGTTACATCCTTCAGGGGCTTCATCAGGCCGATCACCCGATCTGTGGATTGGGGTGAAGACATGTTTAGCCTCCCCCCAAAACTGGTCAACAGATCCAGAGAAGTCCCAGACAACGGTGGCTAATCCTCAGGGGCTAATCATTACGGTGTGGTTGGGCTGCTGGAAGCCCCTGGGACAACTGAAGCAAGCCAGCCTCAGACTGGGCACTGGGGGGCCGCCTCATTAGCATATAATCTGCCAACTGATGTATATGGACAGCAGGGACCAGTAGGGGATGGGGTCGTGTCCTCCCCCTGCCAATCTCTGCAAACCTGCTCTAGATAAGGCATGTGGCTTCTAAAATAACTCTGGTGACTGATTGGCGGAGAGCCCACCTTCTGCCAAACCCACCAGGGGGGCACCAGTTTGCTCCTGTCAATCACCAGCCAGCAATTTTCCAGGAAAAGGAGAATGTGGAGCTCTTGCAGGAGTTACCCAATGTCACATGCAGGGGGTGTGATGTAACAGTGTCACGCAATGGCGTCATGTAATGGTGTCACATGACAGTGCACGTTTGGTAACAAACTGGTATCCTGGATCAAGTCACCTCTTCAACAAGCTTCCTGACATTCTCTCACAGAAACAGCTGAATACATCAGCTGAACATCACAAACAAGACGTCTATACGTCTCCGACCCTGGAAAAGAGTTCAGTTCCAAATGTTCTGAGATCAGGAAGGTCCCTTTTAAACCCTCATGATTTTTTTGCTTGCTTTGAAGTAATTGACTCTATGTATTTTATCATATTCAACTTTTTCAGGAGTTTTCCCATTGTTTGAGAAATAATTTCATGACTAAACATTCTCTGAAACATGTACATATGAAAAATAAAAGAGAAATCCTTGTCAAAATGTATTCATGTATGTTTGACTGAAATAAAGCCAGTTTGACTCGACATCAACAAATATTCATGTCGAGAAATATCAACCAGAAGAGCTCATAACTGCAACAGAGACTCGAATATTTTCAAAATGTTCGTGTCTATCAATTTTTCGAAAACAAATGTATTTATTCATTATCTATTTGACAGGAAGAATGCCCAGCCTCTCAGCTAGTTAGCAGCAGCTGCCGTGCCTGGGCAGGGGTAAAAATAAGACTGCATGAACACAGCCTCTACTTTTAACTTTATGTAAATAACTTTTTGAAAGGTACTTTATAAATAAATATTGTCAAGTAAGTTTTCACAAATTTCTGACCACTTCCCGTTGGACTGCAAACACACCTCAACCCTGACATGATCCCTTCCTGTTGGACTGCAAACACACCTCAACCCTGACATGATCCCTTCCTGTTGGACTGCAAACACACCTCAACCCTGACATGATCACTTCCTTTTGGACTGCAAACACACCTCATGCCTGACATGATCCCTTCCTGTTGGACTGCAAACACACCTCAACCCTGACATGATCACTTCCTTTTGGACTGCAAACACACCTCAACCCTGACATGATCCCTTCCTGTTGGACTGCAAACACACCTCAACCCTGACATGATCACTTCCTTTTGGACTGCAAACACACCTCAACCCTGACATGATCACTTCCTGTTGGACTGCAAACACACCTCAACCCTGACATGATCACTTCCTGTTGGACTGCAAACACACCTCAACCCTGACATGATCCCTTCCTGTTGGACTGCAAACACACCTCAACCCTGACATGATCACTTCCTTTTGGACTGCAAACACACCTCATGCCTGACATGATCCCTTCCTGTTGGACTGCAAACACACCTCAACCCTGACATGATCACTTCCTTTTGGACTGCAAACACACCTCAACCCTGACATGATCCCTTCCTGTTGGACTGCAAACACACCTCAACCCTGACATGATCACTTCCTGTTGGACTGCAAACACACCTCAACCCTGACATGATCACTTCCTTTTGGACTGCAAACACACCTCATGCCTGACATGATCACTTCCTGTTGGACTGCAAACACACCTCAACCCTGACATGATCACTTCCTGTTGGACTGCAAACACACCTCAACCCTGACATGATCACTTCCTGTTGGACTGCAAACACACCTCAACCCTGACATGATCACTTCCTGTTGGACTGCAAACACACCTCAACCCTGACATGATCACTTCCTGTTGGACTGCAAACACACCTCAACCCTGACATGATCACTTCCTTTTGGACTGCAAACACACCTCAACCCTGACATGATCCCTTCCTGTTGGACTGCAAACACACCTCAACCCTGACATGATCACTTCCTTTTGGACTGCAAACACACCTCAACCCTGACATGATCCCTTCCTGTTGGACTGCAAACACACCTCAACCCTGACATGATCACTTCCTTTTGGACTGCAAACACACCTCAACCCTGACATGATCACTTCCTTTTGGACTGCAAACACACCTCAACCCTGACATGATCACTTCCTTTTGGACTGCAAACACACCTCAACCCTGACATGATCCCTTCCTGTTGGACTGCAAACACACCTCAACCCTGACATGATCCCTTCCTGTTGGACTGCAAACACACCTCAACCCTGACATGATCACTTCCTTTTGGACTGCAAACACACCTCATGCCTGACATGATCCCTTCCTGTTGGACTGCAAACACACCTCAACCCTGACATGATCACTTCCTTTTGGACTGCAAACACACCTCAACCCTGACATGATCCCTTCCTGTTGGACTGCAAACACACCTCAACCCTGACATGATCACTTCCTTTTGGACTGCAAACACACCTCAACCCTGACATGATCCCTTCCTGTTGGACTGCAAACACACCTCAACCCTGACATGATCACTTCCTTTTGGACTGCAAACACACCTCATGCCTGACATGATCCCTTCCTGTTGGACTGCAAACACACCTCAACCCTGACATGATCACTTCCTTTTGGACTGCAAACACACCTCATGCCTGACATGATCCCTTCCTGTTGGACTGCAAACACACCTCAACCCTGACATGATCACTTCCTTTTGGACTGCAAACACACCTCAACCCTGACATGATCCCTTCCTGTTGGACTGCAAACACACCTCAACCCTGACATGATCACTTCCTGTTGGACTGCAAACACACCTCAACCCTGACATGATCACTTCCTTTTGGACTGCAAACACACCTCATGCCTGACATGATCACTTCCTGTTGGACTGCAAACACACCTCAACCCTGACATGATCACTTCCTTTTGGACTGCAAACACACCTCAACCCTGACATGATCCCTTCCTGTTGGACTGCAAACACACCTCAACCCTGACATGATCCCTTCCTGTTGGACTGCAAACACACCTCAACCCTGACATGATCACTTCCTGTTGGACTGCAAACACACCTCAACCCTGACATGATCACTTCCTTTTGGACTGCAAACACACCTCAACCCTGACATGATCCCTTCCTGTTGGACTGCAAACACACCTCAACCCTGACATGATCACTTCCTTTTGGACTACAAACACACCTCAACCCTGACATGATCACTTCCTTTTGGACTGCAAACACACCTCAACCCTGACATGATCCCTTCCTGTTGGACTGCAAACACACCTCATGCCTGACATGATCCCTTCCTGTTGGACTGCAAACACACCTCAACCCTGACATGATCACTTCCTTTTGGACTGCAAACACACCTCAACCCTGACATGATCACTTCCTGTTGGACTGCAAACACACCTCAACCCTGACATGATCACTTCCTTTTGGACTACAAACACACCTCAACCCTGACATGATCACTTCCTTTTGGACTGCAAACACACCTCAACCCTGACATGATCCCTTCCTGTTGGACTGCAAACACACCTCAACCCTGACATGATCACTTCCTTTTGGACTGCAAACACACCTCAACCCTGACATGATCCCTTCCTGTTGGACTGCAAACACACCTCAACCCTGACATGATCACTTCCTTTTGGACTGCAAACACACCTCAACCCTGACATGATCCCTTCCTGTTGGACTGCAAACACACCTCAACCCTGACATGATCACTTCCTTTTGGACTGCAAACACACCTCAACCCTGACATGATCACTTCCTTTTGGACTGCAAACACACCTCATGCCTGAGCCACTCTATATGTAAAAGGTTCATTCTTAACAGCATTTATCATTCAAGTAAGATGCAAGAAGGAATCTACACAGGGACTCTTTGTGCCTGACATGAGTGTTGTTTCATCACCTTTGACCCTGAGCTGAGCCGAGGATTTGGCGTTGGCTGCAGAGAAGTCCACGCTTCCGGCCATGTCCTTGCGACAATTGAAAAGGATCAAAATGTGTCGTGTTCCCTCTTCCTTGATCTCCACATCCTGAGAAATGAGAGCAGCACTTCATCAAACTCAAGCTATGGACAGAATCTTCATGTCAGTTTGGATTTGAATCAGAATCAGAAAAGACTTTATTGCCAAGTATGATTTTATACATACGAGGAATTTGTTGTGATGCTGTTGGTGAATGCAGTCCAATAAACTAAACTAAAGTAAATTCTTACAGTGCAGATGCACATAAAAATATAAATAAAAATATATACAGTCTGTTATGTAGAAAAGGGTGTCTTACAATTTAGCATCTATTATGAGAGGAGCTTTCATACAAAAAGACCACAGTAGGTTTCGCAGTGACTGAATCATGTAACCAAATGTACTGCTGGTTCCTAGAATACTCGACATGAAAGGAAATGCAGCAGAATTTCCTTCTGACCAGTTGAAAGTCAAACAATGTTAAGATGTATTAGAGTGTCATCTTACTGCTGAGGGGTGCAGCATGTCTCCCTTCAGCTTCCAGGTGGCGTGGAGATCCTCCTCTGAAATTTCGGTCTCAAACTTGGCTGTCTCCGTCTCTGTGACCTCCACGCTGTACAGAGGACGGACCACCTTGATGTCACGCTCTGTAGAGGATTAAACAGACATTAGTGACAAGCAAGCATGAGGTGAAGCTGACTGAGTAGAACAGTCGCAGCAGTCCAACAGGAAGTTTGAGGTCGGCCTCAGCAGTGAGACACATGTCTGAACACTGCTGGAGAACAGACTGAGGACATGGAGACAGTCGACGGAGCGAGGATGGAGCTGACGCTCTCATTCAGAGCGACTTACAGTTTGGCAGAAGCAGACACACAGAGAAACTGCAGACAACAACCTGACTGTCAACATCGTCTCTACACCGTCCCCATAGAAACGCTGATGAGGACACGTCTCCTCACAGGTGATTCAGGGACAGTTTAAATGTCTAATTATTGCCAACAGCAGCAGAGCAAGCAAATGGTGACAAATGAGCAGGAAACCAGTTTTCTGATAATTTCATAGAAAAAGTTTCCAACAGCTCAAAGTTTAATTGACCTATAGAATGCGTCCTAAGTGTCTTTCTTTTTTCTTATCAGGTGACCTTGAGGCCTGCTCGATCGATGTTAACAGATATATCGTGTTATAAAATATATATCACAGACAGACATCTGCTATGCGAAAATTTACTTGACCCTGAATGTTTCCAGATGCTTCTTCTGCTGCTTTCAAGCAACTGGAGCTGTGAATGTGGGTAGAAAGTCTAAGTTTACAAGTATTTTGACATGTATGTGAACTCGTGACTGGACATCTGAGAGAAGAGACATGAACAGAACAGTCAGGATGTCTCTGTGTGTCCTCAGACATCTTATCATGCAGTCGGATGATCCTCTAGAGTAACAACACACACATAACATTCAGACAAACATCAATGGAGGACAGAAGGGAGATGAGCGGTGGCGTGGTGGCAGTTGGCGAAGGTCTGAATCTGCATTCCTGACCGAGGTTCTGTGGTGTCGCCTGGAGGTCGTATTACCTTCGATGTTCAGCTCGGCTGTGGTTTTGTCGGTGCCACAGTCGCAGGTGTATATGCCCATGTCAGTCTTTGCTGTCTTCTTGAGCACCAGTATACGCTTCTTGCCATCTGATTGGAGGAGAATGTTCTTGGAGGGAAAGATTTCGTTACCATCTTTGAACCATTTGACTTTGCCGACGGCCTTGCTCAGCTCACAGGATTGAGTCACCTCATCCTTTTCAATGGCGGTGTAGTTCTGGAGCTTGACTGTGAAGTAGAGGTCACCTTCTGCATTGAGACAACCAGGAAAATACAGTTCAAATACGTTCAATCAGATATATGGATGTAACAATCACAGTTTGATGACGAAAAGCTACTCGATGACTGACCAAGCACGTTGAGCATGGCCTCTGAGCTCTTGTCCATGGCCTCCACTTTGATCATGGACGTGTCATCAATGGTGACCTCCTTGAAGGCCAGTGTGTGAACTTTTCCCTGGTCAGACATGTGCACCACTTTGCTGGGATGAAGACGCACGTCATTTTTGTACCAGACCACCGTGATGTTTTCATGAGAGAGTTCAACACTGAACTCTGCCGTTTCCCGTTCCTTCACCGTCACGTCCTTGATTGGTTTGATAAACTCAAGTCGAATGCCTGACAAACAGAAATTGTATGTATGTGTATATATATATATATATATATATATATATATATATATATATATATATATAAAAGTATGTGATATATGAAATTTAACAGGTGGCTGTGACAGGGTATTTTAAATCTAAATACACAGATTATAACCACAAAGTGTTCAAGTCACTTTAGTATATTGAATTAATATTTGCCAAAAAGCATTCACCAAACAACTCAATCGGTACCTGAAAGGCTGACGAATTCACAACATTCTTAATTTAAAACGTTTTACCAAATATCCAGATGGTTTCTCTTATTTGGAGCTGAACCTGTTTGGCATGCTAGAAGATGACTGTTCTAGCGGCGGATCTAATCCGAAGCAGAAACAGGACCTTTCCTTATCTGAAGTTTGACTTTATGGTTGCCATGGCATTACACTAGGACCAGGCATGACAGTCAGTCGGATATTCTACATGTGCATATGCAAATGCATGTAGATAGACATTTTGATTTTTAAGTGTTCACTATCTCATCTTCTTTGGTTGATCCCACTCAGGCATCAGAGCATTGGTGAGATGTTGTGCTCCAGTTCAACCCAATGTTGTAAAGCATGTCAGATCAGAACTCACAGGCCAAAGCTTGGACAGCATTTCTTACCGTTGTCTAGCAGGGACACAGAACCAGGTCAGAAGGTAGCTAACACACACTTTCATACTTTTGGCCATTGAGTTGTTGAAAGGCTTTTGGCAAATACACCATTGACAGAGGAAGAAAGACAGGGGCCACATAGTGACCGACCTTGAATAATCAGCCTCCCAGACGTTCTCTTATCTTCGGCCTCAAACATGTACTTGGCTTCATCTTCATATCTGGCAGATTTTACGATAAGAGTGTGTTTCTTTCCCTCCACCAGCAGTTCAAACTTGTCATCTTTAGACAACTCCTGAGAACCCTTCAGCCAACGGAAGCTTTTGGGCTCTCTAGATATTTCCAGCTCAAACCTGGCCTCATCCTTTTCATACACGTGCACGTCCGTCAAAGGCGTAATGAAAGACACGGGCAGCTCTGTAGGTTCAGACACATACGGTTAATATTAAGATGCAAAGTTCTCACAATTCCAAAGTTGTGTTAAGGGAAGTTAATTGAGGTCGGAGAGCCAAAGGTGCAAAGAAATAATACAAAAGGTTTTTGTGATCTTAGTATTCACAAAGTAGTAGTATTTAACATTCGTCGAATGCAAATCACTACTACATTTATCAATGAAGGAGTAAAAGATAAATGTGGAGCAGAAAGAACAACTGAGTGCTCAGGTTTGAAAGGAAGGAGTGGGAGGTAAGGAGGTGAACGCTCACCCTTCACTTTCAGGTTAGCCGAACACTTGGCGTTGGCGGCAGTAAATGCCACCTCGCCTGTCTGAGGCACTTTGCAGTTGTACAAGACCAGAGTGTGTTTGGCGCCGTCCTCCACGATTTCAACATCCTGCAGATTGCCAACAAACTCCAGTATTTCAGTTAAAACATAAGGACTCAAAGACGGGGTCAATTCACCGGCATCATGAGCTATCACGATTTCTTGTTTAGAGGTGGAACATTCATGACGCTTCCTGATGTTGTGAGAATGAAAATGAATTGAGAGAATATCTACAGAGACATACAGCAGATGGACTGAGGACTTCTCCGTTCAGTTTCCACTGGCCATGGACATCATCTTCGCTGAGCTCGACCTCAAAATGAGCAGTCTCTCCATCAAACACCTCAACGCCATATACTGGCCGAACTACCTTGATGTGGCGAGCTGACATTGAAGAAAGGGGAACAACTCACTTAAGATGTCCAAACATGAAAGACCACAGAGTGAATTCACATAGAATCATTTGGACAAAGACAGACCTATGAAGACATAATAGTTTTAGGCTTTGAGCAACCTTTTTTTTCTTTGTTTTTTTTGGATTGTGGGGGAAACCAGAGCAATGGGAGCAACCCCACACAGAAACAGAGCCCAAGGGCAAACTCCACACTCCAAAGGCCAGGACTCAAAACTGGGACCGACTTCCTATGAGGCAACAGTGCCGACAGTGCTAACCACTGTGCTACCATTACACCCAGTGAACAACCTTTTAAAGGACCATAAACTATGAAAAGGTTCCCAGTGGTGGCTAGTTATGAACCAGCCAATCACCTGACCAGCAGTACCTGGACTGTCTTGAATGATGAAAGTTAAATTTGTTGACAAGCCATTTAATTTGGACTGGTCTAAGCTTAAAAAAAAGACCTGTTAGGTCCTCGAAGTGACAGGCACCTTCAGAGAGTCAAGTTCTGCAACAGGAACCATGAGGACCCTTTGAAGAAGTGACTTCATCAGCCCACAAAACAAAAACAAAGAAACCAACCACAGACAATACAACTGCACAAACTACTAGACATACTGTACTGCCCGTTGCACACCACTACAAGATAACCAGACCTTCCAAAACTTGAAGAGAGATTCCAGAAGTCTTGTAGTGGTTTTCTATCTGATTAAGAGGGCTGGACTGAGTGTTGATAGTGGTGCTACAGAGGTGTTTACAGTGATGGGCCAGAATGGCCATGAGGTGAAGTGAGGAGGTGAAGCTCCATTAGGGTGCCTAAGATGCCTTAATACTAGTGACAAAACCTGTATTTTACCTTCAATGTGAAGTGTTGCTGTTGTCTTGTCAGTTCCACAATCACACAAATACTGTCCTTTGTCTTGGTCATTGACTCTCTTGATTACGAGGGTTCTGCGTTTGCCCTCAGCCTTAATGGAAACCATCTTAGAGGCCTTAACTTCGGCTTCATTGTGGTACCACATGACATCAACGTCTTTGTTGAGCTCACAATCTAGAACCACCTTGTCTTTCTCCACTGCAGTATAATCCTGCAGTTTAACGGTGAAGTATGCATCTCCCTCTGAAATGGGGACATTTGGGGTGACTCTTCATTGCATATACACAATACATGTACAGAACACAAATGCAATATGAAGACATTGAAAGACAAACAATACAGATGGGCAATTTCTGAACATGGACAGACACAAACAAAGACAACGTTGGAAAGAAGTAGTAGACACAGTGAAGAAGAGTTTTCTTGGCGTTACCTATAACTGTCAGGTTGGCCATGGAAGGGATTCCTTTAGCCTCAGCTTTTATTTGGCAAATATCATCAAGAGTCACTTCCTTTATCTCCAGCACATGCTTCTTTCCCTCCACATGCGTGACCACCATTCTGCTTGGGTGGATTTTAAGATCGTTCTTGTACCAGGTGACAGGTATGTTCTCATGAGAGAGCTCCAGCTCAAACCGAGCTGTGTTGCCCTCCTTCACAGTCTGGTCTTTGATTGGTGAAATAAATTTGAGTCTGATACCTATAATTACATTAGGAAGACACATCCATATGAGTTAGTGCAAGAGAGGAAGCAACCAACTCAATGAATTGGGTCGTGAAACAGGTCCTGATGAGAGCCATGCCCAGTCCTGGTGGTCTAGAACTTACCCTCCACTGATAGTCTCGCTGTTGATTTTTTGTCCAAAACCTCAATTATATATTCATCTTCATCATCAAACTCACAACAGTTAATGATTAGCATATGCTTCTTTTCATCATCGATGATGTCATATTTTTGGTCTGGGGTAATGATGTCAGCGCCTCGATACCACATGACCTTAGGGACATCCTTCGTGATGGTGCACTCAAACTTGGCCTGTTTCTTTTCAGGCACAGAAACATCCTTCAGTGGGACAACAAAGTCCATTTCGATTTCTGGGTCAGAAAGTGACAGGCACAGAAGGTCAACAAAACACAACAGGATTACAGTCAACGACCAGTGGCCAATCAAACATGTTTACACACACACACACACTTGAAGTAGCTCTAAAAGCCTTCAGAGTCTTACCGCCAGGATACCCAGTGCCTGCTGACATTAAAAATAACCTTGTGATGACCCTTCTTGCAACAATTGTGGCTCACTGATAAAAATTCCTGGTAATTCAAACCTGCTTGCAGAAAATCTCTTGGGTAAAGCTTCATTTATTCAGGTCAACTTATCAAACTGATATTTCCTCAGGAACCCAGGATCATTTTGGAAAAGGGTCAGCAAAGTAGGGCTGCACGTAGGGAATTCATGAAGAGAAGGTTGAAATGAAGTCATCAAGGATGAAGGTAAAAAGGGTCTTTCACCCAAAACAAATCACTTCAGTGTATACTCTTCTGTCAGGATGCTCCAGTCTTCATTCTTCAGGCTGTTTTCCCCACTAGATTTGTAATTCTGCTCTCTCATCAGCTTGTTGGTAATTGCTGGGCAAGATCTGCTGCTAACTAAGGGTTAGACTCAGCAAAGGTGAAGAAAGTAGCCGACTGAAGAATCTGTGGATGGTGTCACCAATAAACTGGCCACTGAGCGTAGATTCAACATCAAACATGTAACCACAGACAGTGCGACCACAGAGTGACATCACTATGACACAGACTGTACGACAAACGTAAAAATGTGGGCTTTCTGGACAGCATGCTTTCGTTATAAATGATGTAATAAAAAAATTCACACATCGGCCCTATTAAATAAAGATCTAAGGTCCGCACTTGTGCCATACTGCTTTATTGATTGCCAATGGACCTTACACCTTTATTTTTACAATTAATTTTTCAAAATTGTGACAAATTGAAGTTTTCCCCAGGATATTAAAAGTAACAGCTTACCTTTAACATTCAGCATTGCACTTGTGATGGCATTCAGAGCCTGGTAGGACACTTCACCGGCCTGGTCCAGTTGGCAGTTTTTCAGGATAAGCCTACGCACTCCATTCTCCATCTGAATGTCGCATGTCTGAGGAATTCATTGATGTATATTTATATGGAATACTAGAAAATGTCGAAAATGGGCAGATTCATACATTGACTTGTGTCTAGACGTGACAGGTCTTACCGGGGATCTGGTTAAAACCTCTCCTTTGAGTTTCCATTCTCCTGGAACATCATCCTCAGAGATCTCTGTCTCAAACGTAGCATTTTCCTTCTCAACCACCTCAACACTGGCAAGGGGCTTCAATATGTCAGCCTCCCTCTCTAAGAAAGTGATTGTATTAGTGAATTAATATTGACCATTTGATAGAAAGGTAGGTTAATAATTGATAAACTGGTGCATAGTAAAGTAGTCGTAGATTAGAACCTCCTAGTGTGAGCTTGGCAGTGTAGACACGCCCTTCCACCTCCATGGCGTACTCTGCCACATCATCGGGCTGGCAGTTCTTGATGGTGAGTGTCAGCTCCTTTCCTTCCTTTTTGATCTCAATCTTATCAGAAGGAGTGATCTCATTCTCTCCTTTGAGCCACTTCCAGTTGGGTGTGTCCTTGAAGAGCTCACATTTGAATGTTGCGGAGGCCTTTGGCTTCACATGCTGGTCTCTCAGAGGTTTGACAATCCAATCTTTGATGATTTCTGTTAAACAGGATGGACTCACTATCCATTACACTGTACGACACAGTATACAGTACATGGTACTACTACACTGTAAGAATAGTAATTACCACCACACAATGAATGTGGTTTTCAGTGATTTACTGTTACGTTTGGGTAGAGGCTAAATTAAGTTTTATGGGGTTGAAAATGATATATATCCTATTTAATATAATCTAAATCTCAAAAACAACTTTTGTATGTCATCAGCATAGAAATAAACCCTCATGAACTATTTCTTAATGGTATGCCATGTGGTAATGTCAAAGAAACCAAATACTTGAAGTACCACAAAAATCAAAACAGTACTTCTGTAGGAAGTGCTGGCACCCATGTGTGTTTCATTGTTGAGTGCATGTTCAATCCTGCTTACCAATCACTTTGACATTTGTGGACGTCTTTACATCTTCCTGGCCAGATACTTCACAGGAGTACACACCAGCTTCCTGTTCAGTGGTGTTCTGGATGGTAACAGCATGCTGCATTCCGATGATGTTTATCTGAATCTTGTTGGCTTTCTTCTTCAGGACCTCACCATTCTTCTTCCAAATGACATCTCTCTCTTTGTTCAGTTCACAGGTAAGGTACAGAGGCTGACCCTTCATTGCTGAGGTCTCCTCCTCCAACTCCTTGATCCATTTCACAGGTAGCTCTATAGAGAGATGATATGGCAATGAAACTGAAGAAAGATCATGGCATCTTTGAGGACATTTTCATGACAGAGAAAAGACATTGTTACCTTCAACAATCAGTTTGGCTGTGCAGGATATTTCCTTTCCTGCATTCTTGGCCACACAGGTGTACTCGCCGGTGTCCGATAGTTGGACATCAATAATGTTCAACTTGCGATCTTTGCCATCAGAGGTGAACTTGTGCTTGGGGCTCTCTCTCAGGTTGCTGCCATCTTTCATCCAGGAAGTGATGGCAGTAGAAGGCGAGACCTCACACTCAAACACAGCAGAAGAGCCGATTGACTCCGCCTCCTGCAGCACAATATCCTGAAGCTTCTTGATGAACTTCAGCGGGACGGCTTTGAGCTTGAAGCCCCCAAAAGGATCCTCCGGGGGTGGTGTGCCTCTTCCACCAGGCCTGAGACCACGGCCTCTGCCTTCTCCAGGAGATGGCGTCTGCTTAGCTGGAAAATAAATTGACAAGACTTCATTCTTATTTGACTTTCAGAGGGGTTCTGAGGTGCAATCTCCTCAGAGAATCCACTGGTATAATGATTTATAAAGACTCTACACTCACGTTTTAGCCCTCTGCCTCTGCCTCTTCCAGCTTCTTCTGCTGGTTGTCCCTCTGTTCAGAGACAGGTTAAATTAATTCATCACTACCTAGTTACTGTGTCACTGTCTTCATAAATATGCAATTTACAGAAATGTCTATTCCAAACAATTGGAGAATATGGGCTGATGGTAAATCAAACAAAATCATGAATGTGAATGGAACGCATCAATGCTACTCAATGTGGACCAGAAAGACAGATGGAAAATGTAGCTTCACACCATGAACCAATAAAATGAATGGAAATGTACAAGTAGGAAAAGTTGGACTGACAGGAATGATACGACAATGGAGGACACACACATGAAATATAGCACATGAATTTGACCTGACATGATGACACACAGATGATGATTAAACACAAGAGATGGAGATGGTAAGATATGATGAGGTACATGTAGATGGACGCATGAAGTGGCAATGGGTTGAGATTATTCAGGGCATGATGGAAGATTTTCCCGGTTGTAACCAAATGAATTGGGGCCGTCACCATCTCACCTCTCCTGGCCACCCCGGGCACCTCCAGAGCACCTTCCTCTGTGTCACCTTCCCAGTCTTCAGAGCCATAACTCTCTTGGGGAACCAGTTCCCAGCCCCAGGCTTCTTCCACCTGTTCAGCCTCCTCCTCTTGCACAAACTCCTCCTCTAGCACCTCCTCCTCTGGCTGTGTGGCAACTTTCTTCATCTGCACTGCACCAGGAGAAACTTCCTTCACCAGGGGAACCTTGTCTTCACCCGGCTTCACTGGTTCGACAACCTTCTCTTCTGATGAGGGCTTCTCAGGGACTTTTTTGAGAGTGACAGCTTCGGCAGAGTCTTTTGGTGTGACTGTTTTAGGAATCTTTTTGAGTTTATCAACACTCAGCTTCCTCTCAATAGGGACCGCCTCTGCTTCCTTAAGCTTTTCAACCTTGGGAGATGGTGTCTTTTT
Organism: Aulostomus chinensis; assembly: GCF_037954235.1. Taxonomy (NCBI): domain Eukaryota; kingdom Metazoa; phylum Chordata; class Actinopteri; order Syngnathiformes; family Aulostomidae; genus Aulostomus; species Aulostomus chinensis. The sequence continues at coordinate 711,217 of NC_141331.1, forward strand.
CAGATCAACTTTCTTGAGCTGTTCCACAGGCATCAAAGAAACTTCTCCCTTATCTTCTTTTGCTTTCAGCATTACTCCCTTTTTTGGCTGCAGAGGTTTGGGCTCCTCAGAGACCTTCTCAGGCTTTTCAACAGAAGCTGAAACAGGAGACACTGTCTTCTCCAATGGAACTGGTTCAGCCTGCTTTGGCTTCTCTGGCTTCTTCTTGGGAGCTTCAGGGATCTCAGTTTTCCTTAGTTTAGACTGTTTTTCTTGTTCTTTCAGTCTCTCATCTGGACTTGTGCGACAAAGGCCCAGGTCATCAGAAGGCTTCCTCTCTTTCTCCTCTGGTGGTTTCTTCTCAGGCTCTACAGCCTCTTTTGAAGTCCTGGAGATAGGCTTCAGCTTGGCACTCTCTGCCTCTGGCTCCTGAGTTGGGATTTTCTTCACCTTGGTAGGTGCTTTAGCTTCTTCGGCCTCTTCCTCTGGAGTTTTTTTCTTGTCTACTGGCTTCACCACTTTGGCTAGTGGTTCCTTTGCCTCTGTTGGAGCTCTTTCATGTTTCTTGGCGGGTTCTTTAGCCCCTGCCTCTCTGTGGGTCCTCTCTCCCTTCTGGAAAGCCACAGTGTCCCTGTCTGGTCTCTGAATTTTATCTCTCTCTGGCTCCTCTGCTTTCTCAACTGGCTTCTGAAATGGTTTCAATTTTACTACCTCTGGTTCTACTTCATCTGAAGGTAATTTTTTCACTTTCTTAAAAGCTGCATCAAAAGAGGAAGGTTCCTCCTCTTTTGGAGCCTTGGGAGTCTTCTTTAAAGAAATCTCATCTACTGGTTTCTCATCTTTTAGAGTACCTTTGTGGCGGGTCCATGCTTCTTTAGGAGCTTCTTTATGTTCTTCTTTAGGTTTTACGGTTTCTAGCTCTTTCACCATATCTGCTTTGTCTTGAGGTTTCCTCTCCTCTGCAGTTCTCCTTGAGGGGAATGACATCTCAACAGCCTCTTCTATGTGAACCATCTCCTCAACATTAAACACAGTAGTCTTGGTGACCTTCTTCAGTTTGAGTTCTTCCTCAGCCTCTTTCTGGGGGACTGATGGAACCTTCTTCAGTTTGATCATTTCCTGCTCCTCCTCCATTCCTTTCATGATCGGGGTGGTTTTCCTCAAGGTGGGAATCTCAAATGTCCCAGCCTCTTCTGAAGGAATTTTACTTTTTTTGCGCAGAGCCATTTCTGAGGCAGCAAAAGTTTGATAATATTTATTGAAAATATACTGACAGTGACTAAAGTATTTGCCAATACAGACGAAAACATGTACAAGGGGACAGACACAAAGCTAGGACAAAACGATACAATTATGACAAAACATGGCATATTAAAAAAAAATTAACCATTAAACCATTTTTCAAAATTATTGTTTGTGATAACCTTGAAATAATTTAGTGGTCAATTGATTTCTTTACTCCGATGGTCTCCTAAAAACTGCTATGTCTCAAAGCGTTTCGATTTGGTACCACCGCTGACATAGGGGACTATATATTTATCTCTGATACCTGAACACTTCAAAAAAGAAAGGCAATTGTTTTTCCTACCTTTCTTAACCCCTCCTGGTGCTTGGACAGGTCCCTTGGTTTCATCTAATGCAAAGGTATAGTTCAGAAAGTTGTTAACTGGGTCATTTACTCAGAGGAACATTTGAAAACTTGGAAAATTCATCATCAAACACATTCTAAAATCACTTAAAAATGAACTTTGATGACACAATTCAAAGTACTCCAGTATCCTGTGATTTAGTTGGCAATTTAAAAAAAACAGTTAAGTAAAAATCAAGAGATGAAATTAAGTTGTGTCCAAGGGCAATAGTGGCATGCTTTAGTCCACTCAATTGATTATTAAAAATGGACAGACAACATTCAAATGCAACAAAACATGAAGAGATTGTCCTGCTTCTGAGGATCAAACTGACCAGGAGAGGACGGATGGACAAACAGACAACATTGAGGGGGTTTCATGAAAGCTGGTCAACATGTGCAGTGATCAAATAAGATGAGAAGGACAGAAAGCACCAACAAAGATGTTTCATCATCAGTTTTTCAACAAATACTTCTACCTGTATCGAGAAATACTGTTTTTTCTTCTTCCTCAACCATCTTGGGGGATTCATCAGCCTTCACAACAAGCTGTGGCTTAATCTCTTCAATTATAAAAGAAGAGCAAATTCAAGTGTCACAGAAAACTAAAACACAGTTTTTCTAAAATCAGAAAATGTGGTGTACCAGTCATTAAGAATGCTTCCTTGAATACCTGGCTTGGTTTCTGGAGTCATTCTCTTTTCCAGCTTCTTAGATTTGTCAGCATCTTCAGGCCCTTTGACAGGAGCCTGTGGTTTGCTCTCTTGAGGAGATGCATAAAGGGGAGTGAACAGAAAGCTCCATACACGTTATCTACCAATGACAGCTTGACAGCAGAATGCTGATTATTCTGGCGACTCCTCTCTCATTACTACCATCTGGTAGTGTCTTAGGTCTCTTCCAGATAAGGTCTTAAAAGACCAAGTTATGGTCAAGAGTGACATTCTTTTATGAATGTCTAAAGAAATCACACTGACACCAAAACACATTAAAATCAGAGGTTAGGTACCTTCCAGAGGAGTAGCTGGCTTTTGCAGTGGTTCTTTGCGTTGTGGTGGTGACTCCTTCTCCCTCACAGGAACTTTGAAATGACATTATGTGACAATCAGATCACCAATGAGACTGACAGGATGAAGCATGCAAGGACAGGACACAGAAAGACCTACCATCCAAACAGGCTAACTAGAGGGCCGAGTTTGAAAAGGTTATGCATTTTGCTTCCGTTACATTTTTCAAAGACATTTCTGTGGAAATAATCTGCACTTGATGCGTGCAAAACAATTTTTTTCTTGATTCAAACAGACATGGTGATACACACTGGACACAACAAACATGGAAAAATATGAAACTGGTAGTTTAGACATCAGGTGTTACAACACCGTCAACACGACAGAACTTTACAGAAACCATAAAAACATAGTGTGCCCAAACAAGATGGGTGGTATGAAACTGGTCCTGAAGAGAGTGACAACCAGGTGCTCAACAATGTTGGTGCTCAAGTCAAAAAAACGTGCCACATATCACGTGTTTCGGTCTCTACCTCTGGAGACATCTTCAACGGAGACATTTTCCCTCTCTTCTGTCTCCAACAACAAAACTTTTGTGTCTATGATGGGGCGAAGCCCTCCATCTTCTCCCTCCTGGAGAGGGATGTATCGGACATGTCCTTCCAGACAAAACCACTCCACCTCCGATTCCTGATTCTGAGTGGATTCTTCTGTGAATTCTGGAAACACTCCCGAAGAGTCTGTTTTGTCTTCAGTAGTTTTTTCACCTGTCATCTTTGGTTTAGTCTGATATGTTACTGATGGTTCTCTGACTGTGAGCGTCAGATCAGCAGCACTCTCTGACTTAAGTGTTGTAGGTTTGTTATGCTCCATCTCTTTAGATAGACACATTTTCTCAAATCTTTTTGTGTCTTGAACAAACATCTCTAGCCTCATTTGTTCTGGAGCAGTTTTTATTTCTGATTTTCCCTTTTCAATAATCTTTGTGATTGTGTCTTTCTCCATCATTGTTGTCTTGGCTTGTTGCTTTGCCAGTGCAACACCATCCATTAATGAATCTTTTGGTGCATCGAGCAATAACGTAACTGTGGGTTGTCTTCCACCCGGTTCCTTTTCCAATGCTATTCCTTCTACAGAAGTCACCTCAGCTTCAGTGGCGACTGTTTTAGACTGACTCGATTCATCTTGAACTTCTATTTTAGCAGATACAGTTGTAATATCCTTTTTCTTATGTGGTGCTGACATTGCTGCAGACTTGTCAATAATGCAGCCCTGCATCATTTCCATTACTTCAATAGGAGCTTTAGGGTTACCCGTGACTACTTTTGACTTCTTCTCATCTTCAATCAAATCAGACTTTCTGATTTCAGCTTGTTTCCTAATGTAAATATCAGCTGTCCTGGGGTAATTTTTAGACATTTCTTGGCTGAGTTGCAATTCTTCAGTAGTAGAGTCCACGCTTGTTTCATGTCTGTCAATGGGAATAAGTCTGGTAGTTTTATCAGCAAGTGTTTCATCCAGCAACATATTTCCCTGCACTTTCTGCTCAATTCGACCCAACTTCAGCCTGCGCTCATCTGACTTAGAAGCGTCCTTTTGTTGATGTTCAATTTCTTTGAAAAGACAACCCTTGATTGTGACTGTCTTAGCGTGCACTTCTTTACGGGGCATTAGAGTCTCTTTGCCTGGCCGTGGCTTCTGCAGTTCTACTGTTCTAGTTGCCTCTGGCTTTGGGGAAGTTAGTTCTGACTCCTCTTTTTCTGATGATGCCTGTGTTTTTGTTGCATGCAATAAGGGGGGGAGGGCTGCCATGTTTTCAGTTGGTTTCTGTTTGGACTCTGTCTCCACAGCTGGAAGTACACTGATGGTTTTGTCCAGGTCTATAACTTTCTCTGGAGTTTCTGGCTCCACCACAGAAAGTTGATACGCTGCTTGTGGTTCAACTGCAATGGAGGACTTTCTCTGACTTGGCTCTGGCCGTTCAGACACTTTCTCTCTGAGGGGTGGAACTTTAACCATTGCATCTTTGATTTGGTCAAATTTTGTCTCTGTTTCTGATACAGTATCTCCTCTGCTCTCCCTTGTCTTTGGACTAATGTCATCCTGCTCAAAGATGCCCTCTTTTCTTGATGTTATGTCTTTAACCCACTCACCAGGAGGGGTGAATTTCTGGAGGATGCCTGATTTCACTTCTCCATCTTTAACGATCTGAGATTTGGCAAACACCACCTCCATGACAGGTGCCAATGAGATCTTTCTGTCTGTTCTTTGTTGTTTGGTTTCTGGACCTTCAAATGGAGTAGCTGTCCCATATTCCTCTTTGATTGTGACTGTCTTAGCGTGCACTTCTCTACGGGGCATTAGAGTCTCTTTGCCTGGCCGTGGCTTCTGCAGTTCTACTGTTCTAGTTGCCTCTGGCTTTGGGGAAGTTAGTTCTGACTCCTCTTTTTCTGATGATGCCTGTGTTTTTGTTGCATGCAATAAGGGGGGGAGGGCTGCCATGTTTTCAGTTGGTTTCTGTTTGGACTCTGTCTCCACAGCTGGAAGTACACTGATGGTTTTGTCCAGGTCTATAACTTTCTCTGGAGTTTCTGGCTCCACCACAGAAAGTTGATACGCTGCTTGTGGTTCAACTGCAATGGAGGACTTTCTCTGACTTGGCTCTGGCCGTTCAGACACTTTCTCTCTGAGGGGTGGAACTTTAACCATTGCATCTTTGATTTGGTCAAATTTTGTCTCTGTTTCTGATACAGTATCTCCTCTGCTCTCCCTTGTCTTTGGACTAATGTCATCCTGCTCAAAGATGCCCTCTTTTCTTGATGTTATGTCTTTAACCCACTCACCAGGAGGGGTGAATTTCTGGAGGATGCCTGATTTCACTTCTCCATCTTTAACGATCTGAGATTTGGCAAACACCACCTCCATGACAGGTGCCAATGAGATCTTTCTGTCTGTTCTTTGTTGTTTGGTTTCTGGACCTTCAAATGGAGTAGCTGTCCCATATTCCTCTTTGATTGTGACTGTCTTAGCGTGCACTTCTCTACGGGGCATTAGAGTCTCTTTGCCTGGCCGTGGCTTCTGCAGTTCTACTGTTCTAGTTGCCTCTGGCTTTGGGGAAGTTAGTTCTGACTCCTCTTTTTGAGCCTGCGCAAAGATGCAAGGCTCAATCATCTCTGAGGTTGTGTTGTCCAGTGGCTCCTGCTTTTTCTGGGTTTTCTTTTCATTTTGATCGGTCTTCCCTGTTTTACACATAAATGGGACAATGTTTGACTTCTCATCTTGTAGTCGAATATCTTTCACCACATCCTCACATACAATGTTAACATCTTTGACAATCTCAGGTTTCACCCAAGTCTTTTGTATACATTGTTCCTGATTTATTTTGACTGCTTCAAAAGGAGACAGACAAATGTATTCATCTGAGACTGTTTTAGCCTGGACATCTGCAATTGGTATATTTGTAAATTTTTCTGACTTTGATCCTTTCTCTTTCGAACCAACATTGTTTGTGGGACAAACAAGCTCTGGTGTCTCCTCTTTGTTGGTTTTATCAAGCCTACTTTCCCTTGGGACATCAACTCTTACCAAAGGTTGCTCTATCTGTTTGTTTTTCTTCTCATCATTAGGATTCATTTGGGGTTTTTTGACGATTCCAACAACTACTGATTCATCTACAATATCTGCAGGCTTTGGTTTCTTTACCTTTTGTGTTTTCATCAGCTGAGGCCTTTCAATTCTTTCAGTCCTAGCAACATCATCTCCACTATCTTGCTCTATCTTAGAATCAAACTCAGTGTTTGCTACTTTGCTCTTTTTAACAGTTGCCACTCTTTCAGGTACTGTGAGGACTGTTGTTGGGACTTTTTCATCTGTATTTTTTTCAGCTTTAACAGACTTTTTTCGTCTCTCCCTCTGGGATATTGACTCAGCTACTTCTGTTTGCAACTTTTCTGAAGTTTTCTCCATCATAGGTGTTACTGAAATGTCCTTTTTAAATTGGTCTTGGGTTGGTTTTGCCTCTTCAACTTTAAAAGTTTCACCTGTAACTGAACTGAATTTCAGCTGGTCATCTTCCAGAAGAATTTCCTCAAGTTTGGTATCTTTTAGTTCTACTGTTTCACTCTCTGTTGGATGAATTTCCTCATCAATTAACTTACAGTCTGTATTTTTGAGTTTTGTGTTGATTTCAGGTGGACCTAAACTTTTTCTTTTAGGTTGCTTTGATTTAACAGGTTTCTTTGGGTCTGTGAGAGGACCTGACGCCATTTCTTCTATTGTTTTTTCAGATTTACATATTATCTTGTGTTTGTCTTGTTCCATTTTCTCTTTTTTGGGGAAAATCTCTGACACAGTAAGCTCTTGTTTACTTGGTGCACACAGTCTGTGCTCTTCTGCAGCTGGTTTTCTTTGGGAAACATCTGCAATCAGTGCTTCTGGACATGTTTCTTCCTTGACATTACCATCTTCCGAGCTCTTCCCCTCTTTAAATTTGGTAACTCGACTAGTTTTTCCAATGGCACCTGGCTCTTTTGAATCTGGATCAGTTACAGGAGGGACCGAGGTCTTGATTTTAATTTGTCTCTTGCTCATCTCAGCAGGAGCAGTTTTGGTTTTGTCACTCTCAGGGACACTCTCAGGTGGAGAGCTATCTGTTTTTGGCGATCTCTCTTTTATGTGTTTGACGTTCTTGTCAGTAAAACCTGATTTATCAAGTTTGTCTTTTACAGTTTTGATGTCTTGAATGATTTTCTCATGTTGTCCTGCTGTAATTGTGCCTTCAACTTTATCAGGATGACCTAATTGCTGTGTTTTAGTGAGCTCCTCTTGTTTGTTCATGACCTTGCTGCCTGCCATTTTGGAATATTCCCCTTTAACTGTGATTCTCTTCATTTGGACTGACCCACAGGTAATGTCATCAGCTCTTGCTAACTTAAACTCTTCTGGGGTCACCTTCTTTTTCATTGGTTCATCTGATATCATCTCAGTTCTTTCAGATTGTTTCACTGGTTTTGGAGAAAACCTGATTTTGCCCTCTATTGTTCCTAAATGGATGTCAGCTTTAATCTGCTCAGGTTTGGTAAACATGAGTGAACATTTAGTTGATGATGGTTTCATCTGCACAGGACTTGACTCAGGTACAACATCCTGTACAGCTCTGGTAGTTTCATCCTCTGTTGCCTGTGATTTGACTGGAAGAGGGGGCTCTGGGTTTCTCTCCATCTGTTCTAATGAATTTGCCTCTGTACCTATTCTAGTTTTAGATATTTGATCTTTCTTCAATTGCTGTGGTCTTGTCCTCATCTCTTCAGATGTTCTCATCTTTGTCCAGAGATTAAACTTTACATCTTCTGTGTTTTTTAATGTCTTCTGACTTTCTTTTGAATGAATGTCACCTACTTGAACAGTTTCCTCTTTCATAACACCATGTCCTCTTTCAGTAGTATTCTGGTCCGATGTGTGAAGTTCTTCTAATATTTGATTTGGGACAGTTATCTCACTTTTCACAGAAGGATCGTCTTGTGTCTCTTCTTTAGGACTAGTGCATTTGTCTTTCACTACCATCTGCTGTGGAACTCTTACAGCGAGGCCTTTCTTTAGAGAATCAACTTGTGATGTCATTCCATTATCAGCAGTGGTTTGTTCCTCTAACAGTGATTGTAGATCAACGACAGGAATAACTGATGTTACTCTGCCTTGGTTAATCTCTGTGGTTCCTTCCTTCTGAACAAGTTTGAGTGGTTGATGTTTTACTGTGACAACATGGGACTGGACAGATCCAGGTTCAAGTGATCGGCTTGAATTGAACTCTATCTGACCTAATTCTTTTGTTCTTTCCTGTTCAGCTTTTGTCTCTTTTTGTTTGACTGAGACTATCTTTGACTCACAGCCATCAAGTCCTTCTGCTGAGTTGTCTACAGTCTCCTTCTTCAATAGTGATGGTAGTTTTTTCTTTCTCAAGACCCCTTTTGACTTTCTTAAGTCCTCAGTTAGTCCCTCACTCTTGTGGTCATCAGCTCTAGTTTCCGGAAACTCCTCCTCCTCTACTTCTTTTTTAGGTAAGTTCTGTAAAGCCAGTTCCAAGGTTTTCATTTTTGAAAACAAAACCTTTTTCTTTCGTTTCTTTGGAGTATATTCAGGCACATCTGGATGAATGTCTTTCACTCTATTTATGACCTCAAGTAACTCACTGTCAGTAGCAGATTCACCTTCCTTATGCTGTGACGCTGGTAACTGATGGGTTGTTGAATCTGTCTCCTGTTTGACTGGTTCCTTAGCCAACACGTTCAGATTGACAGACTCACATTTTGCTGTAACTTTTGTCTGATCTGGCTGCTGTTCCTCGAATGCCACAGACTCCAGTCTTCCAGGTTTACAAGATCCCACGGGTATTGGTTTTACGCACTCTGAAGATTCAATTTTAGGGGTAGAAAACTCTTCAGGTTGAGATTTTTGTTCAGTACATTTGACTATCACATCTTTCTTTTTGACCATGTCCATGTCTTTTGCTGCTGGTATAGTTCTTCTTTCAAGACCCAGAGTTTTTGAACCACCAGTAACAGATCTCTCACTACTAATTGCTTTGACTTTCACAGAGTTTGAGATCCTTTTTCTCATCCAAGACTGAACGATTTCTTCATCATCCCTCTCTTCAGCAACCTCTGCTCTTGTGACGACTACGTCAGCAGATGATTCCTCTGATTCATAATTGTTCTGGATCTTCTGAGTTTCAGTTCTTTCCTCAGCAGCTTAGGAATGTGAAATTTTTCAGAAATGTGAAGAGAAAGCACCATGCCGTGGCGCCAAGAGATAAAGACAAAACAACAACACAGACGCAAACATTTGGCATTAAACTCAACAACATATTCAATAAGCTGTGTGGTGCATTAATCATCATGGAGCAGCTGTTGTTGGTACCTTGGATCTCAGTTTCAGGAGATGGAGCAGTGGGGACAGTGGTAGGAATCATCTCCGCCTTGACGTCAGGTTCTTTAAAAAAAAATGACCAGTTTGTATTTCACGCAAGATCTGAATATTTAAAAGACGAATTACGAGAAAGAAATTAAACCATAAAGGGATGAAAAAAGAACCCTTTTTAAAATACAAACACAAACTAACTAGAAAATGTGATGTAACCAGACTAATGATGAAGTTATGCCAACTGGTGGTTGCTGGAGATGATAAAAGAAAGATTGCACCCAAAAACTAAGTTATATGAGAAATCTCAAGATGAAAAAAAAGAGGATTATTTTCTCTCTGTACCTCTGGAAGCAGGTTTTGGGATTATCCGTCTCTTGTGTTCTTGCTTTGAAGGAACCATAGGTTTTGTCTGAACAATATCATCAAAAGGTTTTGGTTCTTCTTCATGTCTCCTTCTAGTTTCACCTCTATGAGGAGGGAGGTCTGTGGATTCCTCTTTTTTCTTGTATGTGGGTTCAGTTTCAGAGATGTCAGGTTCATGTTCCAACACCTCTGGGTCACGAGGCTTGATATCTGTCACTGACTCTTCTGTCTTTGGTTCAAACGTCTCTTCCGCTTTAGGTTTTTTCTCATCAGATTTAATCTTCCTCTCTAGTTTCTCTTCAATTTTCTCATCTCTCGTTACTGACACTGGTGCTCTATTTTCATCTTTCTGGGATTCAGAAATGACTACTGATTTCATTTTAGTTCCTTCTATAACATTACTTTCTTTAGCTTGCGAAACTCTCTTTGGTTTGTCTTCAACAAAGACGTCTATGTGCTCAACAGATATTTCAGTAATTTTCTCAGTTCTGCTGTATGTCTCGTCTGGAATCGATATTATCTCTGAGTCCTGATCGATTGATTCCTCATACATGACCTCTGTCAAAGATTCTTTGAAGTCTGATGGCTGAGTTTGTTTTTTGCCTGTTTGTTTCCTGACAGTTGGGGGTTTGACTTGTTCTTTGACTTTATGTAACTCTTTTGCTTTGACTGAAATTGTTTCTTGAGTTAGGGTTACATCCTGCTCTCTAACAGGTCTCTGTTTTTTAATTTCTTTTTCGACGGTTGTGTCTTGGTTGGGGACCTCCTTCTTGTCTGGTAAGTGTCTGACCAATTTACTTTCTTTCCTCTCATCTATAACTTCTTCGGTTTTTGATTCAATTGTTTTGGAAAAAAGCTCCTCTTCCATTTTATCTGTTGTAGATTTATCCTTTATATCTCTACCTTTTTCTTTGTCGGATTCATCTACAGTTTCTGTTGGTTTTGGAACAAATTTCTCTTTAGCAACCCAGCTTTCTTTCCTTCTTGAAGTATCAGTAACAGATATCTGGCCTCTAGGTTCAAACATTTCATCTCTTATCATTTGTTTTTCAGTCTCGAACAACGACTTTTTGACACTTTCTTTCGCCATTGCCACATGTTCCCACACTTCCTCAGTGGCTGATGCTTTCTCCATCGTGTAAGTAACTTCCTGTGTCTTCAGAGCTCTTCCCCTTTGCTCAACCTCAACAAGACTTGTAGCTTCTGAAGTTATAAAAGGTGCTAAAGAAGAGGCATCGTGCGGTGATGCCAAGAGGTGAGGGCAGAGCACAAGGACAAAAGCATCATTGTTAGAAAGACATAATATAACACAGAAATTAAGGGTGAATGCTTCAAGATGAGGTTAAAGTTCTCCAACATGGAATCAGACGGCTGGTACCTTTTTCTGGAAGAGAAACTTTTTTCTCTTGTTCAACCTCTGAGGGCAGAATCTTCTGAATCTTCTTAGTTTCGGTTTCTTTTAAAGAATTATTTGTTTTCCAGATGTTGTGTTTGTAGAAGATCATTCAAAAGAAGAGAATTGAGGCAATTAACTCACAAAGAGACAGAAACAACATGCAGAACAGGGCAGTCAAAGGCATGTAAAATGTTACAAAAACATATGAGAACACGTAAAAGTTCAGTCAGGTTTCAGTTAGCTTACATCATTTAGGGGACGTCAATACTGTCACCTAAACTCATCAACCCTGCTGTCGTATTTGAAGCAACAATTATGCAAAATAAAGAACTTCATGTGTCAAGTCTTGCGGCTATTGTTTTTTAGTTATTTGAGAAAATATGGTTGAAGTTCTCCACTGCACTACACTACATAGAACTACACTGTTGCCAACATGCATGAAGAAGATACTGAGAAAGAAAGAGTTGAGGTCTGCCTCAGCTGTACCTTTCGGAAGAGTTTCTTCTACCTCTGCTTTAGGTTTAGCAGAAACCTCCTTAGGAAGAGTTTCTTTGACAGAGATCCTCTCTGCTGGTTTCTTAAGAGCCTTGTCAGCTTGCATATCCTTCTTTTCAGGAATTCTCTCTTCTTCAGCTTCTTTCAGAGGAACTATTAAAGGCTCCCTCTTAGGGTGAATCTTCTGTGGTACTTTTTCTTCTAGTGGTTTTACAGGTACCTTCGGTAGTACTTTTTCTGGCAAATGTTGGGGGATTTCTTCAACTTTTCTCGTAGGTGTAGGTACCTTCTCAGGTGTCTTCTCTTTCACCTTGGGAGGCCTTTGCTCTGGGACTGTTTGTGGTATTTTCTCAGAAGGCCTCTCATCCTCTGGCTGTGACACCACTGCCTCTTCAATCACCTTCTCCACTAGTTTTTCTGGAAGAGTTTTGTGGATTTCTTCAACTTTTCTCGTAGGTGTAGGTACCTTCTCAAGTGTCTTCTCTTTCATCTTGGGAGGCCTTTGCTCTGGGACTGTTTGTGGTATTTTCTCAGAAGGCCTCTCATCATCTGGCTGTGACACCACTGCCTCTTCAATCACCTTCTCCACTAGTTTTTCTGGAAGAGTTTTGTGGATTTCTTCTACTTTTCTCGTAGGTGTAGGTACCTTCTCAAGTGTCTTCTCTTTCATCTTGGGAGGCCTTTGCTCTGGGACTGTTTGTGGTATTTTCTCAGAAGACCTCTCATCCTCTGGCTGTGACACCACTGCCTCTTCAATCACCTTCTCCACTAGTTTTTCTGGAAGAGTTTTGTGGATTTCTTCTACTTTTCTCGTAGGTGTAGGTACCTTCTCAGGTGTCTTCGCTTTCACCTTGGGAGGCCTTTGCTCTGGGACTGTTTGTGGTATTTTCTCAGAAGGCCTCTCATCCTCTGGCTGTGACACCACTGCCTCTTCAATCACCTTCTCTACTAGTTTTTCTGGAAGAGTTTTGTGGATTTCTCCTACTTTTCTCGTAGGTGTAGGTACCTTCTCAGGTGTCTTCTCTTTCACCTTGGGGGGCCTTTGCTCTGGGACTGTTTGTGGTATTTTCTCAGAAGGCCTCTCATCCTCTGGCTGTGACACCACTGCCTCTTCAATCACTTTCTCCACTAGTTTTTCTGGAAGAGTTTTGTGGATTTCTTCTACTTTTCTCGTAGGTGTAGGTACCTTCTCAGGTGTCTTCGCTTTCACCTTGGGAGGCCTTTGCTCTGGGACTGTTTGTGGTATTTTCTCAGAAGGCCTCTCATCCTCTGGCTGTGACACCACTGCCTCTTCAATCACCTTCTCTACTAGTTTTTCTGGAAGAGTTTTGTGGATTTCTCCTACTTTTCTCGTAGGTGTAGGTACCTTCTCAGGTGTCTTCTCTTTCACCTTGGGGGGCCTTTGCTCTGGGACTGTTTGTGGTATTTTCTCAGAAGGCCTCTCATCCTCTGGCTGTGACACCACTGCCTCTTCAATCACCTTCTCCACTAGTTTTTCTGGAAGAGTTTTGTGGATTTTTTCTACTTTTCTCGTAGGTGTAGGTACCTTCTCAAGTGTCTTCTCTTTCACCTTGGGAGGCCTTTGCTCTGGGACTGTTTGTGGTATTTTCTCAGAAGACCTCTCATCCTCTGGCTGTGACACCACTGCCTCTTCAATCACCTTCTCCACTATTTTTTCTGGAAGAGTTTTGTGGATTTCTTCTACTTTCCTCTCAGGGGTCTGTGCCTTCTCTGGAATTTTTTCTTCCACCTTGGCTTTACCTGGAGGCTTTCTCTCTTGTACTTTTTCAGTTATTTCATCACGCAGCCTCTCTGGTTTAATCTCTGTTATGACTTGGTCATCAAACATCTTCTCTGGCACTTTTTCAGGCTCATGCACCTCTTCTGGTATGGGTTTAGGTTTGGGCTTCAAAGCTTTAAGAGGGTTTGACACAGAAACATGCACAAGACATGACAATGAAGAAGATTGTGCTGGCGCACAAATAAGAGTGTGTTAAACCCTACAGTGGATAGATTTATCACAGTTAAGTTTTGAACTGTGTTGCTAGCATCCGCATGACAGAAACAATAGCAACAAGACACTGATCCCCACCAGTGTGGATTGTGTAATTGTAAAATGCAAATGCTGATTTTTTTGGTGCTATAGCAGCTAATATCATTTGTCATTCATCAGAGACCATAAATATTTTTGGAAAACATTTCACAGAAATCTACAAGTGATACTGAGAAATGTGCATTTCAACTTTGTGCTTATCAGTGTTTTAATATGTAATAATATGATCTTTCAAATTCATTTTGGTGATTTGAGTAAAATAACCCTGCTTGTTAACTCTAGGACATATTTAGAAGCCAACGGATGTTAAAGACTCTGAATGCAAAAAGATCCCCCAGAAACATGAATGTACCTTTCTTTGTTGGTTCTTTGGGCGGAACAATAACTGCTTCTGGTTCCTTGGCTGCTTTTGGAGGCCCAGGTATTTTTTCCATCACAGGTTCTTTAAAGAATACCATTCATAAACATCAGACACCAAATGAAGTGGGTTGTTAGACACGGACAAAGATGACAAACACTCTGTCGAGTGCAGATGAATACAAACAGGATGTGCGACTACATTGCATCACCGTTGTAAGCGTAAGCTGGAGGTTGGACATTAGACACCTCAAAGAGAGTTCAAGTTGAGTTTAAGAGTTTAAAAGACGTTTGACATAAAGAACTATGGATGACTGATGGAGCTACAGATACCTTTAGCTGTCACAGGCTTCTTCTGTGCTGCTTCTTCTTTTCTATCCACCTTTTGTGGGGCTGCAGGTGGTGGTGGAGGTGCCACAACCTCTGTTTTTGTTGACACTTCTGGCACTTTAAAATAAGATGTTTGTCAGAGAATAGAACATATCAACTACATGTGCAATTACTCAACTTCCAGGTTGAAGATAGCGAAGAAAGTAACATCAGTCCAGTTGTTCAAAGACAAATTGTTTGTGACGTTAACAAATTAGACAAACCAGACAACTCCAAATCAAGTAACATTTCTGATTCAAACATACAAGTTAGTCTCAACATAAAAAAAGGATGAGCAAGCATTTAAACTAAAGATGGAGTTCATAAGATTAAGAAAAACTCCACAGCTGCACCTCAACCACAGATGCTCAGTACCTTTCTTGGGAGGGGCCTTTGGTGCAAGTGTCAGTTCTGGTTGGGTCTTTGGTGGTTCTGGTTTTGACGCCTTAGACTCCAGCTCACTCACTTCAGCTGGTTCAGTTTTGACAACCATCATTTCAGACTTTGAAGCAGGAGGTTCTGGTTTGGCGACGCCACGTTTTGGTTTAGATACAGGACTTTCAGGTATGCAGACTTCTGGCTTTGTTTTTCCTTGTTCCAGTTCTGGTTTTCTGGCTCCTGTTTCTGGCTTTGTTACTGCCGGTTCTAGTTTTGCATCCTCTTCAAGAACTTAAAGCAACAGTCACATTGGTTTAGAAACCAGTAAAGAGAGTCAGGACACACACATAGTCAAAGATTTGCCTCCATGTTTGAAGCAAAGCAAAGCAAACTTAGTAAAGACCTGTTAAGTCAAGACACTCATGTTATAAACACACACAAATCTACAGTCCAAGCAAGGCAAAAAATACCTTTGGTTGGTGGCCTTACTGGTGTCTTTACTGGCACCAGCTTAGACTCAGGCTCCAGCTCGACCTTTGTCACTGGTTTGGCTTCAGGCTCTGCTTTGGCAGCTGGTCTGGGCTCAGGCTTGGCTTCAGGATCTTTTTTGGGAGCTGGTCTGGGTTTGGGCTTAGCTTCAGGTTCTTCTTTGGCAGCTGGTCTGGGCTTAGGGATAGCTTCAGGTTCTTCTTTGGCAGCTGGTCTGGGCTTCGGGATAGCTTCAGGTTCTTCTTTGGAAGCTGGTCTTGGCTTAGGTTTAGCTTCAGGTTCTTCTTTGGCAGATGGTATGGGCTTAGGCTTGGCTTCAGGTCCTTCTTTGGCAGATGGTCTGGGCTTAGGCTTGGCTTCAGGTTCTCCTTTCAATTTCAGCTTAGGTTCAGGTTCAGGCTTAGCTGCAGGCACCAATGTTTTGGGCTCTGCTGGCACCTGAGGCTTGGGCTCATCTTCAGTTAGGTAACACAGACATTAGTTAACATTAGCACAAGACCATGGTAACATCTAAGAGTATTCAAGAGCCTAGAAAAAGAGTGTGATAACATTCAACATGAAGACACTGATAAATAATAGCATTAAGGACAGAATTACATGGAATACAGACAGGGCACAATTTACAGATTTCAAAGAGTCTGACTCAAGCAAGAGAGCATCAAGAGCCAAGAGTCTATGTAGCAGTGAGGACCAATAAGCTGGGGACATGTCAAGCAATAGGAGAAAGATTTTAAAGTACCTTTCTTTGGCACTCCAGGCTTCTCGGAGGGTGGAGAGGGGACAGGCACTCGCTTCCTACCCTCTTCTGGTTCTTTTGAGATACATTCAAATATATTATAATCCAGAAAATCAAAGAATACAAGATAATGAAAGAAACAGACTTGAGTCCAAACAAACATATCATCACAGAAACGTTAACTAAAGGACAGTGTCATCAGCAAAGAGGTTCATTGGAGAGATAACAAATATCTCTACCTTCGACAGCAGCAATTTCCTTCCTCTCAGGAACTGAAACTGCTGGAACCTTTTCCTCCACTGGCTTTTTCACCCCTGGGGCTTCAGAAAGTTCAGTACAATTAAGTCAATGTTCCCAACATGAAACAAGACAGCCAGACAGAGAGACAGACAGACAGACTAAACAGAGTTAAATAATACTCAAGGTTTAGATGAAATTGCTATTAAATGGATACATGCCAATATCACATGTATGCTGGTACCTTTGGGTGGAGATGGCTCCTTTGCTGATGGAGTAGGTTTGTCTCCCGGCTTCTTCTCAGCTTTGGGGACTTAAAAAGAAACTAATTCTATTAGCGTCACAAGGAGGATGCCAAATGTTTAGACGTGAATCAAAGCCACTCAACATAAGATAAGGTGGGTCAGACAGGAGACCACTAGAGAAGATGACGCAACAAGGTGCTATCTGAAGCCCAAATTAAAAATATTGTAGAAAACTAAAAGAAGCCTGACATTGTGGGGCAAAGATGTTAGTAGCGGCCTACAGACAAAGCAAGTTAGTTTTGTTTTGAGCTGTAGCAGGAAGACATGAATATATCTGGCACCTTTTCCAGGGACTCCTTCTCTCATTTCCACTCTCATGATCTCCACTTCCTCCTCAATAGGGACTGCAGCAACTGGTGGATGAAGAGGAAAACATCGTCGTCATTATCAGAACACAATAGCATTATGAAGCGCATCAGCTATTCAGTGGCACTGCTGCTTGTAACACTCCAGCAGATATAATGATGACTACAACTACACAGATGCTGCTTGGGAACGAGTGAAGAGCACAGCAAATGTTTGCGAAACAATAAAGATTAAGCAGAAAACAAAAATTGCGGGTGGCTCTCAGATCGCACACCTATGAGAAGTGAAAACAGTAGCAGAGTTCAGAGGGAGTATGACGATGAGACCAAGAAAAAGACAAGAAGACGTGCGCAGACACGTGAGCGCACACACACACCCATAGCACACACACAGCAGGTATGGGATACCTAGGGTTGTGGACATTTGTTGTGTCTCTTCTGTCCAGCTTTGATATCTCAGCCCTGATGGTGTGACATGCAAAAAAGTGACAAAAAGACTACGAATGTGAGACAAACGGAGTGTGATGTGACCTGATGTCAGCTGTGATGCTGCAGTTGAACAGAATCTTTGTCTTGACTTTGCTGGGAGACTTTTATGTACGCTCACTGGCTAAAATTTAATCTTTAAAAGCGGAATTCTAAATGACTGAAAAGTTTCAAAAGGGTTTCAAAGGCAATCTTACTTAAAAACAAAACACCAAAAAGCAAGAGGCTGAAAGAAAAACAAGCAAAATTTTGTCTGACGGTGTTTAACAGCATTCAATGATCGTTGTGACCTGCTTTGAGAGGTGTACGTTTGTGGACTCACAAGACATTGATTGATGTGATTTAAAACGCTGACATGACAGGAGGTTCGTGAGAATGTGATGAAGAGACGGAAGTTCAAACAAGATACACAACGTCCAAAATGTCAGCACACTGAAACTGCCCCAGAATGGTAACAAGCAACGAGGACACAAATCTTGTTAGGACAAAAAAGAAGCAGATTTGGGCAAATGACACCAAATTAATCAATGACTTAGAAATTAACTGGTATGGAGATATTACTGATATTTACTGGTCCAATGAGTACCCAGTATTATTAATTTTGATTGGTTTCAGATGAAATGATGGTCTTCTTTTTTTACTCTCTAAACCTTTTACATATTGATGAGACACTCAAATGTGAGAATGCTTTTCTGGTGTGTTTGTCCCAGATCTACTCAGTGGTGGACGGTGACAGGAGGATGACGTTTGTACCTCTCTGCTCCTCCCACGCTTCCTCATAGTGATATGAATATTCAGCAGATTCTTGTGAAAACAGACAGGTCGATTAGTTTTCCTGTCAGTGAGGTGTTCTTTTTCTCACTATGAATGTTACATACACTCACGTGTGATTTATGACAGATATACACGGTTTAATGTCAACTAAATGTTAATTTTTGTCGAATATAGGCAAGAAGATGGAAGTCAGAAGATGAAACATAAAATCCTAAATACCTCTTCGTTCAAACTCTTTTTCATAATGGTAGAATTCAGCAGATTCTTTAAAAAATAACAAAAAACATTATCAAGATGTTGAAAAGAGAAAATCTTTATCAGCAACAAAATGTAACACATGACTTAAACCTGGGTTGACTTCATTGACATAAAAAATTCTCTATTTTTTTAGACACTATCACAAACTAATAGTGTGTCCCAAATCACATACTACATACTTAAAATTTTGAGTGTACTCAACTCAAAGTGAAAAAAAGTATGGCTAGTATGCGAAAATTGATAATACAAAAGTATCCGGATGCTGTACTCAAATCGGTCAAGATTTTCAGTATCCGACTGGACACTCGCAGCACTCATTTCATCGTTAAAAATGGCGGCGGACAGCTGTGGTGAGAGTCGTCCGCACTGACTTGTACAGCATCGTCTTTACAATAAATAACGGGGACAAGTTTGAAATTCTGTGTGGACACGGGTTTGAAGAAATAAAACGACTTGTCACTCACATGTTTGGATAAAGGCGACGCGGTGGAGCAGCGGTCCTCACTATGGCGTAACGACGCGCGATGATCGTTCATGTTTCTGTTTTATTGCCTCCAAAAATCGACAAAGAAGCGCAGATGCTGATGCGGTGCTAGCCGGTCTCAGATCGGCGTACAAGAAGAAGACATGGCGTTGTCATTTCCGGTGAGTACGCCGCGCAGCAATGTGTGGCAATTTGGGACAGCACTGCACCCTCAAAACTCACGCACTGCGCGATTGAGTACATAGTATGATGAGTGTACTCAATTTGAAAGTTTTAAGTATGCAGTATGGAAGTATGCGATTTGGACTGAGCTGACATTTGTATTTAACTTCCCGATTTTTCTGAACTGAAGCAGGGAACTTCAGTCTTACCTTGTATTTCCACTGATGAAGGCATGTCAGGCCTCTGAACCGAGGAGTCTGGGACATCTACACAATATGAAATATGGTTAACTCTAAATATTTCATTTAGACAAACAGCCACAAAAAACACTAATTTACAGCAAACCACTGCATCTACAAATCTACAACAGTGTCAGCAAGAGATTTTGGAAATCCACATTTGCCAGAGCAGACAAAACGATTTTACACCTTGTGTGTTTAGCCCTGTGTCAGGTCTTTGCACAACGCTAAGCTAAACGTGATGAGAATCCAAAGCAAAAATCAACCATAACACCAGTTAACCAAGAGCTGCTAGCATGACTCTGTTTTTCTCCATTATCCATCTTTGTCTCTGTCTCCACACCTGCTCCACTAGGAGGGAGGTTCTACACCTGCTCCACTAGGAGGGAGGTTCTACACCTGCTCTACTAGGAGGGAGGTTCTACACTTGCTCTTCCAGGAGGGAGGTTCTACACCTGCTCTACTAAGAGGGAGGTTCTACACCTGCTCTACTAGGAGGGAGGTTCTACACCTGCTCTACCAGGAGGGAGGTTCTACACCTGCTCTACTAGGAGGGAGGTTCTACACCTGCTGTACCAGGAGGGAGGTTCTACACCTGCTCTACCAGGAGGGATGTTCTACACCTGCTCTACTAAGAGGGAGGTTCTACACCTGCTCTACTAGGAGGGAGGTTCTACACCTGCTCTACCAGGAGGGAGGTTCTACACCTGCTCTACTAGGAGAGAGGTTCTACACCTGCTCTACTAGGAGGGAGGTTCTACACTTGCTCTACCAGGAGGGAGGTTCGACACCTGCTCTACTAAGAGGGAGGTTCTACACCTGCTCTACTAGGAGGGAGGTTCTACACTTGCTCTACCAGGAGGGAGGTTCTACACCTGCTCTACTAGGAGGGAGGTTCTACACCTGCTCTACTAGGAGGGAGGTTCTACACTTGCTCTTCCAGGAGGGAGGTTCTACACCTGCTCTACTAAGAGGGAGGTTCTACACCTGCTCTACTAGGAGGGAGGTTCTACACCTCCTCTACTTGGAGGGAGTTTCTACACCTGCTCTACTAGGAGAGAGTCACATGATAACCTTTCCTGTGATTTGGCACCATACAAATAAAATTTGCTTGACTGTAGATTTTTACATTTACATACTTCATTCTCTCAAGCATCACAAAGCAAACGTGTAGAAAAAAAACAGAAACATCCAAACAAATTATAAGTCTGATAACAAACAGGACTTTGGAGACAATTTGTCAGGACAATGCAGCTAACCAAACTAATAACATCAACCAGCAACAAATAACAAGCATAAGTTTGATATGACAAATTTTTTTTTCAATAAAATGGCATCAATGCTATCTGACAACTTCTGATTGCTAGCATAATGCTGAATAGGTAAATATCAAGAACTTGTACAACTACATCTTAAGTTAATTACAAAAAGCTAGCCTGCTTGACAGAATAACAAATTTGGATATTTACATTTGGGGAAAATATAATTCAAACGCTCAATTCATTGTAGTGTTTGGCTGGTGTCCCTCTATTAGTCATCTACAAAGGTTTTTGGTGTCACTGTTGAATATTTTTCTCTGCATTTGTTCGTGCTGAGCTCGACAAAAAAAAAAGATTATGACAAATCTTTGTATCTGACACTGGCCAAGTCAGACCTAAGAGGAATTCCTAAATGATTAAAAGAAGAAAAGATTGATGAGTATTATTCATGGACTCAAAGAGGAAATACTTACCAAAGGGAACCATTGCTAGTTCGATTTCTGTGAAAAGGGGAAGAGTGAACAAAGGCATTAAAGACTAAAACAGTTGAAGTCTGAACAGAAGCAGTAAAGGTGTCGTCTGACTAGAACTGTACCTTTGCCAGACAAATAAAGCTCAGCTGTGCTCTTAGCCTCTCCTCTGGGCTCCAACCTCACAATCACTGAGTACACGCCTACATGGGATTAGTAATGAAGACGTTTAACATTCAGGTCATACAAACAATGATGAGAAAAAAAATTGGGGTTGTTTGGACGGGCCTTGGAGCTCCAGGGTGCTCTACACACCTTCGTCTTCAATGGTCACATTTCGGATGACCATGAAATGTCTTCGGCCCTCACTTCTGAAGTTGTACTTAGGGCTTTCTTTCAATTCCCAGGTGTCTTTGTACCACGAAACAATAGCGTTGTCGAAGGACACCTCGCACTCAAAGGTGGCTGACTGGCGCTCGTTGACTTCGATGTTGTGGATGCGTTTGGTGAAATGAATTTGTTCAGCTAAAACAGACAAAGATGTGAATGGGTAATCGTGTTCGGCATCACAACTGGGAATGTATGACAGCACTTGAATGGTTGTTATCACTGACACAACATCCACATCAAGGTTAGAAATGATGGTCAGAGGGATGTTTATGGGATGTTATGATGACTGGAATGGATTTGA
This sequence comes from Aulostomus chinensis, assembly GCF_037954235.1. Classification (NCBI taxonomy): domain Eukaryota; kingdom Metazoa; phylum Chordata; class Actinopteri; order Syngnathiformes; family Aulostomidae; genus Aulostomus; species Aulostomus chinensis. Next base: position 733,054 of record NC_141331.1, read on the forward strand.
GCGGACACAGACGTAAGAAAACAGCGAATGAGTTGATGGCAGACGTTTTGCCAGAATATCCAGGGGAGGTGTAAAGATGGTTAAGAGAGAGGAAGACAGGTCCAAGAGGAAAGAGAAAAAAGAGCAGAAAAATCTCCACCATTAGTCTCAGAGGTTGATGAGGGGGGTCGAGAAGAGGTTAGTAGATGGGCAGAACATCCAGCACGTCTAGAAGGTTGCAGGATGGGTGCCAGGTACAAACCTTCCACTGAGAGGTTGGCAGAGGATGCCAGGTGCTGGTACTTGCAGGTGTATCGGCCCTGGTCTTCAGGCTTCAGGTCTCGGATCAGAAGCTTGTGAACCTTTTGCTTCACCTCTGACTTGTACCTGCCCTTCATCTCTAACTGCTTGCCATTCTTAAACCACTCTGCCTCTACGTTAGGAATGGACAACTGACAGGACAACGTGCAGGATTGGCCTTCCTTACCCGATGTGTCCTGCAGATGTTTCTCGACCTCTGCTTCTAAAAGACAAAGAAGAAAAAAGAGCAACTGTTAGAGGCTTCAGGCACTGTTGGTTTCATACTTTGGTGAAACCTAAGGAAAAGCTAGGTTACACATAAGATTATTCCTGTAAAGCATCAGCCTTATTCTTGGTTCATTAGCACCATCATGTGAACACCAAAATGCAACCTGTTCACTACTGACCCATGACTGTGAGCTTGGCACTGGAGATGTGTGGACCACACACCACCCTGTAGTTGCCCTGGTCTGACGACTGGCATCTCCTGATTTTCAGCTGGTGACGGTCGCCGCTGATGCTTATGTCGTACTTGTCGTTAGTGTCCAGTTTCTGGGTGCCCTTGTACCAGGACAGCGTGATCTCAGGGTAGTTGATCTTTATCTCACACTGGAACACCGATTCATTGCCGATGAACACGAACTGATCAGTGATGTCCCTCGTCACAGTGACAGGCTGTACATGGAACAAGATCATTCCTGTAACCACCTGGAGTGTCAATTTATGCTTGCAGCATCTGTTTTGAATTTGGCAAACTGTGAGCTGAATCTTCTACAATTTACTCATTTTCCAATAAAATTTCTAAGCCTTCACGATAGAACTCAGTAAAACTATGATGCAGACCTATAAATTGTACTCAAAACAGGGAGTGTTGTATCCATTTCCCAGTGGCCAATTTATTATCTATGCCCCCTTGCCTCCTTTGTAAAACTGGTCCCCACCGGCCACTAGGTGATGCTTTTTCAAAAAATTGCAAAGTACTTAAAAGCAGCTTCCTAGCTCTGATCTGCATGAAACTTTGGGTGTAAACTATCTGGACCTTCTCCGTCATAAATACTTTACCATCTCTGAGCTGCTGCAATTCACTTAACAGATCAACTGGAAAGATGTAAGCAGACAAGAAAATAATGCTTTCTGGTTTTCAAATAACAGTGAAAGCAGCCTGACCTCTGTTCGCTCCATCCTTTTCTGCAGGTCGGCCACCAGTCGGGCCATGTCTTCATCAGACTCTCTGTCTGCACGTTCCATTTCCTGTCAACAACAATGATATCAGTCTTCAGCACTTCCTCCTAAAAAACAAACACATTTTTTGCAGTGAGGGTGTGGGGTCTTACTGGTCTTCCACTTTCTTCAGCTTTCTCTTTCTTCAGTTGTTCGATAGCCTGCAGCAGGCCTCGGTAGTCAGTGATGCCGTACATCCGGGCATATTTCTCATACTCTTTGGGGTCCACGTTCCTCAACAATTCCACAATGTCAATGTCCTTTTCCTCATGAGGACTCTTCTGCTTGGATGGTGTCCTGAGGACAGGCAGGAGGTCAGCTGATTTAACCATTTAAACACTGATCAACAAGTATGGGTGACACAAGGTCACAGTAGCTCAAGGGTTTGAGGTGAGGACAGCTCTAAGGTTATAGGTCACGGTAGATCTGAGGTAAGAGCTGATAGCATGTCTGGGGTTAGAGCTCATTGCAGGTCCAGGGTTAGGGGTCAAGGCTAGTTCAGGGTTAGAGCTGAAGGCATGCTCAAGCTCTGAGAAACTTCACAGACGTCAAGGGTTCGAGGTTACAACAGGGCTTGGGTTCAAGGTCAAGCAAGATCTAAGATTAGTGGTCAAGGCTGGTCTAGAGTTAGAGATTGCGTTGCATCTAGGGGTGGAGGTTGCCTTGAGTCTTGGGTTAAAGATTGCAGCAGGGTTAGGGGTTGCAGCGGGTCTGTTGTTAAAAGTCCTGGTGGATCTAGGGTGAGAAGTTGAGACGAATCTTCATTTAAAGGTCGCAGTGGGTCCATGGTTAGAGCATGTTAGTGGTCATGACAGTTTTACTGTTAGAGGTTGTGGTGGCTCTAGGGTTTGTAGATAAGTCATGCATGACTAAGATATATTCAGACTCACTTCTTGAGTTTAGCCCGGAGATCTCCCTCCAGCTGCGTCATTCCCTTCCTCTCCTCAACATGCATGTCGGCACTGCACTCGATCTCGCCGTGCTTGTTGGAGGCAACGCAGCGATATTGACCCGAGTCTGATTTGGTCACCTCTCGGATCTCCAGAGTTGCTTCTGGGCCCCTCTGCTCAATGGCGATACGGCCACCGTGAGTGATCTGCCTCCACTTGCCCTTCATCCACTTGACGCTGGGGATGGGGTCTCCGCCTACCTTGGCAATGAAGGTGGCTGAGCCCTCTGCACAGCCACAAATTGAGGTTTAGAATTTAAAAATGTACATTTATGATCATCCACTTATGATCAGCATCAACAGTGACAAGACCCCAAAAACAGCACCATCAAAAACAAGAAAACAGAAATATCTCTTTGTTGTGTAAATGGCGTCTCACTCTCAGTGACGTGTATTGTCTTGGGCTCCTCGACGAAGAACAGCTGGTCGAATTTTTTGGTTGGAGCAGCAGCAGTGGCAGCAGGAGCTTCAGCAGGACCTTGAGCTGGTTGCTCTGCAACACAACAACAATAACTTGTAAAACCTAAATATTTCAAGAGGATTGACCATAACCCTCACTGTCACGTGACCAAAATTCAAGTTAGTGTTAACAGAACAGTGATGCTCATGAAAAGGTCTTGTGTTCAATCATATATCCTGTAACATGGCAGATTTCTCCATCCTTACCTTTAACAGTGACTTTGGCTTTGCAAAACTCACTGCCGGCATCGTTAGTGGCCTTGCAGAGGTAATCGCCAGCGTCATGTCGGGATGCTGCGTTGATCTCAAGGCTGGCCGACCCATCAGAGAAGCTGATCCTAGTGCTGCCAGCTGATGTTAGTTCCTTTCTGTCCTTCATCCACTGGATCTTAAGAGGTGGAGAGCCACAGACGTGACACTTGAGACTCAGCCTCTTGCCCTCGTCCATCATCACTGGTTTGAGAGGGACGTCGAATACTGGCGGCTTCTTGGCCTCTGCACCAGAGAAAGAGATGTGCAAATACCCAATTTCAGGCAACAGCATCAACCAACAAATTTTGGTGACTTTTTTCCTGATTATGATGAGGCCTCTGATAAAGATGTCATAATAACAAGATGTAACGAGCAAACTCAATAGGGTCTTCACCTGAAGTACCTTCTGGCTCAGGCCTTAATAATCTCCATATATCAATTCAATAAAAGAAAAATGAAATTTTGTCTTTTAATTCAATCAGATTAAAAAATAATTTTCACCGATTTAAGGTAAACATGAAGTTAGAACATGTTCTTTTTATAACTTTCTGCAAGCATGTAAATTGGCTTTATTGGTAATTCTTTCGTAATGATCTATGTTCATAATAATTAATCTAGTGGTTCCTGCAAACAACAAACAAAATTAAACTAAACTAAGGGGTTTTTGGTGTACAGAGAAATAAACATTATACAAATCCTGGGAGGTGTCTGTCAGATTCAGAACAGAATTTAAAATTCTTCTTCTACCATCAAAGTCCTCAACAGTCAGGCTCCTTCATCCCTGACAGAGCTCCTAGTCCCCTATGATCCAGCTAGAACCCTTCACTCCCAGGATGCAGGGTTCCTGCTGGTTCCTAGAGTTCTAACAGTAGAACGGGAGCCAGAGCCTTCAGCTATCAGGCTCCCCTCCTGTGGAACCGTCTCCCAGTTCCAGTCCAGGATCCAGACCCCCTCTCTAGGTTTAAGAGCAGACTTAAGACCTCCTTGTTGATCAGGCTTATAGTCAGGACTGCTTAGGCTGGCCCTTAGATCTGCTGCTCTAGGCTCAGACTGCTGGGATCTCCCATGATGCACTGGGCTTCTCTCTCCTCCTCCTGTCCTCAGACGTGTTACTAACTCCTCTTCTTCTCCCCTCATCCCAGATCTTGGTGCTGCTGGAGGAGGCTCCAGACCTGAAGAGGCTCCAGCTGCCACCTGTAGCTCCACCTGCTCACGTCCCCTTCTGTCCATCAGTCTCTCCTCCTTTCTCTCTATCTTTATCTCTGTCCCTCTCTCTCCTTCTGCCTCTCTGTCTTCCTCCATTCTCTGTCTTTGTCTCTGTCCATCAGTCTCTCCTCCTTTCTCTCCCTCTTTATCTCTGTCCCTCTCTTTCCTTCTGTCTCTCTGTCTTCCTCCATTCTCTGTCTTTGTCTCTGTCCTGCTCTCCTGCTCTCTCTCCGTCCCCACTGATCCTGGATCTGCTCCACCTTCCTGCTGGTAAAGGAAGGTTCTGGTGGCTGCTGTTGCAGGATGTGCTGCTGATGGAGAATTGTTGGGTAGAGGTTCATTGAAGGAGGGAGGTGCTGGACCTGCTCTACTTGGACAGAGTCAGGACAGAACTTTGGTTGGGGTTTGGGGACACAGATAAACCTGACTTGACTTGTGAGTCATGTCTGATGAGGCAACAACCAGTTCAAATTGTATCTCAGCTCACGTTTGTGTATGATGTAATACGCATTATGTTCTGAATCCAAACCTGAGATGCACACAATGATGTCACAGGACACCATTCCAGCTTCGTTGGAGGCGTGGCAGGCGTACAGTCCGCTGTCGGTCACCTGACTACTCTTGATGCATAGCACGGCCACGTTGCTCTTGAAGCTGATATCGTACTTGTTGGAGGTGTAGATCTCAGCCCCATCTTTAAACCAACTGACAAACATGGGCTGAGAGCCGGAGACGCGGCCCTCGATCTTCACCAGTTTGCCTTCCATGTCTTCGATGCACTCCGAGGGCTTTTTGGTAAACAAGGGAGGATTTTTACGCTCTGAAAAGGAGGAGGGGAGAGTGAGGAGGGGAGGTCTGATGTCATCTCAAAAAGACTAACCCCCTGAGGAGGCCTGATCAGATACCTTTGACAGTGATATCAGAGGAGCAAGAGTCCTTGCCCACGTCATTAGCAGCATGGCAGAAATATTTCCCAGTGTCGCCTTTGTCAGCCTTCAGAATGCTCAAACGCGGATTGTTTTTCTCACAGCTGATCTTATAATTGCCCCCACTGCGAATATCTTTGTGGTCTTTGGACCATGTGATTTTAATAGGGGCAGAGCCAGTCATGTGACACTGCAGCTCAATGCTGTCACCCACCATCACCTCCTGTGGGGACAATTTCCTGTCAAAGACCGGTGGGTACCTGGGTTCTGCAGGTTGATAGAAGATGGGGATAAGAATAAGCAAGAAGAAATTGCTTCCATCACATAGACTGAGAAAAGAAAGAATGAAAAAAGAAAGACAGAACTGTCCAGTGTCACGTTATGTCGTGACTCCTTGCTCCTTATTCTCGTCAAGTTAGACACCGCATTTAGCTTGCAGACATTAGTCATTGAGGTTGTTACTTAGAGCCAAAATAAACGCTTTACATGTCAGTCACAATCAAACAGTCATCCAATTAATGTACGCAATACAGACCTTGAAGCGTGAGCTTGGCTCTGCAGGACGCTGAGCCCACACTGTTGGTGGCAACGCAGGTGTACTCTCCAGAGTGCCTCATCTCGCCCCGGCTAATCTCAAGTACAGCTGTGTTGTCATCGTAAACCATGGAAAGCTCTCCTCCCTGCCACACAGGCTCACCATCTTTCAGCCAAGACACCTCTATGGGCGATGAACCGGCCACACGGCACTCAAAGTGGACCGGCTGGCCCTCCATCTGCTGCAGGCTGGTAATTTTCTTGGGGAAGGATGGTGGCGTTTTGGCCTCTGGAGGACGATGAAATGTGAAATGAAACACTCTTAATGTGTTGTAGTCAACTGGACTGGTTCAGTTACCTTGAAGGCATTTCTCCTCTCATACACGAGGCTTCTTCAGTTCTAGTCTCTGGTTGGGAGTTGCAGGCTTTTATTCCTCTGTGACTGAGTGTGACCCTCTAACATAGTTGTTTGCTGCATGTAACCTCTGAGTTTCAGAGACATTGAGGTCACATGAGAGTCATTGACCCAAAAAAGATTAATATGGATCATTAGTGCCAGGGGTTCAAGGTATGAATAGGCGTAAAAGGGTTTTTTTCTGTCTTCCCCGGACAAGTTGTGGACCTGGTTGTCCTCAAAGGAATCTCCCTTGTTCCTCAGATGTAAGTGCACAGCAGAGTCTTGCCCTGAGGTGCTGGGCCATCCATTTGAGAAATGGGTGTTTTATTTGCCTGATGTATAGATCAGTGCAATCCCGGCTGCACTAGACGGCATGAACTACATTGCTTCTCTTCTGTCAGGGTATTTAGCTCTCAGGGTGGATGAGCCTCTGCCTGACAGGCATTCCTTTGAGGACAGCAATGCACACATCTTTGCCGGAAAATACAAGTGGTTTAAAAGGGGAGTTCAACCTACAATATGATCCTGAGCCCCTCGACAAGGAGTCAACATTGCCATAACCATCAGTTAGTTAGATCCCTTAATGTAAATTTGTCAAGGCCACTAGAGAGTTAAGTGAGTTCAAGGAGCCCCGCCATAAACTGCATGTGCATTTTAGAGAACTGATTAAATCACCATAACATGACCACCACCTGCCAGATGTATCCCACCCACTTCACCTGTCAGAGCAATTTGTGTTTTCTAGAATCCCAGGCTGGATTTTGCCAAAGCAACAACCTTCTCTGTGAAAACAGAAACTTTGTGAGGTCAGTGGTTGTTGATGCAGGGGTGTGTGTGGAGGTGCTCACCGAGTATGTTGAGCCTGCAGGTGGAGGATGCAGAGCCAATCTTGTTCTCTGCTTTGCAGGTGTATTCTCCAATGTCAGCCTTGGTGGCCTTGCTTAGTTTGAGGTAGGCAATGCCTTTTGTGTACTGTAACTTGCAGTCGGAGCTGGACCGTACTTTGCCATCTGCCTTGAACCAGGACACCTTGATGTCCGGTGTCCCTGCGACTTCACACTTGAGACAGACAGCATCACCTGCTGTTACCTCCATGGACTCCAGTGGCTCCAGGAAGTACGGTGGCTCTGCAGAAACAAACCCTGATCAGTCAGAAACCAAAAATCTGTGCCTGACACCTGCTGGACAGAGGTGGTGCTGCAGCAAGTAAAAAAAAAAATTTTTTTTTTGAGTTGTGAGTGTAAACTTTGATCGAAGTGACACCTAGTGGGGGGCATGTGAAATTTTTAGCACCTAAGCTTCATGCAGTGGTCTGTATCTGTCTTGAAAGTTTCACTACCGATACTGAACCCAAAAATATGCATACAAGCTTTAGGCTTCAGTATTGGTGAAATTACAGAAAAAATAATAATACAAATCCTAATAATTACAGTGGGATACGACATTGCATCGCTCCCAGGCCTCTTGGGTTTGGACCCCCAACAGTGAATCAATAATGCAAACAGTTGCAGGTCCATGCTTTCATCTGCAGGAAGCTGAGCTGATGTTCACATAGCAACACTGTTCGAGCCATCTTGATGCACACTGTGTGTGAGGTTATGTCATTCAGGTTTTGTTACAACTGTTTACCACTAATATCGATGTTAAGATAAGATAAATTGTATATTTGTTTGTTTTTAAATTTATTTGTTTATACGCTCTGTTCAGATCTGTTTTTCTATAAGATACAGCAATGTTGCAAATATTTTGTGTCAGGTTATGGTTGCCATAAAGAAATCTGCTAAGCAATAATAATAATAATAAAAACGTTTTTGTTTGGTTGGAAGTCATGAGATGACTTGGTCAAGATAATTTTTTGAGTATGCAAAAAAAGATGATGCTGATAGACGGGGATGGAATTACTTGGAACCAGAAATAGAACAGCAAGCCTTTTGATATGACCGTCTGTTGTGCACTTTTCTTTTTAGGGGTTGACAAATAAACCATCTTACAAGCTGCCACTGCAACCATTGTGGATATTTGGAAAGAACACGAGTCCAAACAAGACAAGAAGTGGCCTTAAATTGGAGTTGATAAAATGGCCACACCAAACATTTTATCACATGTTCCCAGGAGTTTTCCCCTCATTTGTGAAGTAAGTCCATAACTAAACATTCTCTGAAACATCTGTTTACATGTGAAAAATAAATGAGAGTAATAGGCGTAAAAATGTACCCATGTGTATTTCACTAAAATGAAGCTGCAGTTTGACTCAACATCAAAACATATTCATATCGATCAATATTAACCAGAAGAGATCATAACTGAGCCAAAGAGACACTAATATTCAGGTATAATTTTTCCAAAACTTTATGTCATATTTTTCTGGAAATAGCTATCTTAACATTCTAAAACATTTTCAGTTTTTTCATGAATGTATGAACCCTGGAACTGATCCACTTCCATGATCTACCAAGTAGAGACTACAGTGTAGACAGGACTCACCAAGGATGGACACGACAGCCTCACATGAGTCCTTCCCAACATCGTTGGACACCTGGCAGGAGTATTTTCCTGCAGCTTCCTTGTCATCAGTGCTGAGACACTCCAGGATGCAGGAGCTCTCTGTCGTGGTGATGTTGTACTTGTAAGAAGCAAAGATCTGTTGGCCATCTTTATACCAGTTAACGGTGATCTTGGGGGTCCCAGTGTAGGTGCACTCCAGTGTCAAAGGCTTGCCCTTCTCCACTGACACATCTCTCAGCTTCTTGGAGAAGGCTGCTGGCTCTGAGGCACAGTCACAGTCACAAACCAGGTTAGTTTGAAACAGTGACAGCATTACTTTCATTCACCAGTGGAAGCACTGAGCTCTTTGCTGAGGAATCAAACCTAATTTATTGCTGTACATTCACCTGTCACATTATTTTTTTCCACTGAAATTTATCTTGTATGTATGCATATATGGAAATGTATATATATGAGTGTCTATACTGTGTATATGTATATATATATAGATATATATACACACACACACTATATTGCCAAAAGTATTTGCTCACCCATCCAAATGATCAGAATCAGGTGTTCCAATCACTTCCATGGCCACAGGTGTATAAATGAAGCACCAAGGCCTGCAGACTGTCTTTACAAACGTTTGTGAAAGGATGGGTCGCTCTCAGGAGCTCAGTGAATTCCAGCGTGGAACTGTGATAGGATGCCACCTGTGCAACAAATCCAGTCGTGATATTTCCTCGCTCCTAAATATTCCACAGTCAACTGTCAGCTGTATTATAAGGACCTGGACAGCACCGGGCCCTGATATGATCCACAAACTCTGGCTGAAGAACCTAACTGCACTCTATGAACGCCTTGCAGCACAGATGAACCAGTTGATAAGAGATGGGATGCACCCAGAGTGGCTAACCCAGGTCAGGACAGTTGTGATCATGAAGGACCCCCAGAAGGGACCCATCACATCCAACGACCGACCGATAATCTGCCTCTCCACAACATGGAAGTTCCTGTAAGGTGTCACAGCGACGAAGATAAGTAAGCACGTGGGTCAATATGTGAATGGGGCTCAGAAAGGAATTGGCTCTAACACCCGAGGAGCCAAGCACCAGCAACTGGTTGACAGAGTAGTCGCCCAAGACTGTAAGAAGTCAGACCAACCTGTGCAGCGCCTGGACTGATTACAAGAAAGCCTACGACTCAGTGCCACACACATGGATACTAGAAAGTTTGGAACAGTACACCATCAACAGTTAACTGAGAGCCTTCATCAGGAACTCAATGGGGTTGTGGAGGATGACCCTGGAGGCCAAGTCAAAGCCAGCAGCCCAAGTTAACATCAAGTACAGCATAAAACAAGGAGACGCACTGTCACCACTCCTGCTCAGTATAGGCCTGAACCCCTCAGTCAGATCATCACAAAGAGTGGTTAGGATACCGATTCTGAAGCGGGGCAACGATCAGCCACCTGCTCTACATGGATGACATCAAACTGTACGCCAGGAATGAGGGAGAAACTGACTCACTGATCCACACCACCAGGATCTACAGCAACGATTTAGGGAGGTCATTCAGACTGGACAGATGTGGCCGGATGGTATCAAGGAGAGGCAAGATGATCAGAACTGAAGGGGTCGACCTACCAGAAGGGAATATAGGTGACATCCAGAGCAGCTACAAGTACCTTGGGATCCCACAGGCTAATGGAAACCACGGGGAGGCAGCAAGGAAGTCAACCACTGCCCAATACCTCCAGAGAGTAAGACAAGTACTGAGAAGTCAGCTCAACGGTAAGAGCAAGGTCCAGCCATCAACATGTCCACACTGCCGGTCATCAGATACCTGCTGGGATCATAAGCTGGCCAAAAGAGGGGAAAGAAGCCCCAGACATCAAGACCAGAAGGCTCCTCATCATGCATGGAGGGTGACACCCTAAGTCCAGCATCCTGAGGCTGTACACGAAGCGGAAAGAGGGAGGACGAGGATAAGTGAGCATCAGAGCCACTGTCCAGGATGAAACGTCAAAAATCCAGGAGTACATCAAGAAGATGGCCCCTCGGGACGACTGCTCAGTGAGTGCCACAGACAGCTGAAACCTGATGAGAGAGAGGAGGCAGAGGAGCAGACGTGAACGGACAAGCCCCTACACAGCAGGTACAACCACCAGATTGAGGAAGCGGCTGATATCAAGAAGACCTCCCAATGCCTGGAACACGCTGGACTGAGAGACAGCACAGAGGCACTCATCATGGCAGCACAAGAGCAGGCCTCAAACACAAGAGCTATAGAGGCCAAGGTCTACCACACCAGACCAGACCCAAGGTGCAGGCTGTGTAAAGTCGCTCCTGAGACAGTCCAACACATAGTAGCCGGGTGTAGGATGCTAACCACAAAAAAGTACATAGAGAGGCACAACCAAGTGGTGGTGAGAGTGTTCACAAATTTCTGTACCCAGTATGGTGATACCAGCTGATGCCAACATCAGGAAGAAGGAACACAAGAAGTTTGAGAAGTACCAGGGGTTAAAAGAACAGCAAGAACAGATGTGGAAGGTCAAGGCTGACGTGGACCCAGTGGTAGTAGGAGCCCTCGGGGCAGTGACCTCCAAACTGGGAGAGTGGATCCAGCAGATTCCAGGAACAACACCTGAAACCTCAGTCCAGAGGAGCACAGTCCTATGAACAGCTAAGATACTGTGTGGAACCCTCGAGAACCAGCTGAAGGACGACACAGAACCAAGAGAGGGAGAATATATATATATATATATATATATATATATATATGATATACTTATACACACACATACACACTATACAATACTCTATATATAAATATATAGCAAAAAAAACTCTACATCCAAATTTATTCATACTGTCCTATAATGATGACAACTAACCATGAAATGTTATGGTTATATGTTATTTTTCTGAGGCAGAAATGTGTTCAATTGCATCATAAATGTTTCTTGAATGTTCAAGACTAGTTTTTTGCACTATAGATATTGTGTAGCTTGTTAAATGTCAGTAATTTTGGAATCAACACAGCAGCTGTCATGCCAAAGACCACAGTAAGGAGGAGCAAGGTTTATTGATCCCCAAAAGTAAGAAAGAGGTTCCAAAAATGTTGCCAAGCAGTTTAAAGTGCCAGTTTCAACCATTCAAAGTATTGTCAAGAAATACAAAAAGTTAAGCACTGTGAAAACTCTCCAAGGCAGGTTGGAAGGTTGGAAGGCAACAGTGTAAACTTGGCTCTCCAGATTCAATGACAAGTCCAGATCCATCAAAGAATTACCATAAAGAGTCTTTTGGTTGGCTTAGGGTTTTGAGCTCAACTAGTGTAAATCAATCAGGGCAGACATGCCAGAGGACTTTCTATCAAGGTGGCCTCTATGGATGTCGACCAAGAAAGACTTGTCTTTTTCAACCGAGGCATGTGGAAGTGTGCTCACATAGAGAAAGAGGAAACCAATTTGCTCGAGGATCTCTCTCATAAAATGTTATTGAGTTATGCAATGACAATGAAGATTATTCTGATTCTCATTCTCATTCTGAAGGCAGCAGTGGTGCCACTGCGGGCTGTGACCCCCTAACTGACCTCATGCATCTTGACAGTATTTTCTGGTGTGCCTTCGAAATAAAATAAAAAAAAAAAGAAAAGCTTAAATCTGTTGTTATGTCTGTGGTCGCCCACATTTTGAAAATCCTACAGTTTGACTGCCAGGACAATTTGAAAAGTTATTTGAATTCTTCAGCCCTTTACAAGCTGATTTGAGCACCACATCTGGAAAAAAGTAATTTGCTGTCGTGATGCTGATTTTGCCTGAAGAATACCACTAAACCATGTTTTGAACAGTATTTCCTCTGTTTCACACCTGAGGAAAGGCAGAGTAAAATGGAGAGAATGCATGTTGGTAGCTCAGCCTCTATGGGCAGATACCTACAAATGTGAATTCTGACAAAACAGAGAAACTCCTGAGAGGATAACAGTGAAATAAGCATTGATTTGAGACGGACCTTTGATGTTCAGGTTGACAGGGCAGCTCTCCTTCCCAGCATCGTTAATGATCTGACAGGTGTACTCGCCAGCGTGGGATCGGTCCACTTGGAAGAGCTCCAGGATCACCTGATTGTCCTTCAGGGAGAACTGGCAGGCCGGTCCAGGCAGCATCTCCTTGGTTCCTCTGAACCACTTTAGTTTGAGGGGCATGCTGCCTTTCACAATAGCGGAGAAGGTAACATCGGAACCTGGCATGGCTTCCATTGGCTGTGGCAGCACCACGAAGGATGGAGGCTCTGATACAAACACAGATTGTTGAGTATTTTAGGGAATGAAAACTTATTCCATCCATCCCTCCATCCATCCATCCATCATCCCTCCATCTTCTCCTGTTGAGGGTGGTGGGGGAGGAGCCTATCCCAGCAGCCTTCCCCCTGGACAGGTCACCAGTCCATGGCAGGGCCAACACATAGAGACAGACAACCATTGGCTCTCCCAGCCACGCCTACGGTCAATTTAGAGTCTGGATTAACCTGGTCCCCTCTTGATGTCTTTGGACTGTGGAGGAAGCTGGAGTACCAGAGAGAACCCAGCAGGAACAGGGAGAACATGCAGACTCCACCCAGAAAGACCCTGTGCCTGAGCCAAGACTCCAATCCAGAACCTTCTTGCTGTGAGGCGCCAGCGCTAACCACTGCACCACTGTGCCGCCTGAAAACTTTCTGTAAAAAGTTAAATAAAACATTCCTACTGTGTGATCCATCACTGCATACATTTCTGATGTTACATTCACAGATTGAATCACATCTGCTTTTTTCACTGGGACACTTCAACAAGGCGACAAATGGAATTACCTGGTTAGCGTGAGCTAACCAGTGACAGACAATCAGATTGAATCACTTCAAATAGCGCAACCTCCACTCTTTCCCTCCCATCTCAGCTCCTCTGCCTCTGTTTTTGAGGTGTGAAAAAGCTCCTCTCTGAAAGCACGCCTCTCCTCCCCTGGGGCTTGTGGGCAGTGGGGTCTCCATGCTTTATCTCCATCTCATATTTACCTTTTCATTCTTTGTCTATGTTAATGGTGAAACAAATTGTATTTTGTCAGAAAAATATGAGCATTGTGCATGCCATAGACATTAGTGCATTAGCAACCTGCTACACTAAATTTAGCTCAAACAGTGCAAATAACCTAGAGAAACCAGAACGACAGACAGCCAATGTATATAAGGAACTCTGTCTATGAAATTACACTGAGAGAGACTATCAATAAACAAACACGAACATTCTAGATCCTGCTTCAGCGATAGATGTTGGAACACAACATCCTGACAAAGAACAACAAAGCTGGGGTCACTGACCTTTCACAGCCAAACAAGCTTTGGTCTCACTGGATCCTGCCTTGTTCAAGGCTTTACATTTATAAACTCCAGAGTCGGACAGCTTCAGTGCTGGCACCTTGAGAGTGCAGCTGTTGTCAATGAAGGAAATGTCATAGTTGGGTCCACTCTGGACCTCCTCGCTGTCATGGTACCACGAGATGGTAAAAGGTGGGGAACCAGAAACTTTACACTCCAACTCTCCAGCCTGTCCCACAACTGTGTTACAGTCCTTTAGTATCCGTGAGAAGGAAGGAGGGATAATTTTATCTGTGAGGGGAAGGAAAGAAGCAGTCAACATCAAGGACCTTGATGATTTCGTGGCACGACTGAAAAGACTGTACCTACAAAAACTTGAACAGTCATGTCGCCACAGCATCAAGACAATGGTGACTTCAATATATCCGTGTGTTCATCAGTATGGACACATAGAGAACCCTTGTCAGGTTTGTCTCATCCTACTCACACAATCTAAATGTTGGTCACATGACTGCTGCTCTCAGCTGAGCCCTTCACAGTTTTTTTTTATCTGTTAATGTATTTTTTGAAACTGTATCTACCTGTGCAAAATTGTAATATTTTGCAATCATTTGTTACAATTTAAAGAGAATATGTGAAAGGGTATTTTTCCTGGAAATGCAGAAATATCAGAGAGTTTAAGATCCAATGATAATTGGTATTTTTACAGTTTTTGGTCTATCATTAACTAAATTACTTTTCCTGTCCCTCTGTCCCAAGAAGCCTGGCTGGGGAGTGGCGTGGGAAACTAGCAATGGCAGAACATCAGTAATTTAACTTTCTTATAATGAGTGGAAGTAGCAATATGTTAACATATATTGTCTCTTTCAAAAACTTCAATAAATAAATTGAGAATTAAAATATCCATCCATCCATTGTCTTCTGCTTATTCCTGTTAAGGGTCGCAGGGTGGTGGGGGTGGAGCCTATCCCAGCAGCCTTCCCCCTGGACGGGTCACCAGTCCATGGCAGGGCCAACACATAGAGACAGACAACCATTGGCTCTCCCAGCCACGCCTACGGTCAATTTAGAGTCTGGATTAACCTGGTCCCCTCTTGATGTCTTTGGACTGTGGAGGAAGCTGGAGTACCAGAGAGAACCCAGCAGGAACAGGGAGAACATGGAGACTCACACAGAAAGACCCCGTGCTCCAGCCGGGGCTCCACCCACAACCTTCTTGCTGGGGGCCACAGTGCTAACCACTGCACCACCGTGCAGCCTGAATTAAAATATAATTTTGGGATTAATTTAAGACAAAAGCTGCTCTTTAAAACCTACCAACTACTTGTAAGATCAGAAGGCTGGATCAAAGCTCTATGTAATGAACAACAGCTTAACCCGAACCCCCGTCATCAAGATACTAGTAACAAGAGGACACCAACCTAGAACTGTGAGGTTGATTTTGCTCAGGTCCTTCCCGACCTCGTTCATGACCTGGAAGGTGTATTCTCCAGAGTCCATTTTCTCAGCCGAGAGCACGTTAAGGCTGGAAATCATCCGGGAAAATGAAATTTTATATTTCCTCCCAGAAGCCAGCTCAACGCCATCCTTGAACCACTTGGGTACCAGCTCCGGGGTACCACACACTTTGACCTCCAGGGCAGCAATATCACCTGCTGTCACGCTCAGAGTGTCAGGCTTATCCACGATCTTAGCCGGTTCTGGAAGAAACAGAGAAGGAGCAGAAAAGGGTTTTCAGTGAACCCTGTAGGAAAGAAGCAGAGAAACCACCAGAGAAAGAGAGAATTATATGGTTACAAACCTAGAACAGTCAAGTTAGCGAAACACTCCACACTCCCAGCATCGTTTCTGAGTTGGCAGGTGTATTTGCCTGCCGTGGTTGCATCGGCCTTAAAGACTTTAAGAGCCACCTGGTTGTTCTCAAAGGTGATTTTCCTGTTGTCACCGTCCCTGAGAATGTGATCCTTGTCCTGAACCCAGGACACAGTAATGGGTTCAGAGCCTGTAAGAGTGGCCACAAGGGTCACCTCCTCTCCCAGTATCACTGTCATGTTTGACAGTTTCTTCACAAATGATGGCGGCTCTGGAGAGAGGAACAAAACAGCGCAAAAGGGAAAGTCAGCAAGGTGCCAAAATAACTTGAAAATCTATACTTGGTGATTTTCATCGCAATTTCTACTGACCTCTGAGTTTAACTGTTGTCTGGCAGATGTCACTTCCTACACTGTTTGACGCTTTGCACTCATATTCGCCGGCGTCTGAGGCCTCTATCCCAATGACATACAGCATGGCCGAGCTGCCCTCACTCACCATCTTATGCTTCCTGCTTTCCATCAGAGGCTTCCTGTCTCTGAACCAGGTGATTTGGAATGGTGCTGTACCGCTCATCTCACAGTACAGACTCACGTCCTTACCCTTTAGCCCCTCAATAGGTTGAGGCACTTTAATAAATGAAGGAGGGTCTACAAAAAGATCAGGAAACTGTTAAATAGGTACACGAGGGGAAGAAAAAGCCATGGCAAGAATCTTGAAGCTGAAATCCATAACCGTTTACAGGTCATCAACTCTGCAGTTGACTTGTGTTCAGACTGAAGTGACTTGAATCTTTCGCACTGAGTGATTACATACAGTGTGTGTTGATATTTTAACACTGCGTCAAATTCCATTCAGAAAACCAGCATTTTAAAAGTTTTTTGGCTTGCCGTCCTGCCGACAGATCGACAAATCATGATCGTGATCGTGATATCATCATGGCAGCATCACTCTGATCCGTTGATCGCAAATAAAATGAACGTGAACCCATCATCATCCAGCCGTGTGATAATGTCATGTAGCCACGCAGGCTGACGTTTGGTTTCCTGACATATCCAAGACCTCTCCTTGTATGAGCGTCTTTTTTTTTTTTCAGAATGAGTAAGGTGACAATCTCCACCTTGATAAACTCTAGATAAAGTGATGAGTTGATGTGATTGTGGATTCATGATTCAAACTCCTGCGAAGGGGACTTGTTGAGAAATTGTTGGAACTATGGATAAAATGGTGGCATTACAGAAGAATGAAGGGACTTCCCCTGAGAAAGCTGAGATCGAAAAACTTGTTGGATATCCTCCTGAATTCCAGGTTAGATCAGAACATTTGTTAGAACTGAACCAAAGAATACATGAGTTGTAAATGTAGAATTTTTTTTGAGGTAGATTTAAGAAAGTGACCGTGCTGTCGGAATAACAGATAGGTTGAAAAATTAAAGAGTATAAATGGAAAAATTAAATTACGTGACTTTTGTGACAAGATGGGGGGGGGGGGGTCTCGATGTTTGGAGTTGGGTTAGCTTCTGCTGGAAATACAGAGCTGATTTCCTGTTGTTCTAGCTGATGGGTAAGATTTTCAAAGGCATGACAGTAACTTATTGGAATTTATGGGAAGAAGTTGTTGATATTTACTCAAAACACAACTAAGATGTGATATAAATCTGAAGCTGAAAAGAAGAACAGGGAGACGTGCTGAGTATTCAAAGAAATGCACTGGAGGAGGTTCGGGTTTCCAGATTTAGCTACCAGCAGATTTTCAGCTGGGGTTCCCTGCAGTTACATAGGAAGAAAGAAGGAGTCACAGCAGTAACTAGTAATATTTGGAGCTCAACTTTCGACTGCTGAGTTTTAAATATTTATTGAAACTGTGGCTGGGATGACAGGATGAGTTGGCAGATTATTCGCAATTACTTTCTAAACTCTAAACAATTTTTGGGAAATTTAGTTGGACCTGCAGTCCAGATAAAATGGCAATTGTGATGGAAAAATTTTTGTTGAAGGTGATGGAAAAAACAGGTCAACAGTCCAATGTAGTGAACTCGCCTCAGTGTTAGTCATTTGACTCATCTGAATTTTCAAAGTTTTATGTTCTAGAGAGATACAAGATCCATCTTTCACTCTCCAAACAAATAGGGTGCATTAGCAGGAGAATGAAATTCAATTTACGAATGCATTTACATTCAGTTTACGGTTCGTGATTGAAAGAATGAGATCTCATATCACACACTTGGGGCAATTTAGTTTCCTCTTACGTGTGATTAGCCTGGACCGCTCCTGTCTCACACTGAAACGTGACTTTCAATCACCAGGTGAAGCCCTCAGTGGAGAGGTCAATGTAGAATTAAAGTAACTCACTATAAAATCATGAGGGACAGCGTTTATTATTAAAAAAATGGACAGGCACTAGCTTGTTCTACCGCTTCTAGCATGACACATTATGTGCTACATGATGTGCTGTACCTGTTGTCAACATTTACTTATAAAGACGAGCGTGACTGGACAAACTGTTGGACATTTATCAACTGAAGAGAAAGAATTTCAAAGATGGAAGTAGTGACTTGTTTGTTTCATACTTCATATCAAAAGCGTTATGGAAAACAGCTTCAACTGACAACTCTTCTTTGACTAAAAATATACACAAAACACCTTAACAACACTGAAGAGCCAGTGATGGTGAGCAGGGAGTCAGCTGAGACTGACCTTTCACGGTAAGTGTGGTGCTGCAGCTGACACTGCCAGCATCATTCTGAGCTTCACAGGTGTAAACTCCTTCATCATCAAAGCGGGTGGAAAGCAGTTTTAGAACTGCAACTGAATCCACAAGTGATGTCCTGTAGTTGCCCCCATCGGTGACTTTGGTGTCCTGTTTGTACCAGGTCACCTTTCGAGGGGCGGTGCCACTGACTTTGCACTCCAGGTGGAGTGACTCACCCTGCTTCACAAACTTAGTGGCAGGAAGTTTCAGCACAAACTCAGGTGGTTCTGTAAAGCCAAAACATACATATTAGCTGGTGAAAGCATGTCGGGACACATAACTAGCTGGTTACGACAGGAAGCTGCAACGCTTAAGAGACGAGCTGATGATGATGGGTTAGCAGCAGAGGCAGGATGGCTGTGGGAAATGCAGGTGCAACTTGAACATAGCAAAAGATGAGAATCTGCAAAAACCTTCACATAATGACGAAGATGAAGCTGCGAAGCTGGAAGTACTTGACAGAGAATAACTAGCTTTGGCCAAAGATGCAGATAAGCCATGAATACAGCTGTGCAAGACTTGATTTAGAAGATGTAAATCCAACCTTTGACCTCCAGGTCTGCACTACATCGAACAGAACCAGCATCATTGCTGATGTGGCAAGAATAAAGTCCACTGTGGATGACACCCACTGAATAGAGCTCCAAGAAGCAGGACAATCCCTCCAGGCCCGTAAAGCAAGTGGGCCCGGTCATGAGCTCTCTGTCGTCCTTGAACCATTTAACAGTAAAGGGAGGTGTTCCCTTAAATGTACCTTTGAATCGTACAGTGGTATTGGGTAGAGCTGCCTGGGACTCAGGCATGGTCACAAAGCTGGGAGGTTCTAAAGACAACAAGATGGATGGCGTTAACTCACGTCTGAATGGTAATTATGTGACTGATCACTGATCATAAAAAGATGGCTAACCTTTGACCATAAGGGATCCACTGCATTCACAACTTCCTGCTGTGTTGGTCAGTTTGCATGTGTAGAATCCTGCGTCAGATTTCTCAAGCTGTTCAATTTCGATGGACACAGAATTGTCCTGCTGAATGAGTTTGTGTTTTACCCCACTTGCAATTTTGCTTCCGTCTTTCTTCCATTCCACAGAGATAGGCAGGGAGCCTGATATTTTGCAACAAATCTGAACAAAGGAGCCCAGAATCTCCTGCATCTCTACAAGGCGTTTGATGAAGCTTGGAGGAATGACTTGTTCTGTTACCAAAAGAATGATAGTGTTTAGTCTGAACACAACTCTTCTCTTTGAACTTTAGGGTTCTAATACTTGAAACACCAACCTAGTACAACCACTCTCACACTGCAGGTGCAGCTACTGATGTGGTTTGCCACCTCAAGGACATATTCTCCTTCATCCTCCCTCTGAGCAGACTGAATCTTCAGGCTGCTGATGTTGTTCTCAAAGCTCAGCTTGTGTTGCCTGATGGACTGAAGCTCTTTGCCATCTTTTATCCATTTCACTCTGAGTTCAGGAGAGCCGGTCACCTTACAGTCCAGACTTACTGGATCTCCAACTGTCACCTTAACCACCTCAGGTTTCTCTGAGATCTGAGGAGGCTCTACAATGCAAAGTCAAAAAAGAGCCTTAAACAAGACGGAACCACAGTTCCAATGCTGGCTTATTCTAAAAACAATGACACAAGTATGTGATAGCCATGATCAACTAAGCACAAGCATACCTTGCACTGTCAGGGTGGCAAAGCACTTGTCCTGCCCTGCCTCGTTGAGCACCTGGCAAGTGAATTTTCCACTGTGACTAGCCTCACAGGCAGGAATCCTCAGAGTGGCCACATTGTTCACAAAGGTTCTCTCAATCTTTGGATCATCTAGAATCCAGTTGTCATCTTTTTGCCATTGTACAGAGAGAGTGGGAGATCCCGCTACGACACACTCAAACTTTGCCATTTTTCCCAGAACAGTGTCAGTGTTCTCAATTCTGTTTGTAAATGCTGGTGGTTCTTT
Source organism: Aulostomus chinensis (assembly GCF_037954235.1). Lineage (NCBI taxonomy): Eukaryota > Metazoa > Chordata > Actinopteri > Syngnathiformes > Aulostomidae > Aulostomus > Aulostomus chinensis. The sequence goes on from NC_141331.1 coordinate 753,641, forward strand.
TGGAGAAAAGGCATCAATTATTTAGATTAGAGGTCAACTACCTTCTTGAAATTAACACAGATGTGCAATTCTGATGAAACAAACCTTTGAGGGTGAGCATGGTCTTACAAGCACAGCTTCCGACCTCATTAGTGACAGTGCACTGGTATTCACCAACATCCACAGTGTCACATTTGTGCACCTCCAGAGCCACTGTGCCATTCATCTGGGAAAATCCATGTTTAGCACTTGGTTTGATCTCCTTTGCATCTTTGAGCCATGTTATTGCAAATGGAGCGGTCCCAGCGACCTGACAGGCCAAACTGCCACTGGAGCCCTTCACAACATCAGCTGGAGCCAGTTCTCTAACAAATGATGGTGGTTCTGATGTCAAGAAGAAAGACAGTTACTTGCCTGCTACTACATTTCTACCAGGGCTGGAAAATGAGCCTGACTTGACTAACCTTTGACCTTGAGCTCCATACTACAGCTCTCACTACCAGCTTCATTGCGAGCCTCGCAGTAGTAAAGCCCACTGTCTTTAATGTCAGCAGCACAGAGCTCCAGAGTGGCCACAGAGTTAACAAAGGCCATATTGTGTCGATCACTGGGGCTGATCTCAGAGCCTTCCTTGAACCAGTAGATATCTATGTCAGGAGTGCCAGTCACCTGGCACTCAAACATTTTACTCTGACCGGGGCGAACCACGGACAAACGAGCTGGGGTCTGTGTGAACTTTGGTGCCTCTAAGGAAAAAAATGAAAGTGTCACATGTATCCATCAAATAAATCTTCATGATATGCATGAAATCTATATGAGCTGACAATACAAATGTCTACATCCAAATGTTTCACAAATCTGAGTTATCAATTTGTTTCTATCAACTGTGTTTTGAATATTATAAAGAAGGTCAACAAGGGTTTGTTCTTCAGATATATTTTGGACTGGTCAGTGGCGGTCAGTCTGATGAAATCATTTTAATCCTGAAAAGTCACCCACCCTGCCAGCAAATGAAGGTACTCGATATGAAGAATAGAGACACTAGAACTGCATCAATCCCTAATATCTGATTATTAGATTGAATTATCTATCATACTGAAAATGAAGAAATGGATGTGATCCATGTAGAAACAATACACGTTTCACAGAGACAACCACTCTTTATTATAAAAGAGCAGGTTCCACCGTTGGTGAATTTCTGCCTCCAATAGTAATCTTTTACTTTGATATTGGTATTTCTGCATTCAGGTCCCTTCGTGTTGACCACCGAGTGGAAAGCCACAGGGTCAAATCACAAAGTTACATTCTGATTATAAAGAGATAGTTTTCCAGTGAACAAAAAGCCAAGAGTCAGGTAAGGACAACATTAAAAAAAAAATCTAAATCTGTAGCAGATGGATGGAGACATCCTGTCTAGGGGCTTGTGTCCACCAAAACATGTTTTCCCAGCTGAAAGTGCCTAGTTGAGAAGGCGAGACACCATCATATAGGCAAGAAGTTTTTGTTTTTTAAGATATTTTTGGTAACTGTTCTATAGAAAAATCTGCATTCTTAGAAATGTTAGCAAAAAGAAGAGTATTATGGTTTGTGTGGGATCAGGAGATTTTGTGTGGCAACACCTATTGTTGGTCAAAACTCATGGGAGATTTGATGGTCGGTCATTGTGGTCCACATTAGTTATGTGACTCTCAATGACCTTCCAAGATATGCCACACACACAGAGCAGAACAGATACTCGGTGCCTTGTTACATTGCCGGCCACTCCCATTGCAAACACTTAAGAAGAAATGCTGGCCTCAGGGAAAAACCCTTTTTGTGGACACATCCCCTAACTGTTTGTCTAAAAGACTGATAACCTTTGACAAAGAGTGTTGCTTGGCAGGAAGTGGAGCCGACGTCATTCTTGACTTCACAGACATATTGTCCACAATCGGATGTTTTCACAAAGAAGAGTTCCAAGGAGCTTGAGGTGTTGTCCTTGCTGACAAAGCAGTCAGCGCTGCTCACAATTTCTTTCTGGTTTCTAAACCATTTGATGGTCAATGGTGGTGTGCCAGAAACAATGACATTAAACTGGACCTTTGAGCCTGGCAAAACATTCATGGATTCAGGCTGTTCTACAATGCTAGGTGGTTCTGTAAGAAAAGAAAAGAATGACTTTGAAAGCTGCACACAGCAGATAGTCTTTTTACTTGAGCAATAATATATCCAAATACTGATGAAAATTTGAAATACTAAACCTTTGACAAACAAGGTCCCAGTGCACTGGACAGTTCCTGCATTGTTTCGAGCAATGCAAGTGTAGTTGCCCATGTCTTTGCTGCCAAGATTAGAGATTTCCATAAAAGCAACATTCTCAAAGAATGTGCATTTGTGTTTCTCATCAGTTTTGATCTCTTTCTCATCTTTGTACCATTGAATGGTTATCGGCAGAGAGCCAGACACAAGACACTCCAGATGGGCAAATGATCCTTTGATACCTTCGGTTTGCTTCAGTTTTCTTGTAAAAGATGGTGGAATTATTTGATCTGGCAGAGGGAAAAAAACAGTGAGCATTTAAATTAAGGTGAAAGCTCGCAGAAGTTATGAGAAATTCAAGGTTGCTGATTATGAACTGACCAAGAATGGTGAGTATAGCCTCACAAGAACTGTGGCCGACGTCATTTGAAACCTCAAAAGTGTATTCACCACCGTCGGTTTTATCAGTTTTAATAATCTTGAGCACAGAGCTGGTATCTGTGCTATGAACTTTATATCTCTGGCCTGAGGTCAGCTCCTTGCCGGCCATGAGCCAGCGGACCTTAAGCGGCTTAGTGCCAGAAAACCTGGTCCCCAGTGTGGCTGGATCTCCTTGAGTCACACTGATAGACTTGGCCTCCTCTGTGACTTTAGCTGGCTCTGAGATGTCAAACACAGTCAGTCAGCAAAGACGTTCAAAATTGGTACATGACAAAACTGACAATTGAAGACCAAAAGTCAGACTACAGATCCTTATCAACTCATAAGATCATACAATGATCATGTGAAAACACATTTGAAATCTTCATCTTTAAAGGTCAATCTGTCCAACAAAAATATCCAGCAGGATTGAAATAAAATAAGTCCACAATTGGATTCTCCACCAACAAGGAACAGATCCTGTTCTGGCTTTCATACTAAATTTCTAACCCTTTGGAGGCATTGTTGCCAAAAATAAACCAGTTCAAATTAGGAAAAGTAGAATCCAAGGTGGAATAGTAGTGAGAATAACAACATTAGTTTGTTCATTGTGTAACATCTGCTGTTGACCCCACATCATTTATTATAATGATTCCACTCCAAATTGTAAACTAGGCTAGTTTACCTAAAGCAGCCAAGGTTCAAAGAAATCCTGACCAGAACCACTTCAAGAACCCACTCCCTGCTGGTGGAACTGAATGTCAATTTGTATACAGAGAATTGTATGCAAAGAAAAAAAGAAGAAAGAACTGCTGTCCAAAAACTTTCTTCCTTTAAAAAAAAGTTATAGGACTAAATGGGCTGAAAAGTGTGTGTTGCAATTATGATGAACCTGTATTGAGGCTCAAAATGGTCTACGATGATTTAAATTTGTGTTCTCAAAGTGTGACACTGAGGGCAACTTTCTGCCAGTAAATACATAAACACTGGACTTGGTGAGTTGATAAGGGTCGTCTGAATAAGGTTTAAGCACCGACCTTTGACTGTCAACAGGGCAGAGCATGTCTGACTTCCAGCCTGATTCTGTGCCTGGCACGAATATTTCCCGCCATGTTTGCTCTGCAAGTTGGCGATGTGCAGGAGAGCCATCTTATTCTCATAAGTAATATGAACATTTTCAGCTTCTTTGACTTCGTGGTTGTCTTTCAGCCAGACCACAGTTATGTGTTCCGTGCCTTTTAAGGTGCACTGCAGAGAAACCTCGCTGCCCACTAAGGAACTGAGGTTCTCCAGCTTTTGCACAAATGATGGTGGCTCTGCAGACAGAAATGTTTTATGTTATTTTAGTTCATATCTAATAACTCCCTCAAAGGCTACACAAGCTATTTAGCCTATTAATATAGCTACCTCTGCCAAGAAGGTCATTATTTCCCCTGTGTTTACTAGTTTGCTTAGCAAGATTACCCAGGAATTCAAAAGCCAATTTTAACCAAACCTGGTGAAGGTGTGTAGCTTGGGCTATTAAAGAACCCCTTTAATTTTGGGCCTTATCAATTTTATGAAGCAAAACAGTAAAAACAATTTTCTTATGCTGGCCTTGGCGGAGGTATGCGCTCTACAGACCACACTTCTAGTTTTGTTGATTTATGATAGACCTGAATCTGAACTAACCTTTAAGGGTTACTTGGCAATCACAGGAAGCCTTCCCCACCTCATTCTCAATGATACATTGGTACATGCCGACATCTCCTCCCTCTACTGCCAGCACCTGCAGAGCTACAAGCTCATCTTTTACAGTAATCCTGTGTCTCTTATCATTCCTGATCAGCTTAGTGTTTTTATAGAATGACACTGTGAAAGGGAAAGAACCAGAGACTTGTCCCTGCAGCATCATCTCAGAACCTTTCACCACATCTTTGGGCTCCAAGCTACGAACAAACACAGGTGGTTCTAGAGGAAGACAATGGAAGAGTCAGCATATTACAGTAGACTCCAAGAACAGACTTTACTGAATTACTGAGTTTTATTGTGAAGATGAAGAGCGCTTGTCATTAACCTGACTGACTTCTTCAGTTCTAATGAGCAAGAATGGTTGGGCAGGACATCCTGTGAAAAGGCCATGCCCCATTTTGGCCATGACCTAGCTTCAAAGATAGCGGGGGAATATTTGTGAGCAATCACACTTGGCCTGGTTGTGCACTGTTCTAAAGCACCACTGTTCCTTTGTCCCACTCCAGATCCGGTTACACAAATCTCGTCACTGAGCGGCGCAAACTTTCAGGCACACTGTGTTGAAAAGTGACAAGTTTGCCCCAAAGCACAGCTGTCAATGATAGCTCAGTGAGGCTAATGTCACTCAGTGCTAAATGGGGTCTCCAGTCCTCTGTTCTAATATGCAATTGCATTCACAAAATAAACTGTAGGTTTGTAATTCACTTGAGGCTGATGGTTTTGTTGACAGGAATTTATCCTTTTTTTATCCTTCACTGGAATTTATTGTTTTTGTCCAATGAACTGCCACATTACATGATGTCCAGGGTCAAAGAAGCAATCAAACTGGTCCAACAAACTGGAAACAAGCATGTTTGGGCACTGTTCAGATCACCCGTGTGAGTTGACCCTTAGTTGCCAGTTTACTGCTGACTCACTGGCTGGTTTGTGTCAATGGCTATCGCTGTCTGTCTCTGTCCCCTTAGATTTGTAATGATGGCTTGCTACCGACTCAACATGTTGAACTTGCACGGATATACTCTACCCCCACAGGGATAACCATGATGGTATGAATGGAATTTCTTCTACAAGTTAGAGATTTTACATCCTTCTTAGACTATGAGTTCCATTTCATTTAGTGGCTTCCAGTTATGTTCTTGTCCACAAGGGGGCAGGGCACCATCACAGGATCAAAGCTGAAGCTTTGTCATTGGAAAGAAAGGAAAGCCAAATCTCTTCAGAGTCACAATAAAACTGATCTAAATTAAGATAGAAACTGAAAACTTCCAAAAAGTTTAAGAAAAATGTGCTGTGTCCCAGTGCATGAAGCATCCGCAAACGAAGCAAACCAACCTTTGACTGTGACTGTGCTGCTGCAGCGGTCGCTACCAGCCTCACTGGATGCCACACACACATAATCTCCACTATCCTCGACTCTACAGTCGACAATATCCAGAGATGCCACAGAGTCTGTAAAGGTCATTTTGTATTTAGGGCCATGGTTGATTTCCATCTCATCCTTGCACCACTTAAAACTTATCACAGGGCTTCCTGTCACTTTGCACTCCAGCTTGGTGGAGTCACCACTGGTGATGAGCTTGGTCGCCTCAAGCTTCCTCACAAACATGGGAGGTTCTGAGAGAAGAGGTTAACATTTGTCATCAGAACTATGTTAGTGTCAGAGAAATATCAATGCATGATAAGAATGTTAAGTTGTTTCATGCTGCTACAAACAGAAGAAGCAGATGAAGTCAGGCACCTTTAACAAAGAGAACTGCAGTGCAGTCCACCTTCCCGGCATCATTGGAGACTTGGCAAGTGTATTTAGCAGAGTCGCTGGGTTTCACAGAGCTAAGCTCCAAAGAGCTTGAAGAGGAATCTTTTTTAATGAAATATGTGCCTCCAGTTACAATCTCCTTTTCTTCTCGGAACCACTTAACAACCAAAGGAACCGTTCCAGTGAAGGCTGCTCTGAAGGAGACAGTGATTCCTGGTATAACATCCTGGTTGTCTGGTTTCACTGTGAACACTGGGGGCTCTAGAGGCCATTAAGAAGACAAAAATGGGTATTTCATGTTAGCATGAAAAAAGTTTCACAACTAATAATAATGAAATAACAGCCAAGAATTCATAACCTTTGACGTAAAGTGTGCCACTGGTTTCTTTAAAGCCCGCTGAATTGGTGGCTTTGCATTTGTAAACCCCAGAGTCGGCCTTCTCCAGCTGAATAATTCTCAGTGTGGCGGAGTTATCTTTGAATTCAGGCTGGAATTTGGCTCCAAACTCAATTTCACAATCATCTTTGAACCAGGTAATGGTCATGGGTTGTGAGCCAGACACCTTACAATCCATGGAGATACTGTTACCGATGTTACCATCAACTCTTTTCAGGGACTTGGTGAAAGTTGGAGGCATTATCCGATCTGGTTGTTGAAGAGAAAACAGTATTACCAGTTTCAGAATGTATTTTTAAAAGAATCACTCAACAATTAAACTCTTCACTCATTCTTTGGTAACAATTTCATCTATTGCAATGGTTTTATGATGTAAAAGGATGTGGAAGTGGAAAATCAGGTGCTAACCTAGGACAGTAACTGAGCAAGTGCACTGATCTTTTCCGACTTTGTTCGACACCTCCATCTTGTACTCGGAAGTGTCCCCTTTTTCTGCTGCAAGAATCTTCATTGTGGCAACAGTGTCCTTCTGACTCATCTTATATTTGCGGCCACTGATCATTTCCTTCCCATCTTTAAACCATTTCACTTTGAGGTCAGGGGTTCCAGAAATTGAACACTCCAAAGTGGCTGAATCACCTGCTGTCACACTAATGGACTCGGCAGGTTCTACAATCCTGGCAGGTTCTGGGATAAGATAAATCAATTAATTATTAAGTTTTAGACACAAGAATTTCAGGTGGGAATTGAAAAAGAGGTCATCTGACCTTGCACCATCAAGGTGGCTTCACATTTTTGTTGGCCAGCTTCATTCTCAGCCTGGCACAAGTACTTGCCGCCATGGCTGATGGCAACTGTTGATATTGCCAAACTTGCAACATTGTTCTCGAACGCCATCTTGATATTTGGGTCATCATCTCGCAGTATTTCAGAGTCCTTCATCCATTTAACAGTGATAGGAGTTGAGCCTTTTATGGTTCCCTGCAGTTTCACTGTATTTCCCAACACTGCTGTTACACTCTCAACCCTCTTTGAGAAGGTTGGTGGTTCTATGAAACAAATTTCACATAAAAAAATGAGTTTTAAGCACAGCATTAAAACTCAGTCAATAACACATTTTTATAAATTTGTATTACTGACCTTTAAGTTTAGCAACAGCCTTAGTGGAGACTCTCCCCACATCATTGGATATGACACACTGATAATCTCCCACATCTGCACTGTCAAAGGTCTGGATTTCTAGCCTTGCCAAGGAATCTTGAGAGATGATTTTATATTTTCGATCACTGGTGATGGCTTTCTTATTCTTTGACCAGCTGATTTCAAAAGGAGCTGTTCCTTTGACCTCACACTCCAGCTGAGCTGCTGCTCCCTTCACTGCCTCGACTGTCTGCAGCTCTTTTCTAATGGATGGTGGCTCTGCGTTTTCAGAAGTGTTCCATAAGTACATGTTATTTTCTTAGCAGAATTTTTCTTAACAAGTCTATAAAAAAACATTTAACAAACCTTTAACAGCTAAATTGGTGTTGCAGCTCTCACTGCCAGCATTATTTGACACCTCACAGGTGTAACTGCCACTGTCTGTTAGTAAGAGATTCAGTACTTCCAATGAGGCAATTCCATCCTTGAAAGAAATGTGATATTTTTCTCCATGGCTAAGCTCTCTCTCATTCCAGAACCAGTGGATGTGGAGTTCTGGTGACCCTTTGATGGTGCACTGTAAGCGTGCATCTATTCCTTGTTTCCATGTTACCTTTGGTTCCATTTTCTTGACAAAGGTAGGGGGCTCTGAAAGGGGTTTTGTGTTCAAACATTTTAAAATAAAAAAAAAGAATTCAGAAAAAAACACAAGAACAAAGACAGAAGATAACCAGAAAAGACAAAAAATACAAAGCAACAAGATCGCAGTGTACAATGTTAGCATCAGCTTGCAATTGGCTGAAAACAAGTCATTAGCGATAATCCACCACTTCCTTTCAGGAGACTCGTGTTTTCATCAAAGCTAACAGGAAGATCATCCTTAGGATCTTACCTTGCACTGCTACCACAGCCTCACACGATGAGCTGCCAGCCTCATTTGTGGCTATGCACATATACTTCCCAGAGTCCTTCAGTTTGGACTTCGGAATCTCAAGAACAGCCACTTTGTCCTCAAAGGACACTTTACTATCCATGCTCTGGTGGACCTTTTTGCCATCCCTGGTCCAGGTGACGGTCACACCAGTGTCCTCGTCCACCAGGCACTCCAGCCTCAGCGGCTCATTGACAGCGGCTGATACTGGCTCAATGGTCTTAACAAAGCTGGGCTTCTTGATAACCTTGAGCTCTGTGGTAAAGGTAGCAGCGCCAACACTGTTGGAGGCCTTGCAGAGATAAACTCCCTGGTCAGTCAGCTCGAGACTTTTAATGAGAAGGGAATACTTGTTCTTTTCACATTTCATGACATAGTTCCCTGTGGATGAGACAGCTATGTTGTCCTTGTGCCAGACAACGTCCATGGGCGAGGATCCAGTGACTGAGCACTGGAATACAGCTTGTTTGCCAACATATAAAGTCATTGGGTCTGGTTTTGATACAAATACTGGTGGATACATTTCTATGGAGAGCAGGTAGAACACACAAAATGATGATCAAACTTTGCAAACTGGAAAAAGACACCAGCATGATAAATACAACAATGTGTGCTATCTCATGGAGAACAATGTTCATGTAAACATGAGGACATGAGATCCTCCCAACCACAACATAGTGCCAGACAAGCCACCAAGCAATCACTTTCACATTGCATCATAAAGATTGAGCGTGAAAGTGTGTATATAATTCTCTCTCTCTCTCTCAAACATTTGTCAAGCAATTATTTAAAAGGAGGTCCCCGCTGGGGGCTTACCAGTGACAATGAGTGAGGCGGTACAGCTGGCAGTGCCGTGCTGGTTTGAAGCTTTGCAGGTGTATTCACTGCTGTCAGGTTTAACTGGATTCAAGAGCTCCAGAGAGGAACTCTTGTGGCTGCTGAGGATCCGGTATTTCTCGCTTTGTCTGATCTCGACACCAGACTTGTACCACTTGAAGGTCACACTTGGGGCATCCTCGATCTCGCATTCGAACTTGGCATGGCCACCAACATTTATCTCCAGAGGCGTGATTTTCTGCCTAAACATAGGTGGCACTGAGGCAGAAGAACAAGAACAAATTAAAAGGTCAATGTTAGTAATGACATCTTTTAAACGATGTAATGTATGCAAACAAGTGAAAGATTAAGAGCAGGAATGGTGGGATGTGTAACGATGGTGGAAAAGATTCATTCTGTGGAAAAAAAAAGCAAGAACACAAGCCCCAAGTTTCCACAAAAAGAGGATTTGCTTATTTTTTGTGATTTTCATAGGGCTAGGGTTCAAGCTAGATGGGGGAGAAAGAGGTTTTTAAAGATGAAGCAATGTTGAAGCTCTGGAGGCATGCAGATGAGGAATGAATAGACCTGGCAGGTTGTTCCAGATCAAAGGTTCAAAACAAAGTCACACATGCAAAAGTGATCATGGAAGGACCATGAAAACTGCCCGAGAGCTGAGATCATGACACTCAATACAGCTTAATGTGCATGACTGACATGATTCTGGACTTCAGACAATTGCTAGCTGTAGAGTGATGAGTTAGTCCAGTGGTCCTCATGCTGAGCCATGAAACGAATATACAGACCAGAATGAAATATGAATCATTTTATGGGAGGACAATGGTTGTGATTTAATGCGTTTGAGTGAACTTTTTGTTATTCTCAGGGAAAGGGGATGAACGAATGAACGTTACATTTAATTTTCCCGGTATCAAACCTCTTGAGACCACAGTGAGTCTTGAAGACGTTGTAGTCCTGCCGGCTTCATTCTCAGCCTCACAGACATATTCTCCTTGATGTCTCTCCTTAACAACTTTGGTGATAACCAGTGTGTAAGTGTCATGGTCTTTAGAACACTTGAACTCTTTGCCAGATTTCACCAACTGTCCGTTGAAAAACCAGTTTACCTTTGTGACATATTTAATGGTAGTGCTTAAGGTTACTCTGCTGTCTTCCTCAATGGACAGGTCATCAAGGGAGGTGATGATTGCAGGGTATTCTCTGCGTTCTGGTTGAACGACTGAGATCTCCTCTTTGACAATCTCCTCCTTGTGCTGCTCATGGATACTGACATTCAGAGACTGCTCTGAGGGTACAGTGGTTGGGGGGAGGGTGGTTGTAAGAATGGTTGCGCCAACATCTCTTTCTTGGCTTTTAACCATGACTGACCTCACCTCTGTCTTGGCCACCTGCACTGTCTGCTCAAAAGCTGTGTGAGTCTCAGTGGAAATTTTGATCAGAGATGAGATTGAACCTGCTATCTTTGTTGTCTTAGATTCCTGTACCACAACCTGCTGCGCAGCTGTAGCACATTCAACCGCCATTCTGGACTCAGTCTTGAGTGCAGCAGCCATAGACTGAGCAGCAGTGATATCTTTAGTGCTCTCTGCCACACTCACTGTCTCCACCATGGAGGAAAGCATTTGCTTTGAGTGACTTGAGGTGAGCAGTGCCCTTTGAGGTTTATCTAGCTGCATAGTACCAGGCTGATCTGAAGTCAGAACATGGGCTTCCTGGTACACAATGGAGTGAAAAGCTGCCTGGAGTTCAGTCCTGAGGTCAGCTGTCTGAGGATATTCACCCTCGAAAGCCAGAGTAATCTCCATGGGTGCACCCGTTGTCGTGATCAGGTATGTGAACATGGCCCGCTTGGGCTCTCTCTGAACTTTGACCTCCTGTACTTCTAAAGTCTGGAGCCTACCTACAACATCAGCCAATAACACTGGCTGGTCACTGGCTACAGCAGACTGCAGAGCATCTCTGAGCTGGTGCCGTATATTCACACTGGATGCTTTTGGGATCGGAATAACAAAGGTCATCTCTTTGGGAAGAGCTTTATTGTCTTTGGATTCTGAGGCCATTAAAGACAGCTCTGGCTGGGTAGAGACACTGACCTGAGTGGACTCAGATTTAATGATATCTTGAGAGGCCTCGCCCATTAGCACCTGCTTCTCATCCATCACTATTGACTGCCTGACTGACTGTCCCTCCTGGATTTGAACAGCAAAGTCCTGCTCTGTTGCCTCTAGAAGGACACTACTCTCAGTGGAGATCTCCTTCTCCTCTATCTGGATCGACTCTGTGGGGACCTTTAGTTCTACGGCTGTCTGGCAGGTGAATGTATCCACATCTGTAAGACTCTCAGTGTGACCAGCCTCTAAGGCCCAACTGTCTGCCACACTGGTGACATTCATCACATTCCAACGATCCTCCTTCTGCACGAGTGCTCGCTGCTGCTTGACATCAGCGGTGATTGGTGTCTCCTTTGGCAGCTGCATGGGCTGAGAGGACAGCTGGAGAATGGTTTGAGGCTTGGGCTCCATCCGTAACTGAGACTTAACTCCAGTCACAGACAAATCAAGCTCAGAGTGATAATCCGCTATGAATTCTCTTGTCTCCTCAGAGATTGCCGATTGATTCCTGACCTTTTCTGGCTTCTGTGTCGCTGTCTGGTGGTCGGGCTTCTCAATTGCAAGAATACCCTCTTTTTGTAGTGGTTCCACAGACAGGGCTGACTGCCAATGGAAGAGTGCAGGGGCCTCTTTCTGGGGCAGAATGTTTGAAGTGCTAGCTTTGCCTTCAAATTCAAATGTGTCCTCAAAAACTACTGTCCTCTGCTCATCCTGGCTAACAGTATGCAGAAGAGTGGGACTCTTCCTGGTGCCTGCCTGCTCTGGGGCTGGCTTCTCACAGGTGAAGCTGGACTCAGATGGAAGAAGGTCCTGGTCTGTGATGACCTGCAGGTGCAACAACTGCTCTTCTTCTATCTGAGACTGAATGGAAATGGCACTATCCAAACTTGGCAAGTGCTGAGTTGGTTCAGCCTGCAGTATGTGCTTCTCTTCTGTTGCAAAACCTGCCATCATCGGTTGATCCCTACAGAGATGAGCTGTCTCATCAATCGGCCTCTGCATGGTGATCTTAGACTCCATGGAAAGAGTCTGTTTAGATTCACTGACGGAGGCCAAGACAAGAGGATGCTGTTGTTTGTGAATTGAGGACTTGAAAGCAGAATCTGCTGTTGCTAGTTCAGTTGTGTGGCTCTCTGTAAGCTCATATTTCTCTGCAGACTGGGCTGAGTACAAGATCTTAACACCCTCTTTAACCTTGTAGCCCTTCTCCTCTTGTGATTTTGGGATGTCCTGGGATTGCTCACTCAGAATGGACAGTGCCACCTCAACCCCATGCCCACTGACTAGATGTTTAGGCTCTGAGGTGGGCTTAACAGAAGTAGACTTTCTGTTGGACAGCGTCTCTGTGCTAACAGTAGAAAGTGGGGTGATCTCCTCAGCTAAAGCTGTCCCCACCTTTGATCTCTTTTCTCTTGCTGCCTGGAGCTCAATAACCTCAGGGCTCTTAATTCGATCACAGTGCTGCTCTGTGAGGTCTTGACTCTCTTCGATAGATGATGTGAATGCCGCCATGTGAAGCTGCTTCAAAGGAACAGCTGAAACTTGAGGTGGGTGGGTGGGAACCACAGACACCCGCTCCTCTACTTCGTGGGACTGAAGCACTGCTGCCTGGTGGGTCAGCTGTTCGCGATGAATAGAGGCAGCTGAGATTTTTAGATCTGTGAGGGAGCCCACTTGCTCACTGGGAATGATCTGCCGGTCTTCTGTGCCAATGGTGTAAACCATTTGGTCACACCGAGCTCGATCCTGGCCTGGGAGGTTGACCTGGTACAAGCGAGACTCTGTTGCCTGTTCCGTCACTGAAACCTTGTAAGCTTTCTTCTGAACCACTGTTGGCTGGTCCTGCTTACGAGACACAGAAACTGATTCCTTGAACACAACAAGCTCGGCACTACAAGACGCCTCCCCAAACTGGTTGGAAGCTTTACACGTGTATAGACCACTATCCTCCTGTTTAACACCCTTAATGTTGATGAAGCCAGATCCATCTGGGTTGGCTGTAATGCCACAGTCTCCTCTAGACTGTATCTGGAAAGCCCCCTTGAACCATGTTACATCAGGGAGTGGATCACCACTGGCTTTGTAACTAAAAGAAACCTCTCCTCCCTCTGAGCACCTCACAGGTTGGATCTGAACTGTGAAAATCGGGGGCTGACCGGGGATTTTGAACATTTTCTCAACCCATTTCTCTGCCTGGCTAACATCAGGCTTTTTCACTTCGAGATATGTGGTGCATGTTGTCTTGCCGAATCTGTTGGTGGCAGTGCAAGAATACTCGCCCTCATACTCAGCTGTGACTTGGGTGATTACTAATGTGTATTCCTCCTTTTTCTCAATAAGCTTGTATATAGAAGAACTCTTGATCACTTTTCCATTGTGAGACCACTGAACTGTTGGCTTTGGCACCCCTGACACTCTAACGGTGAACCTGGCCGTCTCCCCAGTGGTTACAGCTTCCGGAGAAAGCTGTGTGAGGAAAACTGGCTTTTCTTTTTTCTTCTCTAAAGTGGAAGAGTAACATTGGGACTCTGGCTTGAGTTCAAGTGTTTTTGTTTTCAGTGGTAACTGGACATCAGTGTAGTAGGACTCCTCTTGTTTTTCCATGGTGGTGATGGTGGTGCTACAACATTCTGTCAGAAAACATTGAGCAAGACTGAGAAGAATATTCACAACACAAATGCAATGATTTAAATAATTCACTCTCAGAAGCAGATACTAAAAGAAATTCCTCTTCAAAAAACATGATTTTAAGTTCACACAAGCATTTTCTTGTTATTGAATAGAATACAGTAGAATAGATTCTATTCTACTGTATTCTATGATTTTTAAGTCCACACAAGCACTTCCTTGTTATTGTTCAGTGCAGGAGAGAAATGCTAAAAATAAATCAGGAGGTCAAAGGTTTTTGTATATTTTCCTTTAGATGTCACACTAGATTCTCAATAACTGAGGCAAAAGTATTGAATTGTTTATCTGTAAAAAGTGTACTTAATGAGACACTTACTGTAAGTGCATGCAATTTGCTACAAACAAGATACTTTCCAGTTCTATTAGATATTGGAAATATTGGCTGAGTTTAATTCTGGGAACCCTTTAAAATGACAACCGCTCTTAACCAAAAACCACCCTTTGAAGGATGTTTTTTGTTAAAATTTTAAATAAGGTGGGTTTATCTAGAGAGGAGAAAACCGATGAAAAGTTAGCTCCGCCCAGTGTTTTTAATTCGACTAGAAGGGCTCTTGTAGTCTTAATTGTCATAACAAATGTCATAGTCTCATTTTTCCATTTTGTCCATCAAGAATTGTGGGAGATATTTTCTTGAATGACTAAATAAAACTCCATTTAGTAAACAAGCATTTTTTGAATTTTTAATAAAAGATACTTTGTCAGAAATGCTATTTTCTGATGCATCAGATTTGTTCACAGTTACAAGACAGCACGGCTGTTGTGTTCGCATTGAACACAGAGAAAGATTTATCTACATGGAGGTGAGTGTAGCATGAGGAAAAGATTCGCACAAGTCTGACAAGTTAGATGAGATGAACAGATGAATATAAAAAAACATGTTTAACAGAGCAAAGTTTAGACTAAATTCATGAAAAAATTCACACATTCTGCAATAAATACATGGCTTTTGAAGCCCTTTGAGACAAACTGTTTGTGAAAATGGGCTCTACAAATAAAATTGCCTTGCCTTGCTTTTGAAACTGTAAACTTTCAGCAAATAATTTATTCTAAAATTGATGCATAATGTGTGGATTTCAACAGTCTTTCTATGTGTGTAGGTAGCTTTTACATTTGACAACGAACCAAGCAAATGTCAGATGTAATAACAATAAAAAAGGTCAGACCCCTTTTTGGGCTCATTAAATATTTTATTATACAAACTCTGAGACAACCAACCATGAAATCTGTACAAATTAACCATACATTTCTGTCTCAGAGTCATGTGTTTGAATTGACTTAATAGTTATTAAACTTAAAGATCGTTCCTACTCTTACATCTCTAAAATTACACATATTTACAATACATCAAACCATATTGAACATATGATGAGGTTTCACAGTGATATACCTTTTTTTTAAATTACCCCCGCAATGGTTTCATTCCACTGTGAATTCATTCACAGAAAACACAAACAAAGCTGTCGCACAAACTACAATAAATTACAACTGACATGTCCAGATTTACTTGACACTAGATTAGAATATTCATCTCACAATTCTCAGTTTTTCACTGTTTGACTGTTATGAAAGTGGTTTAAATATCAATCCTGTTTCTTGAAATATTTCAATAACAATAACAGCAGTGTTTGTGACATTTATCAAAGACTTTTGTTTTTTATTGATTTGCTTATTTGTTTCTAACATGGATTTTGATGAAAAATAGTGGTTGAACAAAAGTGGGGCCTATATATTTATTCTATTTCATTGGTTAACTGTTTCCCAAAACAAAAATCTGAAACTACATTCGAATGTTACAGTGAACTCTAAAAAAAGTAACATCTATCTCGATTTATTGATTCAGTTCCAGTCGTGCTAATTAAATTGTTGATCATTTTATTAATTTCTCCATTGTTATTTTTAATACAAATGATTGGAGAGAAATCTATAATTTGGCTTTGCAGCATCACACAATAATGTTATGTCTTTACGCCTTTGAGAAAAGCGATGCCCACTATTCCTGGTTGTCAAAACTTCCATAGTGCAAACACAGGTGACGAACACGATAAAAACAGACTGCTAATGTTAATCCTTTAAGCTGTTTGATTTTGACACGGAAGAAATTATTTGATAATTTAATTTCCGTGTCATTAAGGATTTTCCAATTTACCAAGGTGCTCTTTAAAGTGTTTCAACAAAACAAAGGCAAACGTAAACCCAGAACTTTCATGATCTATAAATGTGACACAACCAACATTCAAATCAACCAAATGAAGTTTCACACAATCCATTCCCATAAATGAAGCAAAAAAACGTGACAGCAGATAACACTGCAGCGAACCTTAGCAACACATGACAACAGTCACATGACAACAGTCACATGACAACGGCTGGCTGCTCAAAGATAAATGCTGCGTCCGAACTGCCAAGTGCCAACCTACGTCCTCCTCCTCCAACCTAAACACGGCGGCACCATTCAGACACCCTAGAAGATGGTGGTGAAGCACGACCTCTGCTGGCAGAGCACAGACACTGCAATTAGTTAGACAGCACCAACGAAAGCCCCACCTGCTGGCCTGACTGTGGTACTGCACTCCACTCTGACCACACCTTTCACTCATCCTCTATTATTAAGCACATTAACGCACCTTTAGTCATCAACAACTATAAATGTTAGTGTTCATCAGAATGGGAGACTGTTGGTGGCGCTAACTTGGCTTGAGGGTCCACAAGTTTTTAGGGGACGAAGAAGAAGTCCGCGGTGCATTGTGGGCCATAGGTTGCTCCGTAGGATGCACCTGAACCGACCTACAATGTGGGCGTGTTTAGGCTGGACTTTAGGTTGTGAAGTAGGTCGCTACTCGCGCCAGTTGTGGTTTTGGACAGCCTGCGACCTGCTCTGAGACCTACCATCAGACCTACTTGGCAGTTCTGATGCAGCAAAAGTCACTATTTCAACTGTGTTCGGTCAGTTTTAACAGGAAGTCAACGGATGTGATTCATAACCCTACTAATCCTGCATACTTTGATTAAAACCTGTAATTTGTGTACAGTCTAAAACAATGAAAAAAGACGGCAGTTTTTACCTTGAGCCTTAAAAAGCACCTGAATTGGCCAGTGTCTTATAGTACCATTTTGTTCCACAAGAGGCAATAGTGAGTAATTGGCACAGCAGTAACTGCACCAGAAGTCTGCATTCATTCTACAGAGTGTGGCTGAGGACTTTATATACTGCTACTTCACTTCATATAATTCGGCTTGTTGTAGCCATGTTTTAAAAAGCATCTTCGCGTGCATCAGGAACTCGTGAAATGCTGCCTCAGCCGGGGGTCTTACAGTGGTGAAGCATCAAGCAGAAGTTCTGCTTTCTGAAATGCCTCAAACTGCTTTCAGAGCAGTTGCTTTCAAAAGTAGTATTGGTTTATCATCCATGTTGACTCTTCATCTCTGTGACATTGCGGAGAAAATGCAATCCTAATGCAATTTTGGGGGCCTGTATTTTTTGAAAAGTTTCAGAATAATCAACTTTTTCCTGTGACACTGACCAAAATATATTTTATATGTCTGCATGGCATCTTCGAGGAAGCTAACTTACTTTAGTTGACTGCATGATGATGATGATTAAGCGTTTTCACACATCACATCACACAGGACATAAGTGTAACTGCGGTCCTTAAAGGTCATTTGAAAGCAACGTTTTTACAGACTGCCTTTACTTGCCAGTGATGCCTCATGTTGCACCTGGCTATAAAACAAATCAGTTTCATGCAAACCCTTAATCATAATCTTAAGTAAAACCACACTTGCGTCATAAAACAAAAACTGTACATTTATCTTTGTGCAACCAGCCCTCCAACCGTCAACCTTTAAAACACTTTCAGCAGTGCTGAAGTCTCAGTGGACCCAGTTGTGTTCTGGATTATGCATTTATACTCACCAGCATCATCCTGGGTTACATTGGTAATGAGCAGATTAAAATGGCCTGCAGTTTTCTCTTGGATTAAACACCTGTTGTCCCTGACATGCTTGCCATCTTTGTACCACTCAGCTGTAGGGTTTGGCTTACCGCTTACCAGACACTGGAGGATAACAGGCGTCCCTACTGCTGCTGTAACATTAGTCAGAGGGATGACACATCTAGGAGGTGTCTCAGTCACATGGAACTGGAAGCTACACATATCAGAGGACTTCCCTTTAAACTCGATCTTGTCATCTTTTGCTGGCTCAGCAAATACATCAAACTTAACACTTACATATTTCTCTCCATGTTCGCTCATTTCATTGTCAGTGTTAGCCACAAGCCTGACTGCTCGTTGTGACTCATCTTCTTCTTGCTGAAATTCAAACTCAAGCTCAATTTCCGATGCCTGTTCATCATCAAATGTCGTATTGCCAACCATCAAGTCAAACTTCTGTGGCTGGACTTTGGCACTGCCAAGGGACACTGCGGTCAACTCTCGACCTCTGGTCTTCCCAGAGAAAGCCTGAGCACTTAACACCACCAGAGAGGCTCGGCACAGTGTCTCTCCAACAACATTGATGGCCCTGCAGCTGTACACTCCGCTATCTTGAGTTGTGACTTTACAGACCCTCAGGAAGTGGTTATCCCCATCAGACGAGTGCAAATATTTTTTAGTATTATGAGGAATTTTTTTGTCACCTTTGAACCAGGACACAATTGGAGATGGAATCCCCATCAATGAGCACTCAAACATGACAGTGGTACCCTCTGGAGTTTCCATGTCACAGATGGGATTGATAAACCGTGGAGGCATCTCAGTGACCTCAAAAGCTATTTTCAAGTCAGGCTGCTCCTGAGTTACAAAGTCCACAGCCCCCTCCTCATAAATACTGGGTAGCACATCCAAAGATATGATCATGCTCTTGTTGTCGGCCGTGTACTCAGGAATGGTAATGATCTTTACCTGTTTCTCAAACTCTTTCACCTCATTTTCATCCAATTCTACTTCAAGCAGAATCTCCTGAGGGGACGGTGAGCGAGATGAATCGTCTTCCTCTACATCAAACTCCATCACATGCTGATGGGTGACAGCAGGCGGAGCTGGCATGAATTTCACTTCCTGGGATACAACTACAACTAAAGCAACACTTCTGGCTTCACCCACATAGTTCACAGCCTCACAGATGTACTCTCCCTGATCTGCTTTAGTAGCATTGTGAATTGTTAGAGAGATGCTGTCACCTTCCCTGTCCATTTTGACTCTATTGTCTGCCAACAGTGGTGTTTTGTTGCAGAACCATTTCACCTCAGGGGAGGGAAGACCAAAAACCTCTGCATAAAATGTTAAAGCATCATTTTCAATCACTCTTTTCTTCATAAGGGGTTTGAGGAAAGCAGGAGGGATTCCCTGCACTTTCTCCTGAAGGGTTGTCAGGCCAAGTGACCCTTTATCCATGGCTAGAAATCGAATCTTGTCCACATTTATTCCAGGGGCAGTTGCTTCAATATCCTCATCAGCAGGGGATGTCAGGAACTGAACTGGTGAAAAGAACCTGTCACTGGAGTCTCCTGTTGAGGATCTTTTATGTTCCACAGGGGAGAAAGGATATTCCTGCGGGGTCATAAAGCCACCAAGTGCATCAGAACTGGGGGTTTGGAAGGACATGGGAGACTTGGGAGTGTGAATGGATTCTTCAGTTGGCTGTGAGATCTCAGTAGATGAGCCCGGGGTGTAGAACCTCTCCGCTACCTCGGTGATCTCTTCACTTACAGTGCTGCCAATTTCTATTGACATTTCTGATTCAGGGGACAGGGGCCTTCCCCAGACTGTTGGAGGGTTGTAGTAGTCATAGACAGCACCAAAAGTGACCTCCTCCTCCTCCATGGAGCCGACTGCTGCTGCTTTACTCTCCGAGCCAGCTCTTTCCGGTGTAAGTTCACTGGATTCGTGGGAGGCAGCACATTCAGGCAAACCAAGAGGTTTAATGCAACTGTCTACCTTTGGTTTAACAATGATTGGTTTAGTTTTCGGCATTTCCTGCACATCAAACTTCTCATCTTCACTCTTGATTTGTGTTTGAGATCCAACTTGATCACCGGCCATAAATTGCTCTGACACTTCAGTCACATCAGCCTGGGAGTCTGGCAAACTAACAAAGACACCACTGTCCATTGAGGGCTCTGGGTTGGAAACCAGCCCCTCCCTCACAAATTTTCCTAGAGAAGACCCCGAGATTAAAATCAGTTCCTCACCAGAAAATTCAGCTTCCTCACTCACATGCTCCTCCCCCGACATAAAAATGTCTCCCTCAATACTTTCTTTTGCCTCTTCTTTTATTTCTGCCAACTGCTCCACAGCACAAGCACCTTCTGCAGGACTCACCATCTCATCAGGCTCACTATGAACAGAGAAAGACCCTGTCGCTGCACTTTTTCTCTCAGCCAAAAGTGATTGAGGAAATCCTTTAGGCTTGGGCTTCTCAAGTTTTTGGGCTCGAATTGAAGTTCTGACAGAGTGTTTTACTGCAGGCACTCTCTCAGTCTCAAGAGGAATGAAGCTACTTGTCCTGTCAAATGTTTTCACAGCCCCCCCTTTCTCCATCTGTACCCCACCCACCGGCATTTGTTCAGGACTACCAGCGGGTTTCTGAGGTTTAAGCTGAATCAACTTTGGAGACTCCTGCATTTCCTCTATGAATTGTTTGACTGCATCATGACATTCTGCTGAAACGGTTCCATCTTCAGTATTAACAGATATCCCATCAATCTCATTGTCTTTCTCCAGAGAAGATGTGAGCTGGGAAGTCTTTGAACAGACATGTTCATTTGTGCGAGGAACTGTTAGAGAAGAAAACTCTTCCCCTAAATCAGTGAATTCAAGGTCTGCTGCAAAAGCTAAAGCTTTGAGAGGATTTTTCATGGTAGCAGCCACGCCAGCATCACCCTCGACATGTAAGTTGCCAGGTTTAGATCCAATCAATGGCTCTTGCTCCTCAAGAGGAATGGCAACTCTAGGTATAAACTTCTGAGGGAAAAATGTTGTTTTATTTTGCTCCCCTTGGAAGGTAGGTGTCATTACTGCAACTGGTGAGTCTGATTCAAAAGCTTGTTTTATCTGAGCCACTTTAATCACAGCAGCAGAAGCTTGTAGACCACAACCGGATACAGTATAGGAGTCTCTAGAGACACTGGATTTTGGGGCTTTGACAACCTCCTTTGATATGTCATGGGAACTTTCAACTTTATCTTTTGATTGAAGTTCTGCCTTGAGAAATGACACATCACAAAAGCTTGTAACTTCTCCCAGCTTATTTCTAGCTACACATGTGTATATTCCAGCATCAGTGTACGTAAAATTTTTGATATAAAGCCTGTAAGTTTGACCATGTTCTTCAAGTCTGTGTTTCCCAGCTGTGATTTCAAGGCAAATGTTCTCATAGTACCATGTGACCTCTGGGGAAGGTTCACCTGTGATTACACATTCTAGCACAGCAGTGCTGCCATCAGAGCAGGTGATATTCTCCAGTTCACTAACCACATGAGGAGCCTCACCTACA
Organism: Aulostomus chinensis; assembly: GCF_037954235.1. Lineage (NCBI taxonomy): Eukaryota > Metazoa > Chordata > Actinopteri > Syngnathiformes > Aulostomidae > Aulostomus > Aulostomus chinensis. The sequence goes on from NC_141331.1 coordinate 775,363, forward strand.
ACATCAAAGGAGAAAGTAAATTTGTGTTGAGCAGTCTGAGAGGTTCTGTCATCAGTCGGCACATTTGAGACACTGTCTGCCACGACCTGAGGTCTATCCACACTGCTTTCCTCTGTCATCAGAGGCACAGGAGAGGCAGCAGTTATTCTGATCTCCACAGGTGAAGATTCGTCTAAGCAGTCTAAGCAGTGGCGTCTGTGGACCCCCACCTGAGGGACCTGTAGTGATGCCTTTCCTTTTTCTGTGGGGGGCTGAAGTTTTTCCTCCTGATTTTCTTCATCCCTCTCTGGATCCTCTGTTACTATCACCTTCTTAGTGACACCTCTCACCACTTTTTTATCCCAGATCTCAAGAGTTGCACTGCACATGGATTTGCCATATTTATTGGTGATGACACAGTCATATGTCCCCTGGTGATCTGTTGTTGGATAGAAGATTGTGAGCTTTGATTTATTGGATTTGCTCATGACATCATAGTCAGGGTTGTCAACCAATGAGTGTCCATCCTTGAGCCAAGAGACTGTGGGCTGAGGGTCACCCTGGAAATGGCAGGTAAACTCTGACATCTCACCGGTACGTACTTTGACTGAGGATATTTCTTTCACAAATACGGGATGAGAGCCTCCGACATTTGTATCCCCAGCCCTCATGATCTTGGACTTCTGAGACTGGTTAACACCCACTTCAAAATGATCCACTACAGAAACTCTTTGTTTTTTGGTTGAAGCTCCATATTCAAGTTTTTCTACACCAGTTCCCCCGCCTAACCTAGAAAAGTCTTTGCTACTTTCCTCTTTGCTCAGACCTACAAATTCCTTCCGTTTTCTCCATGCACTTCCATCTGGGGGGGTTCCTAACCCTCTGTCATCTCCCAAGTCTTCTTGGAATCGACTGTTGGATTTGTCGGCAGTCATAGCATAATCCACTCTCCTCAGCTTCCAGTCTGCCTCTATTCCCAGATCATCCTGAGGACTATGACTTGGTGAACCTCTCCTGACTGAAGGCAACTCTCTGAAAAGCTCATGAGCACTGTCCCCTTGGGCAGAAGCAAGTTCATATCCTCCATAAGGTCCACTGGTAAGCTGGGAGGTAGAGTATCCCTGAACCTGACATGCTTCATTTTTGACAGCCATTGATTTTGAAGAGCAGGCAGTTTGAGCAGGCATATCTGAATGGTGTGTTAAATCAGCATGCAAAGGAGGAGGATTTGCTATGAAAGAGGTAGAGGGGTCATGCTCAACTGCATGTTGAAGAGGTGAAGCTTTCGTCATTTGTAAGTCACCAGCAAGTAAACTGTCTTCCAGCAGGGGTCCTTGGCTATACGAAGCTACATGGACAGATGAAGGTTTTCTTGCCACTGCAGGTACACAGGTTGATTCTGCAAATGGAATTGGAAAAGTATTGGGACAAGTATCATGAGTAGCACCAGCATGATGGTGCTCACTTGATGGGGACATTGTCTGAAGTGGCACCCCATAGCAAAATTGTTTACTGTAATTGTCCACAGCCCACCCAGACTCCAGTTCAGGCACTTCCTCTTGTTCAACTACATCTGTTTGCCATTTAAGTATGCGTTGAGCCAGTGCTTCCTCCTCACTTACAAGGTACTCACTGTCCCTCTGCAACCTGGTTTCACAACCTTCTGTTGTCAGTTTACTAACTGTGGGCCACTGTGGGCTACTATTCAGCTGATTTTGGAGATCGGCAGAAATGGATTCCCTCAAGAGGATTTTTTCTTCTTCTTTTCCTGGGGAAGTCCTGCCACAAATTACTTCATGTTGTTGCATTAGTTCTAAAGCTGAAGCACCAGTATTATTTCTGATACCCTTCGTGGTCCTTTCTGTCTCCATTGGGGGATAACGCTCAACCCAGTCGGACTCCGGTTTGACAACTTGTTCCATCAGAACATCCTGTTGCCATTTCATTATCCGCTGAGCAAGAGCTTGCTCTTCACTGACAAACTGCTCACTCTCAGTCGCCAGCTCAGATATGTTCTCCCTTGACAACTGGAGCTCACGCTCTTCTCTAGTTGTACCACACAACATTTTTTCTGCTCTTACTTTTACTCTAGGGGACACCTCAGTTTCTACTCCTGCTGCACCATCTTTCATTCTTGAGAATTTTTCTTCCTGCACGAGCGATGCATCCATTTCCAATTCTTCTGACGTCCTCTCTCTGGCTTTAGTCAAAAGAGAGATTTGTTGTTGGTCTCCTCTATTCAACTTTTGTTTCAACATGACAGTGTGGTCAACAGTTCCTTCGTCCTCAACCACTTCCTGCTGGGTATAAATATAGCCAACAGGCTCTAAGTACTCCGTCTTTGCTGGCATGGGCAGATCAGTTTCAGGGTAGAATGTTCCTTCTTCTGACATCTCCATGCTTTTCTGACATTTCCTGAATCGCTGGACCTGGAGTTCTTCCTCACACTTTATTTGTTCAACCTCAAGACTCTTCTCATACTGAGCCCTCAAAGACTCATTTGGCCCAACTGTGTCTGATGGTTTCTGATCTGGCGTTGGAGCTTCACTGTGAAACCTCTCCTTGACAGATCTGATAGACCTTGTCCTAGGCAATTCTCTAAGACTGGCATCTGCTCTTGCAGGTAACGGTTCAGCTTCAGCTCTTCTTGCATGTACTTTGGGCATTTGTTGTGCAAACATAACCGGCACTGCAACTTCTATTTCATGTTCTCCAAGTTCAACTTCAGGGGGTGTGAATTTTGACAAAGTTGCAGCTTCAGGAACTGCAGAACTTGCCTTAATTCTGAGCGATTTATGAAAGGACAGGGGCAAATTCTCACTCTCTACAGTTGTTCTTTGCTTCATCACTTCCTGCTGGGAGTAGATGGGCTGCTCAGGTTCAATGTACTGTGTCTCCGCTGGCACGGGCAGACCAGTTTCAGGCTGAAGTGTTTTCCCCTCTGATGTCCTACTTATTGACTGCAATTTTCTCATCCACAGGGCTTCGAATTTTTCCTCGCATGCCATATATTCAGTCTCCAGACTCTTCTCATACTTAGCCCTCAAAGATTCCTTATATGGTTCAACTCTGTCTAATGGTTTGTCATCTGGTGTTGGAACTTCACAATGGAACCTCTCCTTGATGGATCTGATAGGCTTTGTCCCCTGCGATTCTCTGAGACTGGTGTCTACTGTTACAGGTGATGGTTCAGCTTTTGCTGTTCTTGTGTTTACTCGAGCCAATTTTTGTGGAGCTGCAACTGCCTCTTCCTGTCCTCTTAGTTTATCTTCAGGTGATTTGAATGTTGGCTTAATTACAGCTTCAGGATCTACCAAAATTGCCTTCATCTTGTTTGATTTATGGAAGGAGGGGGGCATGCCCTCAGTTTTTATGGTGTTTGGTTCCATCAACTTCTGTTGGGAGTAAACAGGCCCCTCAGGCTCTTTGTAAGTTGTCTGTGCTGGCATGGGCAGACCAATTTCAGTGTGAAGTATTTCCCCCTCTGACACCCTGCTTCCTTCCTGCAATTCCATGCCCTGCAGGGCCAAGAGTTTTTCATCCCTCTCCCTATATCCAGCTTCCAAATTCCGATCATACCGAGCGCTCAAAGAGTCCTCAAATGGCTTAGATCTGCCTGACACTTTGTCATGTGCTGTCAGAGCTTCACTATGCAAACTCTCCTTGCCACTAGTAACGGACCTTGACCGGTACAATTCTCCATATCTGGCCTTTTCTCTTGCTTCTGTACTAGTTGATGACTCAGCTTCTAGTTCCATGGTCTGTGCATTTAATCTAGGTGACTTTTGTGTCAAAGTTACCGGTGATGCACTTTCTACTTCATCTCCTCTAATTTTTATTTCTGCTGATTTAGGTGTTGACACGCTTGCAGCATCAGGATTCACCAACTTTCCCTTCATTCTGGGTGATTTATTGAAGGAAGGGGGCATAGCCTTGGTCTCTATGGCGCTTCTTTGTTCTGTTACTCTCTGCTGGGAGTGAACCTGCCCCTCATGTTCTATGTAGTCTGTTTTTGCTGGCATAGGCAGACCAGTTTCAGGGTGAAGTATTTCCCCCTCTGCCATACTGTTCCCTTCCTGCCATTTCATGAGCCGTAGGGCCAGGAGTTTTTCCTCACATGCCATGTATTCAGCTTCCACTTCAGCTACTCTAGAATTAAGTGTCTGTGATTTTTGTGCCACAATGACTGGCTCCTTACTTTCCACTTCCTCTCTTCTAACTTTAACTTCGGGTAATTTGAATGTCGACACAGGTGCAACTACAGGATCTACCAATTTCTCCTTTGCTTTCACCTGAGAGTAAATGGGCCCCTCAGGCTCCAAATACTGTGTCTCTGCTGGCATATGCGGGTCACTTTCCCGGTGAAATACTACCTCCTCTGTCATTCCACTTCCTTTCTGGCCTTCCCTCCTCAGTGGAGCCTGGAATTTTTCCTCACACTGCAGATGTTCAGCTTCCAGACTCTCCTCACACTGAGCCCCAAAGGACTCCTCATATGGTTTGACTCTGCCAGATGCTTTGTCATGAGGTGTTAAAGCTTCACTAAGGAACCTCTCCTTGAATGCTCTGATGGGCACTGACTGGGGCAACTCTCCAAGTCTGGACTCTGCTTTTGCTTTAGTTCTAGTTAATGACTCAGTTTTCATTTCTGCTACTTGAGCATTTGGTCTTGGTGATTTTTGTGCCAATAAGACAGGTGATTCATAGACCACATTCTCCCCCCTTAATGTTATTTCAGTCGATTGTAATGCTGACACAGTTGTAGCTGTAGGACGAACCAAACTTGCATTCATTTTGGGTGATCTATGGAAGGCTGGGGGCATGGTCTCAACATCCACAGTTCTTCCCATCTCCACCACTTCTTGCTCAGAGTAAATGGGCCCTTCGGGCTCTATGTAATGTGCCTCTGCTTGTATCGGCAGACCAGTTTCAGGATGAAATGTTTCCTCTTCTGACATCCTACTTCCTTCCTGCCATTTCCTGATCCGTAGGGCCAGGAGTTTTTCCTCACACTCCATGCGGTCAGCCTCCAGACTCCTCTCATACTGAGCTCTTAAAGACCCCTCTTCATATGGCTCAACTCTTGTAGTTGTTATACATTCTAATTCATCACTTGAGAACGTCTTCCTGATAGATGTGACTGGCTTAGGTCTCAACTCAGTGACTGGTGCCTCTTCATGAACAGGCATATATTCCCTACTTTCAGTGTATGCAGAAGTTTCTGGATATGATACTTCCATGTGTGGGTCTTCTGGATGATACTGGTGAGCCTCCAACTTAACAGACTTCGCCATGTGGTCAGCAACCATGCTGGGATGCTCAGTTTGCATCTGTTTGAAGCTATCATCTGCCTGTGATTCAAGACAACTCTCTTGTTTTTTGTTCTCTTGAAACTCTGAATAGTCCTGTTCTGATTTCATTTGTGTCTGTGGCACCATTGTATCAACAAGCTCACCTCTCATGATTTGAATGGCTCTGGTTCTGGACTGAGGCTCAAATGAATGCCTCACACGTGGCTGGGATAAATCCCTGCTCAAGTCTTTGCCTTGAAACTCCTTAGGACTCTCTCCTAAATCAAAAGGCCGATTAAAATGTGGGACATCAGAGAGAGAAACCGGTTTGACCCTGAGCCTTTCCACATAATCTGCATAGCTTGACTCACTGCCTACTGACTCTAACTCAAACTCAGTGGAGGACATGGTAGAGATTGAAAGCCTCTTCTTTTGCTGGACAGCTTTCTGAAGAGTGCTTAGTTTTGTTCTTACCTCATTGTGAAGGCTTTCAGTGTCACTGAATCGATCACTGTATCTGTCACTGCATCTATCACTGAACTTGTCACTGAAGCGAGCACCAGTGTGCCGGTCACAGTAGATATCGCTGAATCTATCGTTAAAGCGCTCAGATCTGTCAAACATGGGGGGAGGGGAAGGAGCACGCTCAGAAGCAGTCTCCAAACATTTAGACTCTTTCTCTGAGTCTTTTTGTTTTGAAGAGGAACTTGAACAAAAGTATACTGTACGCACCAGAGCTTTCTTAGATCGAGAACGCCCCCGATACACTTTTGACATCTTGTCAAACGGTGACCCTACGCACCTGAGGTCAACCCTTATTTTTCTCTCACTCCTCTGCTCTGCCATCGCATCTAAGCTTTCATGGACTTTAGCAGAACGTTTCACAAAGCCTAGGTAGTTTGCAGACTGCTCTTCGGTGAGTGACACCAATAATGAGGCCGTGGACTCTGCAGAGCCCTCAGTGTTGATCGCCATTACCTTGTAACTACCTGAGTCCTTTTCTTTGATGCAATCAATAACCAGACTAGTAGTGTGCATGTGCAACTTGCTGTCTGTACAGATGCTACGTCTACGCTCTTTAGGAATAGATCTGTTGTTATGAAACCAAAGAATAGTTGGAGCAGGACAAGCAACCAGTTTACATTTAAACTCCACTGGTTCCCCCTCCATAACTGACTGGAACTTGAGTTTCTTGGTGAAAGAAGGTTTGATGTTCTCCGTCCAAGAGCTTATGGAGGAGGTTCTGCTAGAGCAACGATTGGCCGACACCAGGCCTTGATCCAAGAAGTCCTCTGTGTCTGAGAAGGCTCCTCTCAGCTGTTGAGTGCCACTGAGTGTCATGCTGCTGTGAGACGTTTCCTCTTGGTTTTCTTGATGAAACAGCTCTGCAATCCAAAACAGATAAGTGTCAGAATAACACAGCCTCGAGTGGTAAAATGAGAGAAAGGATTTGAATGAATCATTAATGGAAATATTAAATGCATGCTAGGAGTCACAATGCCATAAGAAATAAGTTCACTCACCATATTTGTTCGAATAAACGCAAGACGTGATTCTTTTTATTAGAAACCTGCAGGAAGTTTTGATCCTTCGTCTGTGGAAATTTCTTCAAAACAAATTATTTATTATTCTTATTATTATTGTTGTTAAAAAAGCATACTTCCGAGGAGGACAGCTAACATTTGTTTTACTTTTTGGTCATCGCTTTGGCTGTTTGTTTGAATATTCCTTACCTGACTTGCAGACTTGGAGAATAAACGCCCTTTCTAATCCTTTAACTTAGGAAGAACGAATCACTCACAGGTGTCAATGAGAAGCAATGGCAAACATCTCTCATTCTTCTTTCAAAACAAATTAAGCAGTAAAATTGGGTGAGAAGGCGTTTATTCGAACTAATATAGTTTTCTGGTGTTATTTTGAATGCAAACCACAGGAATCACATCCGCTATCTGCAAGCCAGGCGAGGGAATATTTTGCAGGAGGAAGATCTCAATTCCAGATGCAGTAAACCTTCATATCTTTTAAAGGGTACTTAAAATCCAGAATCCTTAAAAGACACATATCCAGCACCTTTACAAGAGAAAGAGGAACCCTTCATGCCAAAGTGAAATACACTACTGGATGCAAAACCCAAGTGTCAGGAACTGATAAAAGCAGTTTGGATCAGTGTTCGTCTGGGAAAGGATTACCAACAGAAGAAAATACAGACAATTGGAATTTGACATCATGACACATAACGAGGACATGCATCTGTAGAAATTAAAAGATCATTTAAGTTGACAGATCAACATCATACTTTCAGACTCTAAAAGCAGATCGTGGATGCAGGCCAGCTCTAATGAACTCATGCATCCACACATGTGCTTCTTCTCCATCTTCTCAGCAGCTTCTCCAGGGAGCCTGATCTCCCATCACCCACCAACAGACCAGACCGAGTTAAACACCGCTACAGCGACTCAGCATGTGTGTCTGATAAAGGATGGTTGGAAATCTGCTGTGACCTTACCTTTGACTTCTTGCTCGATTCTGGCCTCAATCTCCTGTCTCACGTGAGTCACTGCAGAGGAAAGAGTCTCAGGTCAGAGGTCATCTACACCAAGATCATTGATTTCATAGAGCCAATGGCAGTCTTCCCACCTTTCCATCACATTCTTGTGAAAAAAAGGGATTTGAATTGTTGCAATTTGTCTTTGTGAACCAAAAAAAATTTATTTGTCTTTATGCATTTGGGGTCAAGCTTAACATGTGTAATCTAATAACACATGAGCACGACCTTGATAAAGTAGACAAATAAAAGCGATCTGAGGACACAGTGTGTGCAAAAGGGCTTTTAGAAATAATACTGAAACTTTTGCATCAAATATGGTGACTTGATGCTGCAGCTGAGCCATGAGCCGCAGTCTGAAATGTAAATGTGTTGCCCCATCCCCCTTAAACAAAACCAGCACCGGAGCAGTTGGGATTGAATATTGGGCATTCTAACATGAATAAAAGGCAAATGAATCTATTTAGCCTATGAGGTTTCAAAGGACCTCATGAGCCACATTGTGTTTTAATTCTTGTTAACAACAAGATTTCAAGGTGAGAAAACAACTAGTGAGAAAATCACTAGCACAGCACAGAGGCCTCAAATGACAGCCAGGAAGGTGAAGTTCCTGGAGGAGGGAAGTGAAGAGGTTACAGGTGAGGCCTCATGCAGGTTCCAGATGGTCCCAGTGAGGGTGGTGGGGGAAGGTGATCATCCCAGGAGTGAATGTCGAGGTTAGTGTGAATGGGCCAAGGCCCCCATTCATTTTCCTATCACTGGAAGTCCAACAATTCTAAATCTTTCACAGCATCCAGAAAAGATCAGAGCTGACCAATCGGGTCACTGATGTAGAAGTTGAGTCCCTTCAGGTCTGGTGATGCTGAGTCTGCTGTATGAGCAGAGGATCTGTAAACCCAAGTTTGGCTGCATAGACATAAGAATAATCACTGATGTTTATAGATTTTTATTGGTTATAGCTCTGATACAGCTCTGATACTGATGTTGCAGGTTAGTTCATATACCCGTGAGGTGTTTCATCAGGAGACGGCGAGGGGAGAGTGAGGGTGAATTAATCTCGCAGAATTTACATCATATCTGAGGGATCTGACAGGGGCCACCACAATTTACCTTCATCTTCTTCTTTGGTTATGGTGAGAGTGGCTGAGCAAGCAGCCTCTCCAGCACGGTTGGCCGCCCTACAGGTGTACTGACCCGCATGCTCCAAGAAAGCATCGACTATGATGAGTGTTGCGGTGTTTGTCACCTCATCAAAATGGAACACCAGGTTTTTAGTGGGCTGAACTGGCTGCCGGTTGTGAAACCAGCTGATCTCTGGCTTGGGCATGCCAGACACACATGCATGAAAGCGGGCCACCTCCCCATGTGGCACAGAGCAGCTCATGATTGGCTGGATGAAAACGGGCTTTTGGCCGATGGAGGCTTTCTCTAGACTGACGAGCCTGGTGGAGATGCGAGACTCGTCGGGAACATCCATAGATTGTTTTTGCCCTGAAAGGAAGTGTGTTTATGACTTCACAGTTTCATCTGGTTTCCATGGCTATCAATCAACTCAGGAATTGCTCATTTCTGACATCATCTGCTTTACTCAGGAACCCTCAGTTGATTTCTTTTGGAGGAATGTTCAAAAGGATTTTAAAGTTGATCTTCACTCTGAACCTTTATGATACTTATGTAATTGTGATGGTGCTGCCGGACATTAAATACCAGGGACCATGACCCCGACACATCCTGAGATTACTTCCTAATTGTCTTGTTTCCTCAAGATAAGTTTTCAGTGCTACAAACAAAATAACTGACAGCCAAAAGATACCAGATGTCTGTTGGACTGTCCTCATCATCGGTTCAGGGTTACAAGCAATTCTTGATGATAACAAACTCACCATCTAGCGTTAGTGTGGCAGAGCAGGAGGCGGTCCCAGCAATGTTTGTGGCCACGCAAGTGTACTCGCCCTCATCCTCGGGGAAAACTTGCGCGATCTCCAACTGACAGCTGTCGTCAAACTGTGACATTCTGAAGAAGTCCGACTGCCTGACCTCCTTGTCCTTGTGGAACCAGCTGATCTTCACATCTGGCAAAGGAGAGGGAGCATAATCAGAAAGCCTGTTTTTCAAGCGCAATAAAAATGTGTTTACGTTCTACTCAAGTGTTTTCAGCTGCAACTTGAAGCTCTTGTTACCATTAAATAGTCATAGTAAATAGTAAATAGTAATCTGTATTCTTACCATCTCCACGGACTCGGCACTGGAAGCGGGCTGGTTCTCCCTCGCGGGCTGAGGTGCTGCTGATGGGTGAGATGACAACAGGCGGGGCAACAGAAGCAGCCGAGTCGGGAGAAACCACCTCGGATACTGTGAAACACATGAATATGAATCCACACACATCTGGGTGCTGATGTGAACTACTTCCCTGCTCAGAAAACAACTTGTTTTACCTTCCACGTTGAGTGACGCGGTGCTGGTGGCAGTGCCGTAGTCATTCTTGGCCTCACAGTTGTACACAGCGGTGTCCTCAGGGAAGACTTCAATCAGCAGCAGGGTGTGCTCATCAGCGTCATGGAGGAACTTGCACTTGAAGCCTGGAGACAGAGCCTGCGAGTTCTTGTACCAGAAGACCTGAGGCTGAGGGACACCGCTCACCTGCACCGAGAAGCGAGCCGGTTTCCCAGCCCCCACCGACTGGGGCTCCATGTGGCGAAGGATCTTAGGTGGCTCCGGGACTAAGAGAGATCCCACAAAAAGGGTTTAATGAGCGAGAAAGAGGAGAATTTTGACAGAAATCTACAGACAGTTATAGCCTCTGGAAACAAGGGCCAGTGTTCAGGGTCCTAGCGTAGCTACCTAGCTGACAGACAGTCAAAGCCTCTGGAAACAAGGGCCAGTGTTCAGGGTCCTAGCGTAGCTACCTAGCTAGCAGACAGTCAAAGCCTCTGGAAACAAGGGCCAGTGTTCAGGGTCCTAGTGTAGCTACCTAGCTAGCAGAGAGGCATAGCCTCTGGAAACAAGGGCGAGCTAGCAGGTATCTGGTTCAATGCTTGCTTGTTTATGGCTCATTATTCACAGTCAGTATAGGAAATTGGGACATCTGCATGGAGTTGAAACACGAAGAATACAAGCAGACTGTGTCAAAAACAGCCAGTTTACACTCCGCTGACACTTCAAAATCACTAAAACTGCTTTGTTCCACAGCCAGACTGCAGACATTTTTCCCACCATCGCATTTCAGCAAATGTGGTCCCTCACTTCTGGCTCCACACAGATTCTTTTACATGGACACAACCAAAGCTGTGATTGGTCGAAGCTATTCAGACAGAGAACGAAAACCAGGAGCTTCCTGTCCCAAATTTTTTGCCCTCGGTTACAGATTCCATATTTATATGCAGGGTCGGTTTATAGAGATAAGCTCATGTTACACTTGAAGACACCTCCACCCCTTCAACCCTGTCTTTACAGTCTGAAAACTAAACAATAAATGATGGATCCACATTCAAGTCAGCAAAGGGCTAAGAAGTAGCAGTTCGGCCAGCTCTGGCACTCATGCTTCACCGATCTGTGACTGTCAGCAATAATCACAGCCTAATGGTGATCCTGATGACCATGGTGCTCTTGTCAGGATGCTTGTGCTGGACTTACTGTTGACACGAAGCTGCAGTGAGCTTCTGTTCTTGCCGGCAATGAAGGTGTACTCGCCAGCGTCACTTCTGTAGGCCTCTGAGATGGTGAGGCGGTGGATCTTCCGAATGGCAACGTAATTGAACCTTTCCTCCATTGAAAACTGGATCTCCACGCCGTTCCTCAGCCAGCGACCCTCCACGTCATCCTCGTTCACCTCAAACTCGAAAGTTGCTCTGTGTTTCTCCAGAACCTACAAGAGACAGAAAGATGTGACTTTTACTACATTTCCAGGTGTGCATTAAAATAAGAGTACTGTGTTTGATTAATCCGATTCTTATTCTAACTATTAAGTGAACTGGTATTATTTAGTATTTGATGGTCACTATTCCAAATCCTCTGTGTGCCCATCTCTCTCTACCAATGATATAGTTACAGCACGAAGTACCAGAACAAAAACATACAATTTAAAACCTGGTTCACCCAAGTCGACTTAATCACATCATCACAATGTTTTTTGGCACAATTTATTGTTTATTTTTAATAAATCATTTAATTGGTACTTTATCCTGACTTATCCCTTAGTTGAGCTGCTTCATGACAACAACAAATCAAGGAGAAAACATGTCTCACTGTGATGTGTCGCTCAGCAGGTTCAGAGATGCGAATGTCACGACCCTCTACATTCAGCTGGGCCTTGGAGACGCTGGACCCAGCCACCACCGAGAACTCTCCAGCGTCAGACATACGGACAGCCTGGATCATTAGACGGTGAACGTACTTCTCTGCAGTCACTACGTACCTGTGAATGCCACACGTGAGCAGTTTAGCGAGTGTCTTTCAAAATGTTTGCTTATTTGAATGCTAAAGGAATGCCAGCACACCTCTCCTCGGTCATGTCCAGCTCCTGGCCGTCCTTCATCCACATCACCTGGATGTTAGGCTCAGAAACCTCACATTCAAAGATAGCCTTCTTCTTTTCAGTTATCTTGATGTCCTTGATTTTCTTGGTGAACTCGATGACACGAGCTGAAAAGGGCCCCAAAAAGGAAGACAGATTCAAAGATTAACTACATATGATAACAAATAGGCCTGAGTGAGAGCACGCGGACGACGTGACATTACCTTCCACAAACAGGTTAGCAGCTGAGGCGGCTGAGCCGGCCACAAACTGGTACTCTCCTCCATCTCCAAAGTGAACATTGCGAATGGTGAGTGAGTGCGAGAGCTGTCGACTGCGGACCTGACATCTCTCCGATGACTTGATCTCTACACCGTTTTTCAGCCATTTGTACGTGATGCCCTCATAGTTGACTGTGACCTCAAAGGTGATGGTGTCTCTCTCCTGAGCGTTCAGGTCCTTCAGCATGGATGTGATCAGAACCGCTGCCGTGGAGAAATAAAACTGAACTACTGGAAGCATTCAATGATATGGTTGATCACAATCCTGGTTTATAGATATGGAAGAGTTTTGTTGTTCAAACTTGAGGTCCTGATTTGACTGGATGTGAATTAAACATTGGACTTACGGCTAACGGTCAGCGTGGCGGAGACTCGGTCGTTGCCACAGATGAAGGTGTACTCAGCAGAGTCGTCCCTGCTGGTGTTCATTATCTTCAGCTGGTGCAATTTTCCCTGAACCACAATCCTGAACTTCTCACTCATCTCGATCTCCACGCCGTCCTTCAGCCAGGTGGATGGGACGTTGAAGTGAGAAACTTCACACTCGAATGTGGCCACGTGGGTCTCTGGGACCGCCATGCTCTTCAAGGGTTTGGTGACTCGCAGCGCTTCAGGAAGTAAAAGAGGAAATAAAAGTCTGAGACAAAAACTAAGGGTTTAGAATTCCAAAAAAAAAAGCCTAGCTTTACAAGTCTCAGAACATTTTATTCATTCGAATTTTATTGTGCTTTTTGGTGAAATTTGTAATCAAAAACCCCCAAAATATTGGGTTTGTGTCAAAAAGAGTGGAAAATACACCGTTGGGGCATTACGAGCACCTTTTATATTTTTCTTTAATTATAACTCGTCAAATTCCCATGTAATGATAAATTATATTCAACAATTATTATGAACACAAAAATTAATATAAAACTGTCATATAACAAATCAAACTACATTTCTCTTAATCGTTTGATGGATCCCATACCATTGCTCTTTGTTTTTAACATTTCACAAAACAATTAGCAGTGAAAGATAGTGACATAAATTATTAAGTCTTAATTATTTAAAAAAAATCAAATGTAGTTTTCTTACCATATCATTATTTTGAGAAAGTGAAGCATTGGTGAAAAATGTAACAGATTTAATTCACCTGCTGCTGTGTTGCTCTCATATTTACCCAATTATTTAAACGCTGTAACTAAATTCAATGTTATATTAAACAATGATTTTGTCTTGACAAAAAATACAAAACAAGAAATTGCAAAATGGTTATACTGCCTCTTGTGCTTTTGATGGTTACCATACTCTTTGGACTTTTGTTTTATAACTACTTAAAGTAAAATAAAAATGTTGTTACTCCAGATTATCAATAGTTTTTCTCAAATTACATACAGAAATCGAGGTGACAAAAATTCTGAAAAAAATCCTTTTACCATATTCTTTTGAAACTCTACACAAAATATTTAGGAAATGACAAGTGACTTCTGGTTATGCGTGCTTGAGAAGTTGTTGATTGTAAAAGCAAAATTTGAATACTGTAAAATGCTAATTTAATGAAAATGTAATTCTCTCTTATTAAGTGGTGTGTTCACCCATTTTCTTTATCAAGCCTGTGAGCGGAGGTGTTGCCTACCCTCTACGGTGAGCAGGGCGCTGCACTGCAGGTGTCCAACCACAGCGCTGTACTCGCCTGCGTCGCTGCTGCTCACATTCTGCAGGATAAGCTTGTGAGCTTTTCTCTCTGAGAGAATCTTACACTGGTTGCTGGGCTTGAGCTCCACACCTCTGAACATCCACCTGACGGGGATGTTGTCATGTGACAGGCTCATCTCAAAGGAGGCGGTGCCATTCAGCAGTGATGTCACATCCTTTATCTTCTTCACAATCTTAATCGCTGCAGAAACACATTACAGATTTAATAAGTGATATAATTAAGTAAACTAGCATTTTTTTAGATTTCACAGGAAGTTGCTCATATCCTCACTCTCGACGTTTAGCCTGGCATTGGCGGACAATTTTCCCAGTTTGAAGGAGTAAACCGTCTCATCCTGAGTGTTGCAGTTCTTGACCTTAAGTGTGTGGATGGCGCCATGCGAGCTGATCTCATACTTGTCACTGTTTTGCAGCTCAATGCCATTCCTGACCCAGTTGGATCCCTTGACATTGGCGTGGGTGAGTTCCAACGTGAAAACTGCCTCCTGGGTCTCCGTCACAGTCTGGTTCCTCAGAGTTTTCTTGATTTTCACCGCTGCAGGATAAAACTTAGATTATTTATTATTATTATTTGGGGGGGAGCTGGATGTATGTACCAGTAGAAATAGAAACATGGGACAAAAACATCACAAGTCAATAAAGGAACAGAGGATGTTCTGATTAGGCTACTGGGCCACAGGAAACAATCAGTATCTGACACGGTGGCATTTCAAACAATGCAACTATTACTCAACAACACATGACATTGTAAAGAACACACAGTGACTACTCTTCCTGAGCCACATGAGACATATTCCTGCTGCTACTGTTTTATCTGATAGGCACATCTGGCAGTGATTCTAAACTGGAGATTAGAATTTCACTGAGCACCTTGAGACCAATGAAATTCACGAAAAAAACTAGCATGTTGTTGATGTAGGTGTGACTTTAAGGATCATCTCGGTTTAATCATGATGTGGAAGCTATTGGCAAATATTTGCAGCGGGAGGTTTGGTCCTACCTTCCACCCTGAGGTTAGCAGTGGTTTTGGAGTTGGCCACCTGATAGGTGTACTCGCCAACATCCTGAGGTCTGGTGATGTGAATGATAAGGCGTCGTACGGCTCCTTTCACCTCGTTCACTACATTCTCATTAAAGTCAACAAGTTGACCTTCCTTCAACCACTTGCCCTCAGTGTTGGCATTGGCAACTTCGCATTCGAACACAGCTGTCTGAGACTCAGCCACAGTCAAGTCCGTCAGGGGGCGTGTAATGGCTCCACCTTTTGGATACACAAGGAAGCAGGGTTTTTTTGTTTGTTAGTTTTTTACAGTTGGGGGACAGAGAGACCTGGAGGAAAGTCGTGTTGACTCTCAGATCTCAGGTCAGAATCGTGCTTTATCGTTTCTATCTACCAAACATACCTGAGACAGTAAGCTCAGCACTGGAGGTCTTTTCACCAGCATGGAATATGTACTGTCCCTCCTCATCCTTCATAGCATCGATTACTGTCAGAGAGTGAGCCTTGCCCTTGGTCTCCATCTTGTATTTGGGACCAGCTTTGAGCTGTTGGCCCCTGAAGGTCCAGACCGGATCAATACCAGAGTGAGAAACTTCGACATCAAAAGTGACATTCTGGGATTCTGAGCACACTTTGTCCTTCATATGCTTCACGATGTGCACCTCTGTAAACAACAACAACAACCAGTTCAACTCCAATGAAAAAGTTGAAGAAATTCAGCAGAAGGTCTGAATTGCAAAAGGCAGGTTAGGGAGGAATATATTCAATCTCTCTTACTTTCCACTGATAGCCTACAGCTGGTGTCGACCTTGCCGACCACCAGTTTGTAATGTCCCTCATCGGAGGCATACGTCCTGCTGAAGACGAGGCGCTGCTTGGTTCCTTTCGCCACCATCTGGATCCTGTCACTGGGGGTCATCACTTTATCATTGTGGTACCATTTTACTGAGCTGATGTCCTGTGCAGAAATCTTGGATTCCAAAACAGCCTTCGTGCCTTCAATAGATGACACATCTTTAAGTGGCACCACGATGTCAATGGCTGCAAAGAGAGACATGAAAATGATTCTCACATAGGTCTAAATATAAATCATCTTAATACTGTTACAGAAGTCGCTGGTCATACAACAAGAAAACTTGTCTTACTCTGAACGTTGAGTTTACAGGAGGTGGTGATATCCTGGGCCGGAACCACAAAGGAGTAGGAAGCTGCATCGTCCCGACTGATGTTCTCCAGCAGAAGCTTGTGAACTGTTTTATCAATAATAATGTGGATGCGGTCAGAGGCAGAGATGGCCTGGCCATTCTTCATCCATGTTCCCTCAACATTCTCCTGGGAGAACCTGACCTCCAGCTGAGCGATATCACCCTCGCAGAGCATGAGGTCAATCAGGGGCTGCATCAGGGTCACCGGGCGCACTGAGGGAAGAGAGACCCTTTTACAATCACTTTACACTGCAGAGACCCAAGACTAGATTACAAAATGTCACTATACGATCTGTGAGGATTAAATCTACCAGAATTATCCTTCAAATGCTCTCTTGAGAACTGCAAATGTGCCCCAGAAAGCACAAGTAAGAAACCTCCATTCAATACAATATCTAATGCCATGCAGCTAATGACAAATAGCATGTTGGAACTCAGTATCAAAGAGACTCCGGTCCTCTGTAAAGTTTATTACATTTCATCTTGAGTGAAGCACTGGTCCTCAGATCTCCGCAGACAAAGGTATATTTCCCCTGGTCCTCCTTCCTCACTTCCTTAATGGACAAGGAGTGTCTTCCCCGGCGGGAGGACATGACATATTTACTGGTGGGATAGAGCTCTTTGTCACCAAAGAACCAGCTGCCCTCAGCATCCTCACGAGACAGCTCGACTTCGAAGTCTGCAGCATAGGTCTCTGGCACCTCAATGTTCTCCAAGTGTTTGATGAGCTCCAGTGCAGCACCTAACATACAATGACATCAAGAACCGTTATGTACCAATCTACCCAAACAAGACCTAGGACAGAAAGATGCGAGATGTCATGGTCACCTTCTACATGGAGCTTTGCACTTGTCCTTATATTCTCATCTTCTACAACAACACAGGTATATTCTGCATCATCCCTCATTTCAATCATCAGCACAGACAGGAAGTGGACCTTTCTGTCAGAGTGCATCCTATATTTCTCTCCAGAGTAAATCTCCGTGTTGTTCTTGAGCCATTTGACTTTGACAAAAGGTTCATTTGTTTCACACTCGAAGGTCACCATGGTGTCCTTCTCATTTGCACTGGCATCCTCCAGGTTTTGAGTGAAGTTAATTGCTGCCTTGGCTACAAAGAGGAAGTAAGAGGTGAGACTCTGAAATTAATTGATCAAGACATTGGAAAGCTCACTGAGAGATGGTATAAACTGAGCGTACCTTGCACAAGCAAGAAGGCATGGCTGGAGGCCTCCCCAGCGACATTTGTGGCTTTGACCATGATGCTGGCAGAATCCTGTGATGTGACACGTCTCATTACCAGCTCACATACATGGTCCTCAGGCCAGTACCAGTACACACGGTCAGACTTCTCCAGAGGAATGCCGTTCTTGAACCACTCACACTCAGGTTCAGGTCTACCTACAACTCTTAGGCGGAAACGAACCTCCTCTAATGGGGTAACAGTCTTGCTTGCAATGCGTTCCAGAATTTTTGGTGCTTCCATGCTGGGGGAGAGCTGGACCCTCTCTGGCTTGAAGGTGGGGATGGTCACTTTGCCCTGCTCCTCCATCTTCTTCCTTTCAGCCTCTTCTTTCTCTTTAAGGTGATGAAGCAGCTCATCCTTTGTTTTCTTCAGCAAGTCTTCATAGGAGTCGTCCCTCTTACGAGACTTGAACTCCACAGCAGAGATCGACTCATAGAAGCCTTCCTCTGTCCTGCGCTTGAACTTGCTCTTTAGCTCATCAGACTCCTCTGACATTTTCTCATGAACAATTCTATGCGTCTTCCTCAGTTTAACAACTTCTCTGTCCTGTGTGGCATCACCAGGTTGGTCCACCTTCACCACATCAAAGCTGATTCTGCCAGGCTCTTGGGGAGCCTCTGCAGCCTTTTGTTCTGGAGCACGACGCAGGACTGATCTAAAGTCCTCTTTCTGTTGGATTTCTAGTTTCACAATGTGCTCAGTTGTACCCAGAGGATTGTCAGCAACTACCCTGACCTCTCCTGAATCATAGGACTTGATATCAACAATCTCCAAGTAGTAAATACCATCGTAACGAAGTCTGTATCTCTTGCTCTTACGAATAAGTTGTCCGTTAAGGTACCAGTTGACCTTGGGTGCTGGATAACCAGTCACTCTACAGCGGAATCGGGCAATGTCACCTTCCAGTACTCTGGCTGGTTCGGGAAGCAGGACAATATCAGGTTTGGTCTTTTCAGTTTCCTCATCTGTAGTGACTCCAGCAGGTCCGCCTTCATGAACTATACGCTCTATCTCGTCGATTCTGTGTGCCCCCTTCCTGCCTTCAGGAAGCTGTGTTTCCTCAACAAGACCCTTTTCATCCTTGACTATCAGAGTGGCAGAGGTCTGGTCAACTCCGAACTTGTTACTTGCTCTGCAGGTGATAACGCCACTGTCACGAGCATATGCAACTTCATAGTCAAGGCTGCAATAGCCAAATTCATTGACCATGCGAAGCCTGTTAGCAGCCTCCAGGGGTTTGCCATCATGAAGCCACTCCACAACCATAGTGGGGTCACCAATGGGGGTCAGTCTGCACTCGAAATGAGCTGGACCAAAACGCTTCATTCTAATAGAGGTCAACTTCTTTTTAAACATAGGTTTCTGCTGCTTCTCTTTGTCGTAAAGGTCTCCCTCCTCCCACTGCTCTTGGCCATAACGGAGGTGAAGGGGTTCCAACTCAGGGGCAGCGATCTCCTTGGCCTTGTAGGTTCCTTTGGTAATGATGAGCTTCCTCTCAGTTTGTGGTACAGCAAAGTCAACCTCAACATTGACCCTGCAGCGGGTGGTGTCTCTGCCAGCTTTGTTGATGGCCGTAGCAGTGTACCAGGCACTGTCTGTGCCTGAAGCAGAAGGGATTTGGAATTTTGCCTCTCCTTTAGTGCCATCAATCCTGAAAAACACATAACTGTTCAGACTCATCCATCAGGATATTTGGTTCACTTCTCAACACTTTAGCATTTTAATTGTGCATTTGTCTTTGGGGGGTGCTTGCTACATCAGTACAGCATCAGGTACAGTTCAAAATGATCAAACATCAACTTCAAGTCTATTAAAATCTTTTTAAAACTGACTGTTTGGAGACACTTTGAAACCATTGTATAAGACAGAAAATTGGAGTTCGACTGCAGCATTTCCTTCATATTGCGTCCTGGGTGAGCATGTCAATGTAAAATGCATGCTGATGCCACATAAGGCAAAGGCTGTTTGAAGGCATTTATAGAAGATACTTCACTCTAAATGGAGGCAAAAGGGCAAAAGGCAGCAACTTTCTATTTTTGAACTGACACATAAGAAAAAAAAAAGTAGTTAAAAGTCAAAGACTCATACTTGATATGTGGATGCTTGTGTGGGCTGATAATGTCACTGTTCTTCAGCCAGACAATATCAGGGAGGGGGTTTCCAATGGCTTTGACGGCCAGCTCAACCAGAGTTCCCTGCTTAACTGTAATATTCTTCAGCTTCTCAACAAACTGAGGGCGAGCCAGGCTTTCACGGGCTGTGGATGATAAGAATAATATCCAGGTCAGGTTGTCACCAAGTATATGAGACTGAGCTGATCAACACAATAAACCTGTGATGGAAAATTACCATCAACACTTAGAGTTACAGAGACAGTGGTTCGCCCAGCTCTGTTCTGGGCTACAACTGTCCACTCTCCAGAGTCTTTAGGCATGGCTGGAACGATGATCAGGGACTGGATACCGTCCTCTTTAATTACTATCTTGTGGGTGTAGTCATTGATCACTTGTTGTCCTGGACACAAAAGTATAAAATTGCTTCACCAGTGCAAGGACAAACAGATATTGTGTACTATGTTGGACCCTTGGAAATATTTCCTTTGCATACCATTGTGGAACCAGTATGTGTCGGGCATCGGTCTGCCAACAACCTTCAAGTCAAATCTGGCAGTTTGCCCCTCGGAGCATTTTAGTGAGGAAGGCTTCATGACAAACACAGGCTTGTAGAGTCTCTCTAGCTGAGCTTCGTCCGTCTCATCGAGCCTTCGGGCAGGTGAACGTCCAGGAGAACGGCTGGGTGAGCGTCTGGGAGAACGTCCAGGAGAAAGGCTGGGAGAACGGCCTGGTGAGGAGCTCACAGCACGAGGAGATGTAGATCTGACAAAGAATTACAAGTCATCAAAGTTGTGGAGCTGATGGTTAAGTGTTGCTTTCAGAAGGGCAATGCTCCTACTGCTGGAGCCAGCTGCATTAATGACAATGGCTGCCTCCGTTTTTACTTAAGCTAAGTTATCTATGATCATCTGTTGACAAGGCAGCACTGCACCACTCCAGCATTCAAACAACCACTCCATTTCAAAAGACAAAGCTTACCAAAATACAACAGAGAAGGTCTAGTGTAGTTAATATCAGCTGAAGCTGTTTTATTAGTATTGTTGAGGGTTTAAGGACATAAAATCTTACTGAATCCTCTGAATCGCGGGCTGTGGCGTGTATCTCGGAGGCGTCACTGCCCCAGATGGCTCCACGTAGAGTTTTCCAGAGCTGACAGCGTTTCCTTTCATGTTGGCAGCAAAGGCAGTGTACACGCCCTCATCCTCGGGCAGAATTACTGGCAGACGCAGGCTGGCTCGTCCATCCTGAAGCACCTCGACCTGGTAACGGCCACCAGGCCTGACACGCTGGCCATCTTTGTACCAGGCAATCTGGCAGAAGACAGAAGTCACTTCGACACCACGGAGGACCCCAAGCCCCTACTAATACATGCCAGTGTCTTCATAATTTTGTACCTTTGGCAGAGGATTTCCAGCCATTTTGCAGTGGAACGTGACGCCCATTCCCTCCATGATCCGGTAGTTCTTGACTGGCGTGTCGAAGGCCGGCTGCACTGCCTCCTCGTCTGATATGGTCACCATCTGCTCTCCATCCTCCATCACCAACTCGGTGTAGGTGATCCTCATGATGCGGAGCTCAATCTCCTGGATGATCCTTTCTTCAAAGGCTGAAATGAGGAATTCCTGCAAAAAAAGTTTGTAATGTTTCCCCTAAGTACTCTTGAATGATGACCATGTAAACAGTTTGGGTATTAGAGACCTATGAGTACCGTTTCTGAGACGAAGCTCATTGGAGTCATGATTCTCCTCTGCTCCAATTCATATTGACTCATGACAACAGACGGCTCCTGAACAACTGTCGCCACCACTTCAGTTTTGTAAGTCACGTCGCACTGCTTCATGTAAGCTTCATATTCCTCTGTGAACATGGAAATACACACACTGTGTTCAACAAATCCTTCCTAAATGCACTGAAATT
The DNA here is from genome assembly GCF_037954235.1 of Aulostomus chinensis. NCBI lineage: Eukaryota > Metazoa > Chordata > Actinopteri > Syngnathiformes > Aulostomidae > Aulostomus > Aulostomus chinensis. The sequence continues at coordinate 797,148 of NC_141331.1, forward strand.
AGTTTCCAATGAGAGGTTTACTTCCTGCCTCGAGCAATTCAGATTGGCCAAAAAACAAAAGGAGTCTGATACCTTCCTCCAGGAGACCGGCAGAGGCGGAGGCTTCTCCATGAGGATTCTTGGCAAAGATGGAGTATTCTCCAGCATCATCAGCGAATGTCATAGAGATCTCCAACCTGCATTCTCCAGTCTCCTTCTTGTAAGCAACTTTGTATCTGATGGTGAAAAAATGACACTTAATATTCCGATATATGTGACAACTCATCTCAGTATCTCGGCAACACATGGCCAGTCTGGAGTCAATTTAAGTTAAACCAGGTTACAAAGAATGCTGGCATGAGAATATGACAAGAAAATGTTCAAAGGAAGATTTTGCTACTCTGGTATCGTCTTTGTGCTTGTGCTATACAGCTGCCTGGACAAGAACGGAAGAAAATGATTCCTTAAGGCAGTAGGATTTTAGAGAGCCAGAGTTAACAGACTTAACAGATTGTTCAAACGTGAGGGGAGTCTTGTACCTGTATCCAGTCGTGAGCGGCACACCACTCTTCTTCCAGATGATGTGTGGTTTGGGGTTTCCTCCAACCTGGCACTCAAAGACAACACTTGCCCCCTCTACCAGTTTCTGAACACTTGGTTTCTTGATGAAGAGGGGAGCAGCAGTCTCTGCTGCACTCACCTCCGTCACCACCTGCTCCTTCGTCTCAACAGTGACACTGACAGAAACCAAGAGCTCCATCAAAGACCAAAACAACGCAGACGTACCTGTAATATCACAATGGCCAGTCAAGAACAAAACATGGACTCACATTTTCTCTTGAGCAATCCCTGCTTCAGTGATAGTCATCGTCTCCTCTCTGCTCTCGATTTCTTCTGAAACTACAAGAGATAAAAGATAGTGAAGCCTAGATCACCTGGGGTGACATCCAGGTGACTACATGCACGTTTTGTCAAACTCAGTCTCAGTCTCAACTCTGTCCTCTGTTACCTTTGACGAGCAGATAGCAGGAAGTGCTGACGGTTCCTGCCTCGCTGGTGGCGGTGCAGGTGAAGCGTCCGCTGTCTTCAGCGAATGCCTCGCGGATCACCAGCCGGGCAAATCCATTCTCATAGGTAATCTGGAAATCGATGGAGCTCTCAATCTTGTAGTCCTCCCTGAACCACATGATGACGGGGGCGGGCTGACCGCTGATCTGGCACTCCAGGGTCACTGACTCGCCCTCCGTCACTGTGACATTGTTCAGGCCCTGAACAGAAAACAGTGACACCTTCAGACTACAGTTCAGAACTGCATCCGAGGTCGGTATCGCAACCGATTCCTGTTCTTTTTGAATTTCCTGCCCCACTCAGCAATTCAGAATTTATACCACCTGACACTTAACACTGACACAACTTCACTACTGACAGGCTTCCTTTGGTGATAGTTTGCTAATACTTATACCTAAACTCTTTAATAACATGCAGAGAGATTTCAAAATAATACATTTAGATTAAATACCACAATTTTTAATTTTTTTTCCTGACAAAGGCAAACATCTCACATAACTTGATGTAAAAATCAAAGGAACTCTGGCTGAAAAAGAGTGTAAGACTAGTAATTCATAAACACTGCTTTCAAACTTGATGGGAGTTAGCAGTTCAAGTGTTTACAATTCAACACAGAATCTTGTATTATTATACTTGGGCCAAAATGTGATTAAAAAAAATTCAGCTTTGGAAAGTAGCTTTACTTTGAAAGGGAACAGGAAAAGTACTCACAGCAACTAAGGTGGGAGGAACCACTGGCTCCTGGGCTCTGGTGGGCATCGCGACCGCCTCCTGAGGACAAACAAGAGGACAGTCATAGGTGGTCAAACTCAGATGAGCGAAGATGGGCCAAACACATAAAACCCTCCAGGGGCCGACAAAGAGATGAAGGTGAAGCAGGGGGAGGAAGCTGAATCCTCAGGAGGCGGGTGAAGGGCAGCATGTGATCGGCTGCGTTAGAGTGAGGAAGGGGAACGCTGGTGACAGTCCACACGAGGTTAAAATGGAGCAGTGACGGGGGGTGGGACCAACCTGAGGTTCCCAGTCCTCAAACTCCTCCCCGCCCACTCCATGAACCCTGCTCGCCTGCAACTCAACCTGACTCTGATATCTGGCATCTTTAAAGGGCGGTGGGAGGGGCTCTGGCATCACGTGCATCTCCACTGCTGCTCGGCGAGACGGACTGGGAGACTTGACAGTCTTGATGATCTTCCTGTGAGCGGAGGGTGAGGACAGCTCTTTCTGCAGAGTAGCAATGGCAGTGCCGGCGATGGACACCTGACCGAGCCAATGACAACAACGTTATCCAAAGTTCAGTCCTTCGTTAAGTCGGGGATTAGTGGGCGTTGGTGAGCATTCATGGAGAGGGAGGGACGTTTTCTTAATTGATGTAAAGACGACCAGGTGACCACAGCACGATGCTGTTAACAGGTGAATTTTCCATTAATCAGCATTTTCTTCTGAGCAAACACAAAGCCGACCTACAGGAAGTTACTGCACAAAAAAGACGTGTAAAGATCGAACTATCACACATTTTCATCGGACGAAAAGCTGTCAACTTTTAAAAAGCCTGTTTTTGATTTGAGCTGCAGGTTCAGCATGGTGTCCCTGTTCTACCAGCTGTGATACTGTGGAGGTCAGGTGATATTTTAAGATGGGTGCTACTGTGAGGAGGAACTGAGAAGCTGCACGCCACATTAACACAGTGGAAAGTGCTCGTTAAGATGGTGTGTTAAAGATGAGATGGGGGTTTTCGAAGTGATGACGACGGCAGACAGTGGCTCGTCTCCTTACCTCGTGGCTCACCTCAGCTTTAGGAACAGAAACTTTAGAAACTGTGAAATGAGGAACTGGTGGAGCTGTGACACCAGTGTCCACATGGGACGTTTCTCTCGTTCTCTGAATCTGGAGCAACCAACATAGCTGATTAAAAAAACTGAGACCCTGAAGTCAAATCATTTCAGCATGAATTCAGTGAACTCCTCCGACCTGGGAGACCTGGGAGACCTGGGAGACCTGGACTGTCTGCTGTTCTGACATAACAGCTGCTGGTTCAGCTGGCAGTGTTTTGGTAAGAAACTGTTTCTCTGCAGCCACCTCGACTTCTACAGCCTCCTCTTCAGCTCGGCCAGCCTCCACGTGCACAGGCTGGCGGACCCGAGCCAGGTCAACGGCGGCCACTACAGTGGCCACTGCTTCAGCTTTTTTCTCTCCCTCCTCCTGGGCACACAACCAGCAGCACACAGAGCTCAAGATGGCTGTCAGGTCGAAGCCCTGAGGACTTCCAGCTGATATGTCAAAGATAACACAGATCTGATCTTTTCATCTCAAGTGGTGTAACTCACACACACCACCGTGTACAGTCTAAATTCTCCAGGCAGGATTCTGACTTAAACCCAGCTGCTGAAAACTTTCACACTCACGGTCTACACCAACCTCACAAATTTAGAGTAACAATGTAACAGGCGGACATTTTAGGAGTGGATGTGTTTCCCGCTCTGTCATGCTCACCTCTCTGGTGGCAGCAACCTGCTGCTCCCAGTGTTTCTCCATGTGCAGCTGGGTGGCGCTGCTCACACTGGTCATTGTGGTGTAGCTGGCTTCAGCCAAGTAGTCTCCCTGCTTCCATGGCGGCAGCACCTCAGCAGTAACCGCGACCTATAAGACCACCATGATGATGGAGGTTACAGGATGCAGCTCCCCATCGGCACACACTATTTTTCAGAACATGAACATGATAGATGGAACTCTAATATGCTGCGTACCAGGGCTCTACGCCCGCACCACTTGAGACCTGAGTGCAGCTCATTGTAACTTGGTTCCCACATCCGTCTGTCATAACACACACGTCGGTCCCCTAATATCTCCCCTATCAACACATACGACAAGGCCTATATGTTCCCACCATATGTACTATCAGAGGAAAAACGACTCTGGCTTCAGCTGATGGACATGACACTGTTACACTGAAAACTGTTCTGCTCCCGGCTTCAACAACACAGCAACATTCAAGCCCAGATGACCAGAGTCATGAAAGTGTGTGTGTGTGTGTGTGTGTGTGGGTACAATAACATCACCAAAAACAGGAGAGGTGCAAGTCAATTGTGTAAATCTACACCACAGAGTAGTGTTAGCTTAGCTACTGATGACAAGCTCACAAGAGTACTTCACCTGTTTCCTTGTCATGATGGGAGACTTCACCGGCCTGATGGGGGAGACAGAGAGTCGGGTGGAAGGAGAAACCGGTCTGTGGACAACAGAAGCACAAATGTGAAAACACGGATCATCGTCAGAAATATTTCATAAGGTTGTTTCTGGTGTTCGTTGTAGATGGCCACCTTGCTTCACTGTCACATGGAAAACTATCACTGCCGCTCACGCTCAGATGGACCTTCTTACAGACGTTAGAAATTTAGAGGTCCTATTCACAAAGCTGTCTAGTCCACTCATCAGTTTCAGGAATATCCACATGGAGCACTGCAGACATTCCAACAGCCCGTTAGCTCACACCTAGCCTGTTAGCTTATTTAAGCCTGCACACAGTCCACAGTACATCTGATCTCTATGGCAAAAGATCTGTTTTTCAGCTCACTGGAGACAAATACCTGACCAGAAATTAAACAGAATGAGGAGTTTTGCAAACTCATCCAAGATCACGGAGGATTTCAGGGGCGAGAACAAACTTCCACATGTTTAGGGACTCCAAACGTCCATGTGAAAACTAAAGCACTTTTATGCTCAATGTGCTCAAGCGGAGCCTTTAGCTGTTTTCTGCTTTCATTCATTTGTATTGTATGAAAGTTTCCTGACAGCTTATGGATACCGGCCAAGCAGAGCAGTCCCACAAGAAGGTAGGAAGGAAGGCAGCCAAACCAGCAAGATTCATCAAAACAGAGAGAAAGTGTTGGAAGTCTTTGAGGGGCGGCCCTGTGAGTCAGAGCTTAACGTACTTGAGAGCACCAAGCATGGGAGGTGACGGCCAAGCCAGGTGTGCAGATTTGGGAGTTGCAAGTATGAGGTCATGTTGCCATACAAAGGTAACATAAATGAGCTTGACTCATACCTGACAGGCGAAGGCGTTGGCCCTTTCACTGGTCTGACAGGTGAAGGTGACTGTTGGCGTCTGCCTGTCACCTTGGAAATGAAGGACGGTGGGGACTTGGAGGTGGGCTTCGGGGGGATCTGAGGAGGGGTTCTGTGAACCAAATGCTGAGCCATCACCCCACCTTCTACTTGCATCTGGGTCATGGTGGTGGCCTGGAAACTGGCCTCCACCTTCTGAAGAAGACAGATGACACGTTCAGCAATTCATGAATCTGTGAGGAAGTACATCATCATCCACTGCCTCAGGTACGATGTGCAAACAACCTTTCATTTTGCTTTCACATGAAAATATACATTTTCTTAAGTTCATTTTTTTGTCCTCTCCAAAGCTTTAACACAAAGTCTACAATACTACTTACTTCTTGTTTATCTAAAAAAAAAAATTATAGGGAAAGAAAAAAGTCCTGTGTGCTGTCACAATTGCAGTAGACGAGTATTTTAATAGCAGTAAAGTTGCGTTTCAGTCCCACACCCCTGAGTTTGACCCTTTCTCCTCCGACACGCCTGTCTTCAGTTGCTGGTGTGTTAAACCTCTGTTTTGGCAGAATTCTTTAATAAAAAGGGAGCAGGTAGTCTCACCCTCTGCACTCCAGTCTGGGAAGTCGCCATCTGAGTTGTGGACATAATCGTCTTTGTTTTCTTAGCAGGCACAGCTTCCTCACCTGTTGGACACACATGGCCCCAACCATGTAAATGAAGGTTTGATTTGAAATGCTGAAAGAGTTTCTCTCTTTCTGATGGGAGCCGCTCACCCTGCACCAGCAGCTCAGCGGTGGAGGTGGCCCGTCCGCTGCTGTTGGTGGCGGTGACAGAATATGTCCCAGAATCCTCTGGGAAAGCCTCAGCAATCAGCAGGCTGTACAGGTCTCCTTCCTGAAGGATCCTGAAGTCGGCGGAGCTCTGGATCTCGGCTCCCTCGCGGTAGAACTTGACCACAGGTGATGGGATCCCGGCGACTCGGACGTCCAGCCTCACCTGGCTGCCCTGTCTTACCGAAGAGCTCTGGAGTCTCTGAAGGAAGTTGGGAGGCGCCGTCTCCACTGCACAAACAAAGTTAAAAATAAGGCTCATGCTGCCAAGAGGGTGGAACCCACTGATGCAGTGTTCAGTCTACCTGGGCTCTCACCTGTTACCAGGAGTTCAGCGGTGCTTGTGGCTTGTCCAGCGCCGTTGGTGGCTCTGACAGAAAATCTTCCGCTATGTGCAGCGGTCACAGAAGGGATACTCAGAACAGCGCGGCCGTCGCTGAACGAGATCTGAACGCCGGGCAGAGCGGCGGTGGAAAGAACCTGGCCATCACGAAACCAGCTCACCTCGGGAACTGGAGAACCTGGAGAGGAGAGAAGGAGCTTGATCGAGAGAAGCACTTGGCTTGACTTGGCTCGTGTGTGAATGATGAAGAGTTTACGCAGGAAGAATCTTCGTCTCCCTGCAGCATTACAGTGTCAGAAGCAGCACAGCAACGATGATGCCGTTTCTTACCACTAACTTGAGCCTCGAACGTCGCGGCACTACCCTCAAGTGCCACGACGCTCTGCAGCGGCTGCGTGAACGTCGGCGCCTGTGTTGACATGTTGATTGGCACCCTGCAGGGAGATGAAAACAACCGTAAGAACCAAAAGACCTTGAAGTCAAAGTCCGAGCAGTCCGAGTGTTAAATGGGAGGAGTTCTTGTCAGGTTATTCCCCAGAGCTTCAACTGGTATTGCTACTGGTACTGGGGGCCACACATGCATAAGTTAACATCGTATAATAAAAGGAAATGTAAAAATGACATCAGGCCGCTAAAAATGGCCGCAGGGATGTAGCCATCAACATCTTTTCCTTGATTAATACAGAATTTCAAAATATGACATTAAGATAATACAATACAACAACAACAACAACAGACAAGGAAGGTGGCCCGGTGGAGCAGTGGTCCTCACTGTGGCCCCCCAGCAAGAAGGTTGTGGGTGGAGCAGAGGTCCTCCCTGTGGCCCCCAGCAAGAAGGTTGTGGGTGGAGCCCAGGCTGCAGCACGGGGTCTTTCTGGGTGAGTCTCCATGTTCTCCCTGTTCCTGCTGGGTTCTCTCTGGTACTCCAGCTTCCTCCACAGTCCAAAGACATCAAGAGGGACCAGGTTAATCCAGACTCTAAATTGACCGTAGGCGTGGCTGGGAGAGCCAATGGTTGTCTTTCTCTATGTGTTGGCCCTGCCATGGACTGGTGACCTGTCCAGGGGGAAGGCTGCTGGGATAGGCTCCACCCCCACCACCCTCAACAGGAGGAGAGGGGGAACATGGAGGGATGATGGAGGGATGATGGCGGGATGGATGGATGGATGGATGGAATTTACAAGGAATAGAAGAAGAGAACATTTATAAAATAAACTAAAAACAAAATGACTGTTATATGCAAGAAGCATCATAGGGAACAAAGTCACGTTCTACCAAAGAACTGTCAAACAAAGCCAGAGCAGATGACAGAGGGGACACAGTTCCATCACAAACGCTGGTCAGAACGTTTCACAACAACCAACTCGTGTAGGAGATTCATACAATTGCAACATCCACAATTATCATGACAGTACATTTGATTTGATTCATTAAGAACACTCCAACATTTCAGGAAAGTCTCTTCTTGTCCGTTGTCCCCAGAGACAGACAAGAAGACAGACTCCTGCTCTTGGGAGCTGGGACCCAGGCTAGTTAGCTTAGCAAAATGACTGGTAGCGGGTTGAGGGCGTGAGCACAGCTTTAAACATTAGATTAACATGTTTTCTTTGAAACGTTATTCAGCGTTGTAGGCTACATTAGCCAGCACTGTGGGACCACCCTCTGCTTGCTGGGTTGGTTCTTCATGTTCCTAAAATTCTGCGAAGTGCTGTCACTGCACCCGACCTGCTGACGGCGTCACTCTGCATGATGAGCAGCAGCAGCTCGCTGGTTTGATCCCTGCATTTATTTTTAGGTGTTGTGAGGCTGGAGGAGGTCATGGCTCCGCCAGGTTAGGGTGGCAAACCCCATCTGATCCTCCAGCACATTCAAGCACATGCTCTGTTCTCTGATTTCACCCCCACTTATAGATATACTGGGGTCAAAGGTCATACTGTTTTACTGTCTGGTTTCCTTACAAAAACTTTTCCCAGAGTAAAACAAAACACAGTTTACTACGCTCAAGCTCATGTTTGACATTTTATGAAAACATGAATAATAAAATAACCAATATTTCCATTCAAATGCAGACCAAAAAATGTTAAAATTGTACTTCAGCTGAACCAGAAATTACATTTACAGCAGAAGCGTTTTAAAAAGCCTCATATTATTGGTGCAGCAGTCATAGTTCATATTTCATTTTTTATATTTAAGCAGTTTTCAGTTAACTTGTGTTTTCCAACACAAACGGAAAAGAAAAAATGTTCAGGCCTCAAACCTTCAGGAGACGTCGACTGCGTACAGACAAAAGTTTCACCTCAGCTCTGATTTTACTGTCTTCTGTGCTACGTTTGTGAAAAAAATCTTTCATTAATTACATACCAGCTGCTTCTTTCCTTGATTGATTGGTCAATTAATCACTTTGAAAAACAAAAGTGAGGAAATTGTAAAGCAACATGTCGTAAACCGAAGATGTTCCCTTCATCACCAAACAGAGAGAAAAAAAGTAGCACTGCTGGAAAAGTTTCAGTATTTTCTTCCAGAAACGCCATCCGGTGATGAATGCAATCATTGTCGTTGTTCATCATGACTCATGAATCAACTTCACCGCAGGGAGGAGCAGCGAACAACATTAGCTGTTAGCTCAGAATCAGTGCGATGATGCCCTCGACGGACCGTTTGACCCGGTTCTGTTCCTCAACCCATTCCATTGATTTTAATATCCAATTGATTAGTTTGGTTGATATCCAGTAACGAACCAAAAGTTCAAAAGATGACGGCACGCTGGACCACTGACACACACCGTACAGCTCCTCACTGGCTCGGTGGTGGGGGGTCAGCAAGGTCCACTCTGAACAGAACCAGAACCTCAGGTTGATTCAACTCAACTGGCCCTGTTGGCTGACAGTGACCTCAGATGAACGACCTGATCGCTAGAACCACCATCTAAAGTTCTGAGGTTGTGAGCCGTGAGTCACCTGACCTGGCAGCATCCGTGGCTCGTTTGGTCAGGGCTGAGATCCAGACGGCGCTGGGGAGCTCCCCTCCACTCAATCATGGGACTACAATCCAACTCTATCCCTGTGCTGGATGACCTCCTCTGTTCTTCTTCTGGTCTTCGTTCATTTTCAGCACCTTCATGTCTCTTTTCACTCATCAACTTTCTGTTTGGGAGTTTTCTGGTTCTCAAAGTGAGGATGAAGTTCCATCTTTGGAAAGACTCAAATGCACCAAGAAGCCAAATGATGATCAACAGTAACGGTGAAAATTCCAGCTTGATTTCCAGATTTTTCCTTTTTAATGACATAAAACTGGTGAACCAATGAAAGACTTGAATATTTCTCTAATTCCCTGAATGGCAGGTGAAACTCTTCCAAAATAATAAGAACCCCATTTAGGGGAACTTTTTTCGTTACATTTTATCAATGTCTTGAAATTCTCCCGTTGATTTTCCCAAATTACTGCAGTTTAAAACAACGTCACAGTTTATGGTTTATTTTATCTGATGGTCTTCAAAACCCCCCAATTCATTCCTAAAGCATTCAAAACATGAACACACCTGAGTGCCACTGTGAGCCCTGATTCCTACACAACACCTGTGGAGCGGCAGGCGCCGGCCCGTCGGCCTTGTTTAGGTCTACCAGCAAACAGAAGTAACCTCCGTGATGTCATCAAGTGGCCGTCATGTAAGCAGGGTGTTCATGGATTCGGCTCCTGCTCACAGACGTGCGCAGGTCGCTCCATCACGCAACATCACAGAGGGCACGTGTGATCACACCAGATCACGGATGTTCTGACCCAAAACGGCCCTCTGTGAGTGACCAACCACACGTCATGCCACATTTAAACGTGGTAGATTTATTCTGATGTGTGTGTGCACATTTTCAAGTTTTTCTATTCTGACATATTTCGTTACATTTTTCACAGCAGATTTCTGTAAAAAACTCGGGAACACAAAGGAACACAAACCAGTGAGGGAGTCGAAGAGTGACTGGTGCCAAACAGCATCCACCAGAACCAAGAAACTTTTTCTAGCTGTTAAAAAATGATGCATGACCACATGCACTCCTGGAGGCCCAGCCAGGACCCGATACGATGTCCCTGCACCTGAGAAACAGGATCAGGGTTCAGGCCCTGGACAGCTGACAGTCACAGGAAGCTTCACGGACGGACACAGGCGTGCAGGCTGAAGTACTTCCTGTGTCTTCATACTTCCTCTAACATGACAAACACTGTCCTCTCATCTCACCGACCAATCCGCACCTTTTCAACCCAAACCCCTTATGAAAGATGATAAGTTGAATGGAACAGTGTATAAAGTCAACGACCAAACTTCCTCCAGCACAAGAGTCAGCCTTACAGGACTCTGCTTCATCATCATCATCATCAAGTGCCAACATCAACATGTTGCTTCTCTAAGATTGACCACTTATTCCATAAATCACATCTTCTGGTGGTGAAAATCATTCATCTTATAGTGACCAACAGGAAGTCAACCAGCAAGCAAAACCTCCCACTCCTTCAAAATAAAATAAAAGCTGCAGGATCAGGAAGAGCTGCTCATTCGCCTTCAAAATAAAAGCTTTGCTGATCTCTCTAAACTCAGACGCTTCCTCTCTACTCTCAAGCCGGTGGGGGGTGCTGGTGGTGGAGGTGGGGTTTGTCACCTTCAGGACTCCAACCCCTAAAAATAGCAGCCCCTCCCCCAGCCACCACATCTCAGTTTGATTGACAGGCACCATGTGGCACATAGCTGGAGGAGCAACTGATAGCCCTGCTGCTGATTCCCTTAAAAAGCCATCGGCGGCCAGCTGAGAGTCCATCCTGATGCTATCACAGGCTATTCTGGGACGTCCCATTATAACCTTCGCTAAGGAAAAGCAGCAAAAAGCCTTCAAATTTCTGCTGTCACATTTGAAAAGTGACCAGAATGTGAAGACAATCGCAGGTTTAAGTGTCTAGAAGAGAAACACACAGCTGTCAGTCAGGCAGCTGCCAGTCAGGAAAACTTTACAGACACTTACTTGTGTGCCCAAGGATGCCTGGGAAGCCCAAATCAGGGCGGTCTTCAGAAATCAAAATCTCTTGATCCAGGAAATTTAGTCAGAAAATCCAAAAGGGAGAACAGCTGAGCCTCGAAGGAACGCCAAAGAAAAAAACAAAACTACAGGCCGTCAGCGCCGTGTAGTTTTGTTTTTCCTCCTGACAGCAGTCCCTCCAGCCGAGGCGTCCAGGCCGGGAACGCTGACTCTGCTCAGAGCAGGCAGCAGGACGCCGGGCTCTTTATACTGCTGTGACATCACGCGGGCAGCAGCCACCATTGGTCAGTCCTGCAGGGAATCATGGGAGCACAGGGAGCCATTTTACACAACATGTCTGTCCAGCTGTCAGCTGTTTGACTTGAAAGTGACAAGTGACAGCATCCAGCAGGAGGACAGGGATCAGTGAACCGATCAGCCTCAGGCTCAATGATCAGATAGAGAGCAGGTCAGCTCTCACTGAATATCTGATGGTTGGAAGCATTCCACCACACTCAAAAGCTCTGATGACGGACACATGTGAGTGAGGGCATGGCACGCTGACAGCACTGATGTCACTCACCTTTACAGTGAAAAGACGAGTTCACAAATACAACACACTCATTTTGATTAACTCTACCTGCCTGAGCGGCAATCACACACACACACACACACACACACGCACACACACATGAACATACAGTAGCCTGCACACTCACTCGCTCACGAGCCAACACACTCACACACACACTCACCTACACGCTCACTCACTAGCCTACACACTCACTCACACACTCACTCACTAGCCTACACACTCACTCACACACTCACTAGCCTTCACATTCACTCACTCACTCACTAGCCTTCACACTCACTCACACACTCACTAGCCTTCACACTCACTCACACACTCACTCACTCACTAGCCTACACACTCACTCACACACACACTCACTCACTAGCCTACACATTCACTCACACACTCACTCACTCACTAGCCTACACACTCACTCACTCACTCACTAGCCTACACACTCACTCACACACTCACTAGCCTACACACTCACTAGCCTACACACTCACTCACAAGCCTACACACTCACTCACACACTCACTAGCCTGCGCACTCACTCACTAGCCTACACACTCACTCACTCACTCACTAGCCTACACACTCACTCACACACTCACTCACTCACACACTCACTAGCCTGCAAACTCACTCACTAGCTTACACACTCACTCACTCACTCACAAGCCTACACACTCACTCACACACACACACACACTCACGCACTCATTCACTAGCCTACACACTCACTCACACACACACTCACTCACTCACTAGCCTAAACACTCACTCACTCACTCACTAGCCTACACACTCACTCACTCACTAGCCGTCACACTCACTCACACACTCACTCACTCACTGGCCTACACACTCACTCACACACTCACTCACTAGCCTACACACTCACTCACACACTCACTCACACACTCACTCACTAGCCTACAAACTCACTCACTCACTAGCCTACACACTCACTCACACACTCACTAGCCTACACACTCTCTCACTACCCTACACACTCACTCACTCACTCACTAGCCGACACACTCACTCACACACTCACTCACACACACACTCACTAGCCTAAACACTCACTCACTCACTAGCCTACACACTCACTCACTCACACACTCACTAGCCTACACACTCACTCACACACTCACTCACTCACTCACTCGCCTACACACTCACTCACACACTCACTTGCCTACACACTCACTCACTAGACTACACACTCACTCACACACTCACACACTCACTCACACACTCACTAGCCTACATACTCACTCACACACTCACGAGCCTACACACTCACACACTCACTCACTAGCCTACACACTCACTCACACACACACACTCACTCACTAGCCTACACACACTCACTCACTAGCCTACACACTCACTCACTAGCCTACACACTCACTCACTCACTCACTCACTCAGTAGCCTACACACTCACTCACTCACTCATTCACTAGCCTACACACTCAATCACACACTCACTCACTAGCCTACACACTCACTCACACACTCACTAGCCTACACACTCACTAGCCTACACACTCACTCACACACTCACTACCCTACGCACTCACTCACTAGCCTAAACACTCACTCACTCACTCACTCACTAGCCTACACACTCACTCACACACTCACTCACACACTCACTCTCTAGCCTACAAACTCACTCACTCACTAGCCTACACACTCACTCACACACTCACTAGCCTACACACTCTCTCACTACCCTACACACTCACTCACTCACTCACTAGCCGACACACTCACTCACACACTCACTCACACACACACTCACTAGCCTAAACACTCACTCACTCACTAGCCTACACACTCACTCACTCACACACTCACTAGCCTACACACTCACTCACACACTCACTCACTCACTCGCCTTCACACTCACTCACACACTCACTTGCCTACACACTCACTCACTAGACTACACACTCACTCACACACTCACTCACACACTCACTAGCCTACATACTCACTCACACACTCACGAGCCTACACACTCACACACTCACTCACTAGCCTACACACTCACTCACACACACACTCACTCACTAGCCTACACACACTCACTCACTAGCCTACACACTCACTCACTAGCCTACACACTCACTCACTCACTCACTCACTCAGTAGCCTACACACTCACTCACACATTCACTAGCCTACACACTCAATCACACACTCACTCACTCACACACTCACTAGCCTACACACTCACTAGCCTACACACTCACTCACACACTCACTAGCCTACGCACTCACTCACTAGCCTAAACACTCACTCACTCACTCACTCACTAGCCTACACACTCACTCACACACTCACTCACTCACACACTCACTAGCCTGCACACTCACTCACTAGCCTACACACTCACTCACTCATTCACTAGCCTACACACTCACTCACACACACACTCACTCACACACACACTCACTCATTCACAAGCCTACACACTCACTCACTCACTAGCCTACACACTCACTCACACACTCACTCCCTAACTAGCCTACACACTCACACACTCACTAGCCTACACACTCACTCACACACTCACTCACTCACTCACTGGCCTACACACTCACTCACACACTCACTCACTAGCCTACACACTCACTCACTCACTCACTCACTGGCCTACACACTCACTCACTAGCCTACACACTCACTCACTCACACACTCACTCACTAGCCTACACACTCACTCACTAGCCTACACACTCACTCACACACTCACTAGCCTACACACTCACACACTCACTCACTAGTATACACACTCAATTACTCACTCACTAGCCTACACACTAGCCTACACACTCACTCACTCACTAGCCTACACACTCACTCACTCACTAGCCTACACACTCACTCACTCACTAGCCTACACACTCACTCACTCACTAGCCTACACACTCACTCACTAGTCTACACACACACACACACTCACTCACTCACTCACTCACTCACTCAGTAGCCTACACACTCACTCACTCACACACTCACTAGCCTACACACTCACTCATACACTCACTCACTCACTCACTAGCCTACACCCTCACTCACACACTCACTAGCCTTCACACTCACTCACTCACTCACTAGCCTACACACTCACTCACTCACTAGCCTACACACTCACTCACTCACTAGCCTACACACTCACTCACTAGTCTACACACACACACACACTCACTCACTCACTCACTCACTCACTCAGTAGCCTACACACTCACTCACTCACACACTCACTAGCCTACACACTCACTCATACACTCACTCACTCACTCACTAGCCTACACCCTCACTCACACACTCACTAGCCTTCACACTCACTCACTCACTCACTAGCCTACACCCTCACTCACACACTCACTAGCCTTCACACTCACTCACTCACTCACTAGCCTACACACTCACTCACACGCACACTAGCCTACACCCTCACTCACACACTCACTAGCCTACGCACTCACTCACTAGCCTACACACTCACTCACACACTCACTCACTCACACACTCACTAGCCTGCACACTCACTCACTAGCCTACACACTCACTCACTCACTCATTCACTAGCCTACACACTCACTCACACACACACTCACTCACACACACACTCACTCATTCACAAGCCTACACACTCACTCACTCACTAGCCTACACACTCACTCACACACTCACTCCCTAACTAGCCTACACACTCACACACTCACTAGCCTACACACTCACTCACACACTCACTCACTCACTCACTGGCCTACACACTCACTCACACACTCACTCACTAGCCTACACACTCACTCACTCACTCACTCACTGGCCTACACACTCACTCACTAGCCTACACACTCACTCACTCACACACTCACTCACTAGCCTACACACTCACTCACTAGCCTACACACTCACTCACACACTCACTAGCCTACACACTCACACACTCACTCACTAGTATACACACTCAATTACTCACTCACTAGCCTACACACTAGCCTACACACTCACTCACTCACTAGCCTACACACTCACTCACTCACTAGCCTACACACTCACTCACTCACTAGCCTACACACTCACTCACTCACTAGCCTACACACTCACTCACTAGTCTACACACACACACACTCACTCACTCACTCACTCACTCAGTAGCCTACACACTCACTCACTCACACACTCACTAGCCTACACACTCACTCATACACTCACTCACTCACTCACTAGCCTACACCCTCACTCACACACTCACTAGCCTTCACACTCACTCACTCACTCACTAGCCTACACCCTCACTCACACACTCACTAGCCTTCACACTCACTCACTCACTCACTAGCCTACACACTCACTCACACGCACACTAGCCTACACCCTCACTCACACACTCACTAGCCTACGCACTCACTCACTAGCCTACACACTCACTCACACACTCACTCACTCACACACTCACTAGCCTGCACACTCACTCACTAGCCTACACACTCACTCACTCACTCACTAGCCTACACACTCACTCACACACACTCACTCACTCATTCACTAGCCTACACACTCACTCACACACCCACACACTCACACACACACTCACTCACTCACTAGCCTACACACTCACTCACTCACTAGCCTACACACTCACTCACTCACTAGCCTACACACTCACTCACTCACTAGCCTACACACTCACTCACACACTCACTCCCTAACTAGCCTACACACTCACTCACTCACTAGCCTACACACTCACACACTCACTAGCCTACACACTCACTCACTCACTAGCCTACACACTCACTCACTAGCCTACACACTCACTCACTCACTCACTCACTGGCCTACACACTCACTCACTAGACTACACACTCACTCACACACTCACTCACACACTCACTAGCCTACATACTCACTCACACACTCACGAGCCTACACACTCACACACTCACTCACTAGCCTACACACTCACTCACACACACACTCACTCACTAGCCTACACACACTCACTCACTAGCCTACACACTCACTCACTAGCCTACACACTCACTCACTCACTCACTCACTCAGTAGCCTACACACTCACTCACACATTCACTAGCCTACACACTCAATCACACACTCACTCACTCACACACTCACTAGCCTACACACTCACTAGCCTACACACTCACTCACACACTCACTAGCCTACGCACTCACTCACTAGCCTAAACACTCACTCACTCACTCACTCACTAGCCTACACACTCACTCACACACTCACTCACACACTCACTAGCCTGCACACTCACTCACTAGCCTACACACTCACTCACTCATTCACTAGCCTACACACTCACTCACACACACACTCACTCACACACACACTCACTCATTCACAAGCCTACACACTCACTCACTCACTAGCCTACACACTCACTCACACACTCACTCCCTAACTAGCCTACACACTCACACACTCACTAGCCTACACACTCACTCACACACTCACTCACTCACTCACTGGCCTACACACTCACTCACACACTCACTCACTAGCCTACACACTCACTCACTCACTCACTCACTGGCCTACACACTCACTCACTAGCCTACACACTCACTCACTCACACACTCACTCACTAGCCTACACACTCACTCACTAGCCTACACACTCACTCACACACTCACTAGCCTACACACTCACACACTCACTCACTAGTATACACACTCAATTACTCACTCACTAGCCTACACACTAGCCTACACACTCACTCACTCACTAGCCTACACACTCACTCACTCACTAGCCTACACACTCACTCACTCACTAGCCTACACACTCACTCACTCACTAGCCTACACACTCACTCACTAGTCTACACACACACACACACTCACTCACTCACTCACTCACTCACTCAGTAGCCTACACACTCACTCACTCACACACTCACTAGCCTACACACTCACTCATACACTCACTCACTCACTCACTAGCCTACACCCTCACTCACACACTCACTAGCCTTCACACTCACTCACTCACTCACTAGCCTACACCCTCACTCACACACTCACTAGCCTTCACACTCACTCACTCACTAACTAGCCTACACACTCACTCACACGCACACTAGCCTACACCCTCACTCACACACTCACTAGCCTACGCACTCACTCACTAGCCTACACACTCACTCACACACTCACTCACTCACACACTCACTAGCCTGCACACTCACTCACTAGCCTACACACTCACTCACTCACTCATTCACTAGCCTACACACTCACTCACACACACACTCACTCACACACACACTCACTCATTCACAAGCCTACACACTCACTCACTCACTAGCCTACACACTCACTCACACACTCACTCCCTAACTAGCCTACACACTCACACACTCACTAGCCTACACACTCACTCACACACTCACTCACTCACTCACTGGCCTACACACTCACTCACACACTCACTCACTAGCCTACACACTCACTCACTCACTCACTCACTGGCCTACACACTCACTCACTAGCCTACACACTCACTCACTCACACACTCACTCACTAGCCTACACACTCACTCACTAGCCTACACACTCACTCACACACTCACTAGCCTACACACTCACACACTCACTCACTAGTATACACACTCAATTACTCACTCACTAGCCTACACACTAGCCTACACACTCACTCACTCACTAGCCTACACACTCACTCACTCACTAGCCTACACACTCACTCACTCACTAGCCTACACACTCACTCACTCACTAGCCTACACACTCACTCACTAGTCTACACACACACACACTCACTCACTCACTCACTCACTCAGTAGCCTACACACTCACTCACTCACACACTCACTAGCCTACACACTCACTCATACACTCACTCACTCACTCACTAGCCTACACCCTCACTCACACACTCACTAGCCTTCACACTCACTCACTCACTCACTAGCCTACACCCTCACTCACACACTCACTAGCCTTCACACTCACTCACTCACTCACTAGCCTACACACTCACTCACACGCACACTAGCCTACACCCTCACTCACACACTCACTAGCCTACGCACTCACTCACTAGCCTACACACTCACTCACACACTCACTCACTCACACACTCACTAGCCTGCACACTCACTCACTAGCCTACACACTCACTCACTCACTCACTAGCCTACACACTCACTCACACACACTCACTCACTCATTCACTAGCCTACACACTCACTCACACACCCACACACTCACACACACACTCACTCACTCACTAGCCTACACACTCACTCACTCACTAGCCTACACACTCACTCACTCACTAGCCTACACACTCACTCACTCACTAGCCTACACACTCACTCACACACTCACTCCCTAACTAGCCTACACACTCACTCACTCACTAGCCTACACACTCACACACTCACTAGCCTACACACTCACTCACTCACTAGCCTACACACTCACTCACTAGCCTACACACTCACTCACTCACTCACTCACTGGCCTACACACTCACTCACTATCCTACACACTCACTCACTCACACACTCACTCACTAGCCTACACACTCACTCACTAACCTACACACTCACTCACACATTCACTAGCCTACACACTCACTCACTACCCTACACACTCACTCACACACTCACTAGCCTACACACTCACTCACTCACTAGCCTACACACTCACTCACACACTCACTCACTATCCTACACACTCACTCACACACTCACTTTTCTACACACTCACTCACTAGCCTACACACTCACTCACACACTCACACACTCACTAGCCTACACACTCACACACTCACTCACTAGCCTACACACTCACTCACTCACTCACTAGCCTACACACTCACTCACACACACTCTCACTCACTAGCCTACACACTCACTCACTCACTAGGCTACACACTCACTCACTCACTAGCCTACACACTCACTCACTAGCCTACACACTCACTCACTCACACACTCACTCACTCACACACTCACTAGCCTACACACTCACTCACACACTCACTAGCCTACACACTCACTCACACACTCACTCACTCACTCACTAGCCTACACCCTCACTCACACACTCACTAGCCTTCACACTCACTCACTCACTCACTAGCCTACACCCTCACTAACACACTCACTAGCCTTCACACTCACTCACTCACTCACTAGCCTCCACACTCACTCACTAGCCTACACACTCACTCACACACTCACTAGCCTACACACCCACTCACACACTCACTAGCCTACACACTCACTCATACACTCACTAGCCTACGCACTCACTCACTAGCCTACACACTCACTAACTCACTCACACACTCACTAGCCTGCACACTCACTCACTAGCCTACACACTCACTCACTCACTCACTAGCCTACACACTCACTCACACACACACACTCACTCACTCATTCACTAGCCTACACACTCACTCACACACACACTCACTCACTCACTAGCCTTCACACTCACTCACACACTCACTCACTCGCCTACACACTCACTCACACACTCACTCACTAGCCTACACACTCACTCACTAGCCTACACACTCATTCACTAGCCTACACACTCACTCACACACACACTCACTAGCCTACACACGCACTCACACACACACTCACTCCCTAACTAGCCTACACACTCACTCACTCCCTAACTAGCCTACACACTCAGTCACACACTCACTCACTAGCCTACACACTCACTCACACACTCACTCACTAGCCTACACACTCATTCACTAGCCTACACACTCACTCACACACACACTCACTAGCCTACACACGCACTCACACACACACTCACTCACTCACTAGCCTACACACTCACTCATACACTCACTCACTCACACACTCACTAGCCTACACATGAACCCACCAAGTTAGCTGGTTCACTACCACTACTTAAAGGCTACCACCTCTGGATTCAGGTATGTTTTCAATTCCATTCATTTTTTTACCAGCTGAGAGAGAGAATGATGGACAGACGAGGGCATGAAGAGGCCAGGAGGAGAAAGACGTCAAACAACAACTAGCTACCAATGATCGCATCTACAGGTTCAAAACAAGCAATCAGTTCCAGCATAACATGAGCAACTTCATGTTAGCAAACCTAATGCTGACGCTAATGCTAGTGCAGTCGTGAGAATACTGGTATGAATACTACTAGTACTGATACTAATACTGATACTAATACTGATACTAAGTGTGGCAGCTGGAGCCTCTTCAGGTCTGGAGCCTCCTCCAGCAGCACCAGGATCTGGGATGAGGGGAGAAGAAGAGGAGTTAGTAACACATATGAGGACAGGAGGAGGAGAGAGAAGCCCAGTGCATCATGGGAGATCCCAGCAGTCTGAGCCTATAGCAGCAGATCTAAGGGCTAGCCTAAGCAGTCCTGACTATAAGCCTGATCAACAAGGAGGTCTTAAGTCTGCTCTTAAACATAGAGAGGGGGTCTGGGTCCTGGACTGAAACTGGGAGACGGTTCCACTGGAGGGGAGCCTGATAGCTGAAGGCTCTTGCTCCCGTTCTACTGTTAGAACCTCTACTGGTTAAAATGTTTTCTGGTTCCCATTCGACTTCACTTGAGTGGACTACATCTGCTACGACCGTCGTGTGGTAACTGAATCTTCTGCTCTTTTAATGAGAATCGTGGGCTTGTACCTGGCTGAGGATCTTTGTCGTTCTTGGTGGCATGGAGCCAACTGCTGTGGTCAAGCTCTTCTCCAGGCACAGCTTCGTTGCTTCGTTTTGATCAGTGTCATTGCAGGGAAGGAGGCCATGTGGAGGTGCGATAGGGGATGTGCCAAACCTCATCCACAGGCCACAGTCAGATGCCACTTCCATCAGTTTTTCTTGATGAGTGACTGAGTTTCTTACCCAATCCGGCCTGCAGAATTCTCCTCCATATCAGTAAAGTAGGAATGAAAACCATTTATCAAGCTAGCCAAATGTCCCACTGTGACCTTCACCACGCTGTCCCCACATCCTCATTGGAGAGAAAAGCATCCACCTGTGGGAAACAGGTGAAATTCTCCTGCCCTTTTCCACAGTTCTGCTTTCTTCAGGAAACCACCCACCTTTTTGTTCAGGCTCAGGATGCTGGTGTCCTTCCCTGAGACACATTCAGTTCTTTCAGTCTGCTGCGTATATCTTCCAGATACCAGAGCTTTCCCAGCCAATCCATGTCTTCAAACAAGGTGGCACCGGGAGATCTGTGCTCTGTCACTGTCACTCCTCGGCGTAGGTAGGTTAACTCCTCCGCACCAGAACAGAAACTCAACATGAGTAAGGGATGGCAGACAGACAAAGCAGGGCAAAATTCAAGGTGATTTATTTTCTCACAGTTCAAAAGTGGCAATTTACTTGGGGCGGTGCCAACATGCCTGTGAAGACAAAATGAACACAATTAAACACAAATTCAAATTAACAGCGTATGATAAATCAATCCAAATACAACATACCAACACACATTAATTAAAGAAAATGCAAAAAAACCATGGTAGCAAATAAAAAGTCAACTTCACTTTAAATCAGGCAACACAGCAGCAGGGTGAAAGAGTGAGCTGAGGGTTTCTCCTGCTTTTAAACCCAGGACTCCACCCACCTGGCATGAACCACTCCAGTTCTCTTTTTGACACTTTTCATTTTTACTTTTAGTCAAGGTCCTCCCTTCTTTTCCCAAATAATCATTTTAACAGTAATTATTTATTCTCGTGATCACTCAGAAAGGAAAGTTTAACTTGGTTTGAACCACCTGCACTCTTCCCCAATGCAGGTGGACTCACTCAGCAGGAGTCAAGGGTATTCACCCAGGTCAGATTTGGCCCACAGGTAAGTATCAAGTCAACGAAACGCAGAAACAAATGAAATTAACAAAAAGGAGGAATGTTCAGTCAAGGCAGATGTGAAAATATGGCAGCATGAACTGAGTGTGCACCCTCAGTAAAACCACACTGCTCCAGGTGGCCACTGACTGTCTGGTGGAGGTTTATTGTCTGTGGGTGAGGGCGACTGTGGCCATGGGCTCCCCATGGCCACAGTCAGAAAGGTGCGCGCTTCAGATCGTAATTCCAACAGCCTATTGAGGATTGGCCCTCGAGAGAGCCGGCGCACTTCTGTATGCAGGAGCAGTTGTGTGTGTTCAGCTTCCATATTTTCATGGAGGTGGTGGAACAAATGTGCATTAAGTGGCTTGACTTACTGAAGTTATCACTTTGATGCTGTTTTCTTGGACGCCAGTGCTTCCCTGTGAATCACGCAGGGAGTCCAATTAATGTTGGAGTTTTGTTACAGTTTCTCGATTGCTTACACACATTTTCTGAAAGCATGCCTCATTCTCAGAACTCTACACACAAATCCAAACACACACACACACACACACACACACACGCACAGCAAAACCCCTCACTTCTCCTGCAAAATGAAGCTTTACTTTCAAAACAATGTAATTTCTTCTCAAAATGGTATTTTGTAGTCAAATGACAACACAAACGTGCTCAACGTAAAACATGACCATGAATGGAAAACCTTTTCTGCATTCATCATCATGAATCAGGCCTTTTGTTTAGGGTTACACGACAGACGTCAAATATTTTAGAATATAGTTTTTATAACCAGAACAGACAAAAGGAAGAACGGAGACAAATATATTTCCTTTTCCCAACAAAACAATGTACATAGTGTACATCCCAACCAACACAGAGTTGCAAATACAAAAGAGAAAAATGCAGTTACAGTAAAAAACAAAAAGCTGCCTCCTGCCTCCTGCTTGGTTCAGGCCACATCACCTCACCCACATCACAGGCAACGTTTGCAGCCGGGGAAACGTCGCCTGTGATGGCGAACCCGACCATGAAAAGAATCAACCGTTATATCTCCACATGCATCTTCCATAGCTTGGAGAAGGGGAATACGTGTTTGTGGTTGCCGGTCACACACCTTCCATCTCCAGGCAGAAAAAAATTCCTCAATTGGATGGAGGAATGGAGAATATGGAGGTAGATAAACAACTAAAAAGCGTGGGTGGGCAGTGAACCAGTTCTGAACCAGAGCAGCCTGGTGGAAACGTCCATTGTCCCAAATGACAACGTAGCTGAGCTGCTCTGGGTCGTCGAGCTGATCTGGTGGAATGAGTGTGTTGTGTGGAGTGTCCAGGAATGTGATCAGGTAGGCTTTGCTGTAGGGGCCAAGGGTAGCATGGTGATGGATGACGCCGCGGTGGGAAATCGCTGCACACATTGTGATGTTCTTACCTATCATTTCAGAAAGTCCGGATGATGGAACCACAGTGTACCTGCTCAAATTTGGCTCTCTTTGCCCAGCCTCCCTCATTGTTAGACCATGGTTGATCACACGGTCAACCAAAGTGGGTCAGACCTCATCCGAAGTCACAGTCCTTGGTCGTCCTCATCCTCTCACTCTCACTCCTCCGGCTCTGTCTCTGTTGGCATCGATATTGCTCCAAAATAGAAGCGCTCACCTGTTGTCCTTTTATGCTAAAGCTCTGATTGCTAATTGTAAAACTGTGTGCCAGGTGTTTGCCCATGTGACGAGTCGGTGTGCATTGTAGGGCAATTAAGTTTAGAATTTTGAATGACGGTGTGTTCCTTGTGAAAACAAGAGATTTTTCTCATGAAAATTGTGCCTAATGCAGAGAATTGTGTGTCGTGTTTTGAAAAAAGGGTGTTTCAGAAGTGCAATTTGAGTGTAAAGCAGGAATTGTGCTTGTAGTTTAGCAGAAATGCTTCAGGGGGCTGGTGCATGAGTTACATGTTGTGGTCATTGTGTCTCAAGTACCAGAAAATGTGTGTTAACAGTACAGAAAACTGTAAGCTGCGCTACGAGCCCTTTTGTGCTGCCCGTCATTGATGCAGCTGCATCGATGCAGACGCTGCTGCAGGATCTCCTGCTGAGACCATTTTCAGAGAAGAACGCATTAACAACATTAACAATGTCCTCTCGGTGCTGCGACACTCGGAGGAAAACTTCCCCACACAAGAGTTGTTGGTGCTTGCCTCCTCACACCAGAACTGATACTGGCGATGGAAACAGAATCTCTGAGCAGCTATGAGTGTGTGCTGACAACAACTCTGTTGATCAAGTAAACAAACGCCACAACGAGCCTTCAGAAAACATCCCCTTTGACCTTTCTTAACTTGCCTGTTTCATCATGAATAAGTGCGAGAGTCAAGTTTGACTCCCAGGAGCTGCTGTTTCGATAGGTGAAGTCAAGAAAAAGTGGATGGGAGGACGTGATCAGGAGGAATTCTGCACGCACGCAGTGAGCCTGTGAGTTGGGAGACTGGGTTGGGCCAAGGTCACCGAGCATGGTGACCCACCAGAACCAAGCAAATGCTAACTTCTTTAGCGTGTGCTGAGGAAACTGTTAGCATGTCCGAAGACAAGCCTTCAAAAAACTGAGCTTGGACAGTCGCATCAACTTACCTTCAGTTTTGCTTCCAATCACACCAGAATGCTTCATAACTATAAAATGCTCGTATTTCCATCACCTTCTCCGTAGCGTGCTGCAGTTTGCAGGTCATAGCCAGGGTCTTTCTGGGCTCCAGCGCTCCCATCTTTCTCTGCAGTTCATTGATGGCGTCCTCGGCTTCCTGGGCTTGGCCCCTGTACTTGACTTCTAACTCCAGCTTGACTGTTCGACCCTGCAGATGATTCCTGAGACCCTGGAAGACCAGAACAAATCTGACTGCTGTGGTCTTCTGTGTTATGCCCACTTTGTCATGATCTAAGGACCTGGTTGTAGGTGTGGCAGCAGGAGGACGGGGATAGGCTGGGACGTACCTGCGGCTGGTTCCTGATGGCCTTCATGTTTTAGGTCTGGTCGTTTCTCTTCATGACGTTAAGCTTCAGGTTACTAAAGCATCTCTTCATGTCCTTGAAGGCATCACAAAGCAGAGAGACAAAGCATCGTAATCATCAGGCAACCGAGTTCACACGCAGTTTGAAAAGCAGATTTCATTTTATCTTGCTGATGGTGAATGCCAGAGTCACAGGACTACGCTGCCCTCTGAGGCCACCGGCTGATCTCAACTGCACTGAGGAGAGCTTAAATTGGGGGCCACACAGGCGATTTACCCAGCAGTCTGTGTGCTGCAAGGCATTGTAATAACAAGAACTTCCACATCAGCTCATGGTGCTTTCAGTCATTTCTGGAATTGTGTTTGAAGGCATCAAGGTCTCCTATAATTATGTTGTCTTTTACAAAAAGATTATGAGGGAGTATTTGCAACAAGCTTCTGGCTCAGTTTGAAACAATGGCTTGACATGTAGCACTTCATTAAAAGGATCACTGCTATTAGTATAACCTCCTTTTAACAACACTAGCACCTTTTTACTTGATTCTGTTTTATTGTGTTACATTATCCCTTTTTTAATTTTTTATAGCTTAAGATGTTATTTTTTCAAGTACGTTGAGTTTGTGGCATGGAATGCAGCAACAGACTGCAGCACTACCTGGGCGTGCGATTATTTATCTCTTTATTAATGTAGTTTTATCACAAGTTAAGAGTCCTGCCAAAGGGACGATTTCACTTTCTTTCCGTGGGAAGCAACAGAACTAATAGTTAACTGTTGCCTTGAAGGCTAAAGAGTCTCAGTCCAGACAAACAATCCAGATATCCTCTGGATCTGCAGGTTTGTGACCCAGTGAAGGTACTGGATCTTCTTCAGCATATCCGTGATGAGATTCTTCAGCTGCTCAGATGTGTTGATGTGGACGAGGCTTTTATAGGGTTATTTTTAGAGCAGCGGGGCCTAAATCCAGCAGGACATTTCTGTCTCTGAAGGGTGGAACAGATGGCAGATCTGTCAGCCGACGACAGCTGAGAGACGCAGCACTGTTCCCCATGGATAAGGAGGTCACTCTGTTTTCCTAACATTGAGGTGGAAGCCATCAGGTTATTTCTTGAAGGAACACGCCAACCTTTTGGGACATAAGGGCAGAGAGCACAATGTCTGGTGGTGGGTGGGAAGTGTTAGCATCAGCTAGCTCAGGTCCAGGCTAGTTAGCTTAGCCCAATGGCTGGTGGCGGATGGGAAGTGTTAGCATCAGCTAGCTCAGGTCCAGGCTAGTTAGCTTAGCCAAATGGCTGGTAGTGGGTGGGAAGTGTTAGCATCAGCTAGCTCAGGTCCAGGCTAGTTAGCTTAGCCCAATGGCTGGTAGTGGGTGGGAAGTGTTAGCATCAGCTAGCTCAGGTCCAGATAGTTAGCTTAGCCCAAGTCATCATCTATGTTACACCCAACCCTCGTGAAATTAATGCAGGGAGAGACGGAGCTATGCTAACACTTCCCACCCACTACCATTCATTGTGTTAAGCTAACTAGCATGGATTTCAGCTGCCTAGAGGAGGGGTCTGGCTGCCACCCGTGGTTTTGTGTGTGTGCTTTATTAACATATGAAATATCTTAAAGAGTTGAAAACATAATTTAATGAATGAATGAATAATTTGATACAAGAAAATTCTGATTTCATGATCAATATACTGGCCATTGTTTGAGTCACGAATCATCAACTAGACACCTCGTCGCGTGCATAGCCAGACACTGCAAGCTCAAGATTCGTTTGGAAGAGAAGCTAATCTAATGTTAAGCTTGACACTTAAAAGCAAGTTTCCCTCTGGTGCCCAGAAGAAGAGGAAGAAAAGGACAGAGGATGAGAAAAAAGAACCAGATGTCTGTGTGTTTGCATGATTATTTACAGTATGTTTTGAACTCACTTGAGGCAGCAGCACTAGCTGTGATAGTGGTTAGCGCGCGTCATATTTGTGTCATAATTGTCAAGCACAGCTTACGTGTTGGGGGAGGGGGGGCAAAATCAAATTCTGCTCTGGACCCCCTGAAGGCTCGGGGGCAGAACTGGACTTATCTAGAAGTTGGTCTGTTTTTCTAAATCCCTTCAGGGACGATTAAAAGACCACGACTGGAACACCAGGAGGTTCTACACGGTTCAAGGCATTAAAACAAATCCGAATAGAGGATGGAACAAAGACCAGGAAGAGCTGGATGAACTTAAAAAAGTGATTTAAAAGACTCAATTCTTACTTTCTCTTAATTTTTCAAATGATTCCATACAATTACGTAAAGCCTCCTTTCTTTCCAAGTCAGCAGCTTCATCTCGTGATCTATTATGCGAGACTGCTTGGCAGTCGGTTCAGTGGTTCAGTTGTTGGTCTTGTACTTGTTTACTAGGAACTATCCCAGAATATTAAATTCTGCTTTCTGGTATTTTCTGATCAAGATGTCAGAGTTCAGTTGGTGAACTCTGAGATGAAGTACTTCTGACACGTCTGACGACGACCAAAAGTATCTGCATGACAACAGACTGACTCGCCGGTAGAAGCAGCCCTCAAGAACGAGTCATGCAGATAAAAATAATGCATCGTACATAAGAACACATGAGTAAAGAGCATGTTAGCATGGACACGTCACGTCATGCTTCAACCCTTCGCCACTCAGAACCTAGATTTCACTTCGTCCCAAACAGTAGTTTGTGATTTGTCATTTCTCTAAACTGACCAAAATGTCATTTCTGTTTTCAATCCAAACTTAATTTCCATGCGTGCTGCGATCATCAGCAGAAAAATTTGCTGCATGCTTGATCTTCTTCTTCTTCTTTGGTGTTTGATCAGGTGTTTCTCTGGTCAGACGTTGCAGTGTCACTTCTGTGTACCTGAGTACCTGCAACGTCTAAATGTCTCTCGAATTTTGTTCCAAGTACCAAATGAATTATGAATCCGTCCATGGTGAAGCATGTGATTGGCTGGAGCTAGAATCTGCATCCAACCCTACTAGATACCAAAATCAATCAAACTGATACGCTTCAGAATAAGGCAGCATTTATTACTCTTGGCTGAGGCCCCCTCAACCACGAGCTGCTCCTGATAGTTGATACCTCATCAACTATTATCCCTCATTTAGTCAACCAGCCATGTTTGGTGGGTAGGGGCTTTATTCCAGGCTCAGGGGAATGTAGCTTGATGTAGCAGATGCTAACACACTGATCGAAGCAAAGTAAAATCTGGTCAACTGGACGTAAGTTTATCTTGAAGACGTTTCACCTCTCATCCGAGAGGCTTCTTCAGTTCTAGTGAAGAGTTTGGAAACCCTCGCCCCTCACAGCCAGAAAAGCAATCTGGTATACGCTGTCAGATGCAGTGAGGCCTGCACGGATCTCTACATAGGGGAAACCAAACAGCCCCTCAACAAGCGCATGGCCCAACATAGAAGAGCCAACTCTGGAGGACAGGACTCAGCGGTTTTCCTCCACCTCAAGGAGGAAAGCCACTCCTTCCAGGACGACCATGTCCAAATCCTGGACAGAGAGGACAGATGGTTTGAAAGAGGAGTTAAAGAAGCCATCCACGTCAGGATAGAGAAACCATCTTTGAACAGAGGAGGTGGACTGCGACATTTCCTTTCTCCTATTTACAACCAAGTCCTTCCAAAGCTTCCCCAAAGAGCTCAGCTGAAAGACCCATGTGGAACGGCTGCTGCCAGCACAGCCCATTAGCATCTGAGTGGTCGGTGAAACTCACTAACGACCACCCCTGAAACTCCCTGACACCTCACAACGACTGTCGTTTGGGGAGGCCAGGTGAGTCTCGGGAGGGTCGTTTCCACCACAATAGCACTGACCACTCCCACACAGGTTTATAAGCTGGAGTTTCCACACTCTTCACTAGAACTGAAGAAGCCTCTCCGATGAGAGGTGAAACGTCTTTAAGATAAACTTACGTCCAGTTGACCAGATTTTACTTCGCTTCGATCTACGATGACCTGGATGAATGAGAACCTACACAGACATGCTAAAACACTGCTAACCCTAACCTGCCTGATGTTAGGGTTGACACTTGAAGGGAGTCCAGGAGGAGGAACCGCATCTCCAGCTGCTCCACTCTGAAACTCATCTTTCCCTGACAGGAAGAGGTACTAAAGTATGCAGGTGTTATTAGCCTCATGCGGGTGTTGTGGAAGCAGTGGCCTGTGACTGACTGCTACCTGAATCTAAGTGGGCCTGTTACTGTTGCAACTGCAGCAGGTGAAGCTAGTTTGAGTTATCAAGTTTATATCAAGTTAGTTTAAACTAGTTTATATATTGTTCACGAGTGTGACAGCCCAGGGAGCTACGCAAGGATCCTGTTTGTGGACTTTAGCTCAGCATTCAAAACGATCATCCCTGAACTCCTCTCCTCCAAACTCTCCCACCTCAGTGTGTCCTCCGTCCATCTGTCACACTCATTCAGGTTCAACTGGTCACACCCTCATGTTCAACTGGTCACTCACTCATGTTCAACTGGTCTCTCACTCATGTTCAACTGGTCACACACTCATGTTTAACTGGTCACTCACTCATGTTCAACTGGACACTCACTCATGTTCAACTGGTCACACACTCATGTTTAACTGG